>NC_136057.1:684921587-685461433 GCF_964261635.1 Lissotriton helveticus | reverse complement strand
TGGTTAGTACATAAAATCAATAAAAATCAATAATCAATTATCAATATGCAATTAACTACCTATCTTTAACTAAACCCTAACCATCGTACTGCTGCCACAAAAGTATACTAGCTCAATTTTATCATACTCACCTGGGTCCATATACATTCATACTGTGAACTAGTAGTCCTGCCTTTTCACTACTGACAGCCTATCAGTACTTTGCGTCCTTTTAGGACTTCTATCTGTAAACCATGACTTATCAATCATTGGCACTTTATTCTATAAGTCCTAGGGATCGAAAAAGGGAGTTAGAATCATTAAGTAGTTAGTCTAACAATTTACCTTTCCTGAAATAACCACAGACTCGGGAGAAGTTTTAAACACTTTATCTATGCAAGGTTTTCTGAGTCAAGGGCCACAAGACAGTGACCTTGAATTTTATAAGCAAGAAAATGGTTAATAGAATATGAAGTTAGCAAGAAATCACAGTAACACCTTTAACCATTGGCACCTGGGAAGGGTGAACAAGGGAAATAGCACAAGGACATTCCATATGGATTATATTTACCTAGAATGGTGCAAGGACCAATCCTGGCCACGGGTTGGGGCAAATACAGGGATCCCGACTAATCAGGAACCCATGAGACAGGACAGGTGCAGATCAGGACAGATGACTTCAGCTAAGTGCAATGCCAGCATCGCACCCCTCTCTTTTTTAGGCCAATTCAAATGCCCCGATTGGGTAATCGATAACTCTCCAGCAAATCTCGATTCTTCTGACAGAGTGCTCCGCCAGCACCTCTGGTCTCGATCTCCTATAGCATGCGTTGGGTCAGTGACAGGTCAGCTACTCGGACAAGTCGGACAAAATCTCTATCTAAACCTACCTTAGTTATACCATTCTCAGGGCAATGAACCACCCCTAAATGTTGAAAATCTATGTGTTCCCCTTCAGTGATTGGTCAGAAAGACGAGGAGAGGTCATCACACCATACTAAGATGAGGTAATTCCTCATTGACTTGTATTGATCAAGTTCCCGCCCATAATTTATTTTCTCACGATTTTATTCCACCCAACAATATTTGTTTAATTTTAAATACATTGTAATTGATACAGTTCATTTCTTTCTTCTTCTGAGGTCAAAAGACTAGCTTCCCAGGAACATCGTGGGTAAGATGGGTGCTGGCAGCCATTCAATGACAATGGCTTCAGGATTCTCAAAATTGAGTTTTTGTCACTATTCAGGCCCAAGAACGAGCTGATGATAAAGTCAAAGAGAGACACATTAGAATACAAAAATAAATGAACAGAACTGTATACCACTTATCTCTACTCTATCCCCATTACTTTTTTTATACTACAGCATTAATAGTTAAGCAGAACGAACAATCGTTAGTACAAGCCGAAGCATATGCGTAACTATGAGTATGCATGAAGCGGCCATCTTGGCACTAATGCAAAGAAGCAAGAAGTTCCTACCAAAAGCACAGATACGTCACACTACGCAGACACATGTGCAGAAGATTTCCCGTGTTTTCGCCGGCCATTTTAGGACACTCGGGTTACTGTTAGTAAAAGCACACAGGTAAGCTTCCCCTAGATACTAAGGGGCAGATTTACAAGCCCCTTGCGCCTCTTTTACGCCGGCGTTGCATCACTTTTGTGACGCAGCGGCGCAAAGCCAGTGCCATGCTGTGGGGTATTTACAACATGACGCATCTGGGAGATGTGTCACGTTGTAAAGCCCTGCGCCATATGTAGCCGTTCCGGTGCAGGGGAGGGGCGCTCCAGTGCAGGAACGCCTCCTAAAAGTGGCTGAGTGAAAGCTACAAGATTTCACTAAGTCACTTTAAGGCCATGCTGCCTCAAAACCCTGCGCCTGCTTGCAGGCGTAAGGATTGACGCAGCATGTTAGGGATAGGGCACCCCCGAGCCTTGCTCGAGCTGCGTCACGCTTGCGACGCAACTCCAGCAATGCCCCTCCTTTCGGACGGGGGATGCATCTCCCCATCCATGCACCATGGTGCGCCGCATTGTAAATGCGGTGCATCAGTGGTGGTGCATGGGTGGGCAGATGCATCGCAACTCTTCTGGCGCATCCCTGCTGATTAGCAGAAATGCCCAGAAGTAGTAAATCTGCCCCAAATATGTCATGTAATGCAAATATTAATAGACAAAACATGTTGATTAATTAATTTTAGGTTATTTCGAGAGGACTGAGGTCCAAGCAAGTTTCTGTACGTATGAAACCTTGCTCCATCACTGGTTTGAACAGTCCCACGTGACCTGTAATCGGTAGTACTCGACCCAACTCCTGGTCCTACTCACATCTATTTTTCCTGTGGTTATCAAAACATATAAAACCGTTCAAAGGTGCTGTTGGGGCCCGAAAGTGATAAACTTGGAGGTTTGGCAGACACCACTGGCACACGGCACCCCAACCTTATCCCATAGGTAGCGAGAAATGGGAATGGGATATGAGTTCAATATTAATGGTTTCCAAAGTTTGGACAGAGAGCAGTTGCTCAACAGTTCAGTCAGGAGTAAGTTGGTAAAAAGTTGTAAGTTAGTAAATATCACAATTGATAAGGAAGGCAAACATGCAGAGAGACATGACAGTACTGGATCTGCAGGTGAGGTTGACTTGGCCCTTGTAGAGAGGCTGGTTATGGCAGATAAGAAGTTGGTGCACTTCGCACAGTGTTTGGCCTATGCTACGGGAATGTTGACTTGGGTCAGACCAGGGGGTTCATTTTCAGATCAATCAAAGATTGTAAAGGTACGATATTTAATTATGTGTGGCACACTTGAAGACAAAGATATAGCACTCATAAATGCTTATGCCCCTAAAACTGACCAAGTCTCATACCTGGACGAATTGCCAAAACACTTATCATGACGCTCAACCCACAAGTCATTGGGGAGACTTAAACTGTGCCACAGATAGATAGGTCTCATCCCCCAATGCAGCCATCTGATGGCATCAGAGCGGCTAAAACCTTCAGGAGCTGGACTGACCTCTAGAATCTGATAGACTCCTGGTGTGCGTAGGGGAGAAAGACTACTCATTGTATTAAGAAATATATAATTTGCACGTCTGACTGGGTAGGTTCTTGTGTTCCCGGCTGTTCGTGCCATGGTGACCCATGCCGAATATTTGGCAAGGACACACATTGACCACAGCCCCTTGATCATGTCCCTGCAGTGGAGTGAAGAGAGGGCAGCAGTCTCAACATGAAAGTAGAGGCACGTTGAAGATATAGTCTTCAATGAAGAAATACAGGAAGACTTCCAGAACTTTTTTAGGGAGAACCAGGGTACAGCCTTGTCCCACCTCACTGAAAGGGAGTTTTTTAAGGTGGTAATCTGAGGCAGGTGCATCCAGGCCTCAGTGGGAATCAGAAGCACACTTATCCAGGAGAATGAGCAGCAGAAGTCGTCCAAACAGAAGTAGAAAGAGGGTGACTAGCAAGCCAAGAATTGGCTGATACCCTTGCCGAAGAAAGGGAGAAAAAGGTTCAATATCTGAAAAGAGTGAGAGGTTTTGACCATAAGGAGTCCCTGGCAAGAGCACATGGGAAAGAAGACAGAGCAGGCAGACTGCTAGCATGGATAGCCAACTGTCAAAAATGAGGAAGTCTCATAGTAGTGAAAATTAATATTACCAAATGATGCTTTAGTAGAAAAGTATGAAAATAGTATAAGGCTAATGAAGGGACCACTGAATACTAACTACATCGCCTCCTAGGTGGAGTGAGCTTAGCCTCTATCTCCCAAGAGGTCAGAGAAATGCTAGGGAGTGAAATCAGCTATAGGAAAGTGTGCAGAGCTATAAAGAGTATGGCAGTGGGAAAGGTAGCAGGCTCAGATGGTCTCCCTGCTGAATTGTATGCTATCTACCTAGAGCAAGTGACACCTATTCCAACTGCTCTGTTTAACACAGCCAAACAAGAGAAGAGTTTGTCACCCTCGACCTTCGATGGCAATCATGATAGCTCTCCCCAAACAAGGCAGAGACATTGCCTAAAGGCCTTTCTCAATGCTAAACTCGGACTATAAAGACCTTAGCAAGATACCAGCTGCTAGACTCCTAATCACATGCTAGGTATAAGTCACGAGGATCAGAACAAATGTATTCCGGGATGAAACGCAGTACTAAATGCCAGAAGGCTAGTGTGAATACTGGACGAATCGGGAACTGCAGACCCCTATGTAATTGTGCTTTCCATTGATGCAGAGGAGGCTTTTGATTCCTTACAGTGGGAATTTGTATAAGAAGTAATGGAACAAATGGCCTAAAAGATGGATTTAAGGGATAAACTCATTAAACTTTAAACAAACTCGAAAGCCAGAGTCGGCACTGGCTAAATGATGTGCAGGTAGTACAATATTGACAGGAGTACTTGGCAGGTATGCCCTCTATCCCCACTACTTTTTTCAATTGTAGTAGAACTGCTGGCAGTAACAGTTAGAACTAGAGGAATTTACAGGGGTATTATGCAAGGAGGCAAAACACATATTTCACTGTATGCAACTGCCACACTGATGTGTATGTGGGTTAGACAAGCGGAACCTAGAGGGGGCAATTTAACTTCTGCGATATTTAGGGGAAGTGTTGGGGTTAAAAGTGAACTGGAGCAAGATAAAATGTTCCTAGCGTGACAGTGAGGTGCAGAAATTGAGAGTCCTATCATAACCAGCAGAGTTGACATTACCACGGTTGCTATACTATTTTCACACATTCCCAGTAACAATAGGGATGGGCTGTTCTGGCGAATTTTGATTGACCTTGTCTGGGGGTACCGGAAGGTGCTGATTTGCTTTAACAAAATTGTGTCTGCTGGAGAAAGAAGGGGGCATGGCAGCCTTAGACTTTGAGTTATGTTACCTGGCGGTACATGTGCAATGGATCACAGAAGGGTGAAGTCATGTTTAATTGGCCGGGGTATGTGTGATTTCATAAGCTGAACCTCTTGTACTTACTGGCAACACTGCTGAAAACCTCGGGGAAATAACAGAAGGGAAGATAATCAAATCAGAGCAGTAAAGTCGACTTGGAACTGAGACTTCATTAGGACACGCGCTAATCAGCTGTAGGCACGGAGGCTCCCGCTCAAGATTCTTGGAGAACTCTACGGTGGAAGGAAGGAAATAATTCACCCAGATACAGGGTGATTCTGACATCCCAAGGGGGGCAACTTCTACTGTATTGACCAATACAAAAAATAATCCAATCACTCTGAGGATTGGGCACGGAGGAGCCGCCAAAACACAAGTGGTTACAAACAATATGCACTGCCGGTGGGAAACAAATGGCAGACACCTTGATGTGCTAGTCATCTTTCATCAGGCAGAGGCTTCCATAGATAACCTGGGGCTACAGCTGGCTGGCGATACACAGAGAGAAATAATGAAACATGTTTGGAATGGAATACTATAAAATGCCCCTAAAATCTCCAGAAATGCACGTTTTCGTATGATCCAGCTGCACCACATACACAGGGTGTAGCTGAAACCTACAATGAATGGGATATATCCTAGGGCGCAAGCGACCCTCCTTAGATGCGCAAGCCCAGATGCGGCATTCTACCACATGGTCTAGTATTGCCCTGAATTGAGGGAATACTTCGACAGAGTGGCCGCTTCCCTACGATTTATGGCGGACTGAGATAGCCCATGTACTCCAGGAGGGTACCTTCTGGGCCTATTTGCCTGACCGAAAGTCAAGAAAGTTCACAACTAGGTACATTGTCTCAGCACTAAAACAAGCTAAAAGACTGGTAACTTGTCACTGGAAAGATGCAAGAGGGCCAAACTACAAAACATGGTTACTAGCACCTAAAATGGGCAGCAGCGGAAAGCTCTTTATTACATGAGGGGGCCCGGAGAGGCCATAGGCCCCTGACATTTTCAATAGTTTGGGACACATTAATATCTACAATATAGGTTGTACAGGAACACGTAGCTGTGCTCCTCAGGCACCACTAATTGAAGAACCTTCAGAAACGTGAACATTAATGAATATGTACAGAGAAATAAATCTTTGAATTGACTTTTATGGCACACCCCGACCCTCACTTCAGGATTCTGTCATGCAGTGGAGAGGTGTGCATTTCCTTCGCCTCACCCTCCTCCATGGTACCTCTATTCTTCTCTCTTGGCACCACTTGGGTCCTCACTCCTCCCTCTCTCTTCCCCTCTAACCGCCCCCCAACGTATTAAATTATGATCTTAATCCATACAGACACTCTATGAACTTGGTTATGTCTAGATAAATGAAAATCCCTATAGTTAGTAAGGTGAAGAGGGTGGACCTTATATTTTGCCATTCAAGTTCTCAGATATGGAAACTATGTACTAATGTCCACTGTGTTGAGAGTATGATTATTAAAATCAATACAAATAGTGTGTGCCATACCGAGTCTGAGCTCTTCCTGAACAGAAAACTGACACGTTTTTGGGGTATAACTTTTGTTTTTCGTTTCTTCTGGTGAAAGTAGGTTGTTCATGAAACAAACTTTCTTGTTCACGTCCTCGGGTGTTTCTAATTTTCATTCTGAAACTTTCATTCTGATAGCTTCTTTGGTGAATATCTTTGGCATTTATGTCCTTCTCCAATATGGTCACGATATAATTAATTATTCTAAATCTTTTTCCTGTCTGTGCAAAACCAAAGTGAGCATTTCTGATGTATCAAATGAAATTCTATACAGTGAATAAGAACTATAAGGGCACGATATGTTAAACAGACAAAAGGGAAACAAATTCTGTATAATCTGAGTGTGTACTATACCTAATACACTCACTCATGATTGGATACTGTTAACAGTAGTGCTGATATAATGTTTTATAACTCCCTTTTAAAAAAAAAAGCTTTTTATACTTAAAGGGGCACTTACAAATGATATATATCTTGTGTTACAGCCTTGACAAAGTCTAAGGGAAGACGAAACACGTGTTGGCAGTTTTTGGTGTATCATCAAGGATCAATAAAAAGAATCACATCTTTAAAGAAAATCCAGTGATGTGGACTCTGCTTTTTGAAAACATTTAAAGGAATTGGACAGTTCAGTAGCACGAAGAAGACGGAATATGTTCCTTGGCGTATTATACACAAAGCCAATAAATGTGTCCTATACATAATTATGGACCTTTGAGATAAATATAAGGGTGTGCTATATATTTCTTTAATTTGTTACAATCGTACAGGAATATAGCCTTTTCCCCACTCTCTTGAACTTTAACATCAAACTGCGTGGTGCATTCTAAACTCTTCTCCCACCTCGTATCGCATATAAATCCTTAAGGAAACCCTACGATATGGGTGGCTGCAATTTCCCGGATTTGGGGAAGTATCAGGTGGCTTTTTTTAGCTTCTCAAGGAGCATTATGGTTTTCCTCACTTCCTGGTCATACGCCTTCTTGGTTGGTCATCGAACAGACCCTCTCTTCTCCTCTTCTGGTCTCTTCGTTTTTAACCACATCTTCATTATCTATTCTTTTCTCTCGAGCTATTATTTTGGATACTGTTGCCGCTGTTAAATTGCTTGATCGGAAAATGGCTACTCCGATTCATAAATCCAGGTGGTCGTCGTTGTGGCGTAATCCCCGCATAAAAGTTCTTGTTGATCCCCCGCTAATTCAGTATTGGTCTGACAAAGGTATCACGTTGGTGCGTCATCTTTATGACTCTACTGGTGAACCGCTACCCTTTTCTTCTTTTGCTAGACAATTTTCACTTTCCAATCTGGATTTTTACACTTTCTTGAAAATTAAAGTTGCCCTTGCCAAAGTGCGTCTTGTCCCTGACGCCCCTTTGATTTCTTTGCTTTCTTTGTGGCTCAAGACTGGTCATGTTGCTTCTCGCATTTATACATTTTTGACCTCAACATCTTCAGATTCTTGTACCATTGCGCAGCTCAAATGGTCCCGACATTTTGGTGCCGCGCTAACGGAGCATGTGTCGTCAGACACCTGGCAACTAATAGGTACGTTCTCTCTGCGCAATAAAATTGCTCCTTTATTTCAATCCAAATTCTTCTCCATCAACCTTCTTCACTGGACTCCTAAGCGACTTTGTTCTCTCCATTTAAAGGATGATGATTTATGTTGGAGTTGTGGCTTGGAGGTTGGTGACTATCCACATATGTTCTATCATTGCTCACTTCTCCAACCTTTTTGGGATATTATTCATAAACATCTTATGTTAATCTTTCAAATCAAGTTTCCTCTTTCCTTTCCTATGGTCTTATTGGGACCCTTGGCTTCCCAGAATCCTCTGCCGTTAGATACATTAGATATGCAATTGTTGGATCTTTTATTAACTGTGGCTGTCAAGGTGATTCTTATGGATTGGAAGTATTTTGCTTCTGTTTCCTATCACACATGGTGGGCATGGGTATCCTTCTTGAGAAGCGCACACTCTTCTGTGGATAGTGCTCATCTCACTCCCTCTATCTCTTCTAATGTCTGGAGAACTTTAGATACTTATATGGATTTGGCCTCTAGGGGGTTGGTCGACCAATACCCCTTTGTGACGTCTGACTAACTGTTGTCTGTAGTGTTTTGTCCTGTTGCGCCATCGAGTGAGATCCTTCTTCTTTTTCCTCTTTCTTCTTTGTTCTTTCTTCTTCTTTCTTTCCTTTCTTCTGTTCTGCTCCCTTTTCTCTTTCTCCCTCCTTTTTCTATTTTGTATATAATGATGCCGTTTATGAGTTCCTCTGTTTCCCAGTGCCACTCTGTTCTCTGATTTTTACTTTATTTTTCAGAAGTATAAATTGTGGCAATTTCTCTGTTATTAATGACATACTCTGATGCTCCTGTGGATTTTTCCTTATTTTTCCTATCGGTATCATTATGAACTGTACCTAACTGTTTTTATCCTTTTAAAATCTTAATAAACATATTGAACTAAACTCTTCTCCCACCTCTGTACTGACATCCATGTCTACCTACAAAGCATAATCCCATGAAACAAAGCCCTCTTTGCTACAACTCTGAACAAAATCTATTCATGGATGTCCATCTATGATATAACAGTAAACTCTGTCAAAAAAGGATTCTTATTGATCTACCCAAACACTGGCCCATTATAGTCCAAACTTGGCTTAATAATGTCAACCTGTTCGACTGCAAACCATCCAACTACAGATTGGCAAATCTCTTCGGATGACTCCCAACATAACTTAAAATTTCGAAGTTCACAACCTCCTGGTCAAAGCCACACAATGCTAGGACAAATTCCTCAAAGGAATAAAACCCTTCATTTCTCAGGTATATCTCAAATCTGTGGCATGATCTGTTGTACTATCGTGAATCAATTATGGTTCTACTGGATAGCATCCCCATACTATAGCTGCAACCACCCGCAAAAGCTCTAAGAGTAGTCTCAGGAACTAGATGAAATGAACACATCATACCAATTTTGATCACCTTCTACTAGCTTCTTATAGAAGTCAGGTGCCACTTTAAGCTGACTTGCAAAGTACATGAAGCTCTACATTCTGGAACTTCGTCCTTACGTTCCCTGAAACCTGTGAGTCACTAATACCATGAGTCAAGAAACCCCAATCTTCAAGAAAATATACATTCTGAAACAAACCTTCACCAGAAGAGTTTCCATGGAATGAACACCATTAACCAAGACATGAAAACCAATTAGGATTATGGTGTATTCAAGCAAGAGATTAAGTCTATCCTATTTCAATGGCATTGCCATCTTGAGTTCAAGTACATCTATTGTGCTTGCTGATTACACTTGACTAAATCCCTCAGATCCCACAAACTAACTCCAGTGGACAGAACCTTCATTGACTTGGTTACACAGATTTCCTAGACTTGCATTTTGTAGATTACCTTATTATTCTCTGTGCTTAACACTAACCTAACTGATGTGTTGTATATACAACTCATCCATGTTGTAATTACTGTGACGCCTCTCTTTTTGAAGCGTTCTGTTATCCATTGCAGGGTCTGTTATTACCAATAGAAAGCGACAAATAAATAAATTCATGTAATCTTTTCTTTTGGCCGTTGTAGATTTGCCTACTGTCAGGTGAGCTCCATTTTGCACAATACTCTGGCCTACATCCTCACACCACCTACACTATCAATAGGATTCATTAGGAATCATTTCCCAAAGGTTGCAGAGGGTTAGAGATCAGTGTTTCTTCACCTGACTCCAAATGTGGATAAACTATCTAGAAAAAGATGCCTAAACAGAGAACGGATAAAAAATTCTGAGAACATGCGAGAATAGCAAGGTTTACACTGCAGTGACACTTCTCTCATATTACGGACACCGATTTCTACTCATTATTTTTACCCTCATCAGTTATTCAACAATTCAGAAACCCACATTAGTACATTTTATGAAAATCCTTGAAGCACAGGACTTCTTTCTCTAGGATGTGTTTTATTTTCTCTTCTTTCCAGGCTTGAGCACAGGAGCAGTGGGCCTAGTATGTGTTTTTACTAGGACAAACTAATATGTCATTGTTGGCTAGCGGTAAACGAATGCTGTATTGTGATATATTATGCCTTGGGCAGGTTAACTCGGAACTGTTCTGCTCTGTTGTTGTTAATATCATCGCAGTCTGGATCGCTCTTATAAGAAAGTGCCTCTTTTTACATGGTTAGCCCAGAGTTTGTTCCTGGTGCCTGATGTGATTCCGAAATGTAAGCGCACTGGGGCCCTGGTAACCAGGTTCCCAGTACCAGATCTCTTTCCCAAAACTGTACCACAATTGGCACGACTTCAGTAACCCCTGTTAGTCCCTAGTAAATGGAACCCCTGGAACCTAGGGCATGGGTACTGAAGAGGGTCCTCTGGGGCTGCAGCACCAATGTTGCCACCCGAGCGACCCCTCACCAAAACCAGACAGACTCCCATTGTAGGATGTGTGTCTTGGTGCAGAGAAATCTGAAGAGTCTACATGGCACACAGTTCTTTGTGCCACTCCCCCATACACTACATGAGGTATAAGTAAGTCACCCCTACTGTAGGCCTTATAGCCCTAAGGCAGGGTGCACTATATCCCATGTGTGAACATAGCTGCATGAGCAGATGTGGCCCTACAATATCTAATCCATTCTTGGATATTGCAGGTTCACAGGTAAGCCATTGAGAGTACATGGGCTGCATGCTGGAGAACCTTTAGAGGGTCCCCTGAAACCCTACCAGCCACTAGTTTGGTCTCCGACTAGTCTTAGTTAGCCTGCCACCACCAGACATGTTTCTGACCTCATTAGGTGAGATTCAGCGCTCTCAGAGGCCAGGGACAAAGCCTGCTCTGGGCAGAGGTGCTTCACACCTCCTCAATGCCGGAATGGTATCACAAGGCAGGAAGCATCAAAGGCGGTGCCACCATCAGAAATCCAAGACAGGCATCTCCAGTTAGTGGGGATGCCAACTCCCATTTCTTGCACCACCTTTGGTGGGAGGAAAGGCTGAACATTTGTGTTAGATTAGGAGAAGTGCCCACATTTAGACAGCACCAACTCTAAGGTGTGGCAGGCGATGTAGACACTACTTTTGCAAATCCACCATCTTGAGATGGTAGAAAATCAACCAATCAGGGCTAGGGTAGGAACCTTTCCCCACCCTAAATGTAGATAGCCTATTGCCACTACCCGTCTCCCCTTTAACACCACTAAATGTAGTATTTAGGTGGCATCTCTGGACCTAGCATCTTAGATTCGACAGACCTAAGAAGAGCAACGGACAAAGAAATGCTACTGACCTGAGAACTGTAGACATGCTGAAGAGAATTGGTGCTAAACCCTGAGGACTGCTTCCAGGACTCAACAATCATGGTGTGCTGTCTCGTCCTGCAAATGTGAGGCTTTCAAATACACCGGAGCATCTCCAGCCTTCACCAAATTGCTGATAACCTCCCTTGGAGTAGAGGAGCTACTCCCCTACAGCCTTCAGGCACCGAACCGCGAAGTCCGGTTTACTGACCTGCAGCTTACTGGCAACTCCGAAGCAGCAGTCAAGCAAGAAGAGGGACACCAACTCCAAAGGGGCAGATCTGTCTCCCCACTGAGTGAGAGGACACCAGGACCTACCGGAGTAGTGCCAATACCCGGTGTACCGGGCCTCCTGCATCAAAGACCGAGAAGAAAGAGTCCAAGCCGGACTCCAACAACACAGGTGCAGACACCCATTGAGGGACTTCGAGACCCCTGGGACCCATTGCGTGAGTGGCCCAGCTGTCCCCGAATCACCTCTGCAACGTGCCGGCCCTAACCCCGATGACCTTCTTGAAGCACAACGATTGGCTACCCTAACTGCTCTGCACCCAGCCCGCCCAGCCTGGGTAACGATGAACCAGCTGTTCTTCCATGTACTTGGGACCCTTGCAACCTGCTTCCTTGAGTCGGACCCCGCCCCCACCCCCGGCTTAACTGTACGTCTCCTTGTGCAGTGTATTTTCAAGTGGCCCGATTCTTCACAACTCCTGCTACCTATGACCTTAGTACACTGCTCTCGGGCTGCTTCCGGGACGCTCCTGATCTCCTGCTGCTGGAACATTGGGGCTGGACAAGGTACTTACCTGAATCCAGAAGGTGAACCTCGAGAACCAACTGTCTGGTTTTATATGCTTTTTCCTATTTTCTCCCATTGACTTCTATAGGGCATAACTGCGCACAGCTGTGATTTCGTTTGAAAACTTTGAAAATTCAGTACTTACCTAAGAACAAAGTTCTTGATCTGAAAAAGAATATAAAAATTGTTGTTATTTTTACAGATTGGCCTCAGATTTATTCTCGAGTGTGTGTCTTATTTATTGCCTATGTAAATACCTTAAATGCTTAGCACTACCCTCTGATAAGCTTAACAGCTCCCACACACAACCGCAAAAAGAGCATTAGTATTCACTACTTTAGCCTTTGTATACCAATATGGGTTCACCTCGACTCTCTACACAGTGTACTTTGTTTTAGTACACTATATAGAGAGACAGCTTTGTACATCTCTTGCATGGTCATATCTGTGAACAACTATTATATACTTTCTCAGCAATTTATTTTGCGGAAAAAAATTGTGATCTTGATATAAGGTGATTAAAATGGAAATTGCCTTCAATATTTGTGTGAAAGCCTAAGCTATTTTGCATTCTCCTAAGCACTGCGCATTCAAATAAATACATAAATATATTAACTAAAAGCATGCTATGAAATCACACAATAAATGTAACGCCTGTTATACATATTGTGGCACAAAAAGGAAAACAAAGTCATCTACTATTGAAAATGAATAATAACATATGACCTAAGCAAATGAGCAAATGCATGATATGCGTGGATCTCCCGGACATATAAGGCAAAATATATAACAGTTGCCCCTTATATTCGACTTCCCTTTTCTCAACAGCATGTCATCCAAGCTGTGAAACGTACCTGATTGTTGTGAGCATGACCCGCCAATATTGTGAATTCCTATCTGGGTCAAAGCCCTGCTGCCACTATCAACCCTCATTCTTTTGAGTAACTCAACATCTTTTTGCTACAGAGATGTTTTTCAGACCTGTAAGAAACAAGAGGCAGGTGTCTCCTGGATGGTCATATCAGATTTGTCACCTTTTTGTGTTCCCTATTTTACTGGCATCAGAACTCTGAGCCATGTGACACTGCTAATTAGTGTCACAGTGTGGGTCCCTTGGCCATTAAATGGTATTGGTAAAATTAGTTGCATGCAATTGATCTATTTTCTGTGCTCTAGGACTACTACAGATGAAATGCACATAAATCGGGGAAGTTAAAAGTCATATGTGGACTGCCGTCAGTATTTACATCACTTACATGTATGACAAAAATATAAGTCTGCCAGGAGCACCACTGTGCTCTGTCTTGGCTGCAGTTTATCTGTAGTTAAGTGAAACGTGGCAAGGAAAAGTGTTTTCCAATGTACAGAAAGTCTATTTTAATCTATTAATAAATCATCCCAAAAGGGTGCCTTGTAATTTAACAGTGAAGGATACTAATATATAAAAATAGGTCATACTACAAATTGGGGTTAGTGTGCTCCTGCATCTGCCATCTTGAAACATGGGCTATTGTGTAATTTTGCAAATAGGCAAAGAGGAAGTACTGTAAAAGGAGGTGGAGGGGCAGTGAGACAATAAGATTGGGTGGTACAGTTTCTCCAATCACTGACTAGTGACTCAATGACAACCTCTTCAGAACATTAATTGACCAGGAAAGACTGCACCTGAAGAAGGACCTGATATAAGAAGACTTCCGACTCCTCCTGGAAGACAAAGATTCACTCGTGTTGGATTCTTGTTTGCCTTTTTCAGGAACACATGAAATGTAGACATCCTGATTCCAAAGGCACCATCTGATTAAAGAGCACCTTGCGGGACACCTAGCTGGAGGAAGACCTGGTACCTAGAATCCTGTCCTAAGGAGCTATGCAGGGTAAACCACAAGGAACCTTATGATCACTTTGGAAAAGTGGGACCTAGTCATTTTTCCCACCACACAGCACCAGAGCATGGTTCTGAGGCATATCTCGGAGGCTGCAGTAAAGGTTGGCATAAAAACCAGGTTCGTCATATTCAGAGCATTTTGTTACGCTGATAACTGGACCAACATGCACTCCATGCAGCAAAGGTATCTGGAACATTTTGTTAGTAAAATGCTATCTCGCTATCTGGAATTCGGACTCTGTCTAGGTCATGGGACGGAAATAGCTTTGCTTACCACCATGGACGAGCTTAGAATGCTTCTATTAGATCATCTTGATTCTATTAGATCTATCTGCCGCATTCGATACGGTCAATCATACCACACTTTTGGCTAGGCTGTCCTCGATTGGAGTGGCGGCTCCTCTGCTATGGCGGAGGAGCGTCAATCCACTGCTTTTAAGCAGTGCGAAGCAGAAAAATGAAATGATAATAACTGCGTTATTATCATTTTATGCTGCCTCCTGCTGCTTTGCGGATGGCGGGTGAGGCGTTTGGCGGGGTGCTCTGCTCTTGGAATGGAGCAGGGGAGGAGTAGTTTGCCCACTCCTAAGTGTGCAATAACTGTTTGGTCGGTTCTCTCGGGCAGCCCAAACCAGTCAAGCCCACTTTCCCTGTTCTCCATGCAGACTGCATTATAGCCTGCATGGTGTACATGCCCAGGCCCCCATTCCCTGGTTGAGTGTCGGAACAGGACACTCAATACCAATCACAATGCGACATTGCAGCACCGGCGGCAGGGTGAGTCTATTTTAAAAAAAGATTTTTTAATATTATTGCACCAAGCGCGACCCGCACTCCATCTCTCCACGATCCCCTTGCACGACCCGACCCCCCCACCCCGCGCCTGCCCTGCCACCAGCGAACCATGCCGGCTGCCAGTACAGTAGCAAAGTGGCTTTACTCCTATTTGTCAGGTAACAAGCAGGCAGTGTACCTTCCTCCTTTTAGCTTTGAGTTCAGGTCTATTAAACATAGTGTTCCACAAGGGCCATCAATTAGTCCAATTCTTTGTAATATATACATGTGCCCTTTGAATTCACTTGTCAAGTCGCTGAAAGGAAATCAAAGGATGACTTCCACGATTGCATGAATGATATTATCGGCTGGCTAAAATCTAACTCTTTGAAGTTTAATGGACACAAGACAGACTTTCTTTGCTGCTCAGCTACCAAGTCCCCGGTTCCACTTCCATCTAACTTCTGGCCAGGTATCTCTGACGGGGCCCCCATACCGTCAGAGGCTGTCAGAAATGCAGGGGTTATTTTCTATAAGAAATTGAGCCTGGATTCTCACGTAAAAAAGATTGCAGGGTCCTGCTGCTCTTTAATTAGAGCAATACTCGAGATTCTCCCTATACTACCTCTCTCATCTAGAGCTCTGCTAGTTCGCAGGCTAGATTATGGTAATGCCTTACGGCTGGGAGCTCTGAAATATCTGCTCAATTGATTCACAAAATTCCAGCAGCAAAGGCTACATTGGCCCTGAATAGACCTAGAATGTCCTCAGTATCTTTGGCTCTGAATGATTTGCATTGGCTGTTATTAAGACAAAGAATATTTTTTAAATCCTTTTGCATATTTTGCGTTATATCATTCTTAATAGCCTCCCCACTTTTGCTGGGTTCCTTGATTCTCAGGAGCGGGAGGGAAAGGGTTGCAAAACCCAGCAAAAGTGGGTGGGTGTATGAATATCAAAGTTATTTTCAATGTTTTTGGAGTGATTCCTGAGAGTATGAAGTAAGGATGTACTTGATGGTCTATTTGTCTTCAGTAACAGTTTGAAACAAATCATATAAGTATATCGGATATAGAGCTCTTTTTAACACAGGAATTTGCACACAATGAGCAAAAATGAACTGGTAAGGCTATTAAGATATAACGCAAAATATGCGTGTCACGAATTTCTCTTTCTAAATTGAGGAGAATGGTATTGTGTATGACACAGAAGGAGTTTTAGGGCTAAGTGCTCGCACATAAGTACTCATTTACTGTATGATGGGAGGTGCACATGAAAGTTTCAGTATCACAATGAAAGTAACATGCACTGGGTAATGCATGCCACGAGTAAGGACCTTCACGGTGTGATGTTAATCAACACATGGAATGTCATAAAAAGAAATATTAAGATGATCTGAAATAATATGGCAATTTTAAATTTCAGGTTGGATTCCGACAGAAGAAAAGGGCAAGTATATTCACTGCCCAAGCATGCACTAGCTTGCATGCATCACATATATAAAATAGCATAATGAGCTAAACAAACTGGGGAGGTGTGTTGTAGCACCCTGACAAAAGACCCAGATCTATTTAGGCCCTTAGAGTAGGGCTGAAAAATGTTGCAAAAGGGTCGTAGGCCCATTACATACTAAATACCCCTTGCAATTTCTAGTTTTAACCTCCCTGACTAATCTGTCAATTAAGGGATATCTTGGAGTATTCGAGGGAATTTTAATCTTTAGTTACGCACCCTGGTCTTTTTCTTTCAAGAGGTCCCTGGAAGACGGTAGAGCCCACCCTGGCCTTTAGGAGTCAAGGTGAATCCGATGATGAAGCACGACACTACCAGAGTGTGTGAAGCTTATTTAAATAAAAGGAAGTCTTTCCTTTCCTGCATTTAGAAAGGCAATGTCATCATGATGTGGTTTTTAATATTTGAATGTTTTATCATTTTTTTTATTTTGAAGGTTTTTTATAGCGCAAACAAGACTCTTGCGAGTATCAGAGCGCTTTTACAGATCATAAGTAGAAGGCAAGATATAGTATACAAAGACACAACCAATAAAAATACAGTGAATAGTCAGAGTTCACGTGCATTTAGCCATTAGGATATCTTTAACTTCTCTTTTGAAGGAGGCAGTGGAAGGGTTCATTCTTGTTTCACTGGGCAAAGCGTTCCATATCCTCGGAGCCATGCCAGAAAAGAGCCGGTTATAAGTTTTTTTCTTGGCAAATCGTTGAGGCTGTAGGAGAAGAGTCTTGGCACTCCTGTAGGCTCTGCTGCCCGCAGAGAGCATCAGTTTCTGAGCAAGGTATTGTGGGGAGTTGTGGTAGAGGGCCTTGTGCATCATACAAGCGATTTTTAGGTGAATTCTGGCTTCAAACGGTAGCCAGTTGAGGGTTCTCAGGTCTGGGGAAATGTGAGCATTTCTCTTAGAACCTGTGATGAGGCTCGCAGCTGAGTTGATCGTGGCTCTTAGCAGGGCTGTCGATGACCTCGGGAGGCCGCTTAGGGTTACTGCTCCATATTCCACCTAGGGGATTACTAGGGCTTGAACTGCTTGTTTGAAATCGTATGCGGGCAGAAAGGGTTTTAGTTTTCTCAGGGTCTTTGGGTGGAAGTTGGCTCCTTTTGTTGAGGCGCTAATGTGTTTCTGCATCTTTAAGTTACTGTCCAGCGTTACCCCTAGAGATTTCGCTGAGTCGACTATTAGCGGTTGTCCATTGAGAGCTGTTAGGTGCTTCATCCAATCCAGGATAGTGTGAGTTTTGTTAGGGGGAGCGATTAAAAGGAATTCCGTTTTGAGGGAGTTAAGTTACAGATGGTTTTCGGCCAGCCAAGTTTGGGTTTTTTGTAGTGTGGTGTTGAGCGATTTTATGTCCTCCAGAGAGTGTATCTTGATGTATATTTGGGTGTCGTCTCCATACATGTGGAAGTGTATCTTGGTGAGGATGAGACGATCAGTAAGAGGTTCCATGAAAAGGTTGAACAAGGTGGGTGAGAGGGAGGAGCCTTGTGGAACTCCTAATGTGACTGGCATGGGGTTGGACAGGGATTAGTTGACCTTGACTCTTTGGGATCTATTTTGGAGGAAGGAGGCGAACCAGTTAAATACATTTCCACACATTCCCATTTTGTGTTTCAGGAGATCAAGCAGGTTCTCGTGTTTGACGGTGTCAAAAGCTGATGACAGGTCGAATAGGATTAGTAGATAGGCTTCATTTTGGTCTAGGATTTTGAGAGCGTCATCTAATACATGTGTCATGGCTGATTCGGTGCTGTGACCTGCTCTGAAGCCTGATTGAAATTGGTCCAGCAAGTTGAATCCATCAACGTGACTGTTCAGCTGTATGTTAACAAATTTTTCCAGGAGTTTAGCTAACATAGGGATGTTAGAGATCGGAAGATAGTTATTAGGGTCCGAGGGGTCCACAGTGGTTTTCTTTAGGATAGGCGTGACCTGCCCAGTTTGCAGGCTGTCTGGAATGGATCTTTAAAGGAGGGATGTGTTAATGATCTTGGTCCCGATGGGTAGTAAGAGAGGAATGAAGTCTTTTAGGTAGTTCACAGGGAGCGGGTCAGTGAAGTGATTGGAGGGCTTCAGCGTGTTTAGCGTCTTTAATATGGTGTTTTCACAGTAAGTGTTGAAGTGGGACCAAGTTGCATTGTTTTTTAGTTTAAATAATGGGAGGTCATTATCTAGAGGCCGACCAGGGGCAGTGATGGGCTCTTTTTCAAATTCTGAGATGGATATTAGGTCCTTGAGTGGATCTGATTTAATGGATTCTGTCTTAGAGGCGCAGAAGGATGCAAATTCATCACAAGTGAGTAGAGAGAGAGGGCTGGCATTGAGGACATTAGGTAGGCTCTTAGTTTGGGCTTTGATCAGGTTGAATAGCTTTTTGGGGCAGTTCTTGGCTTGGTCTAGTTGAGACCTGAAGAAATCGGTTTTGAATTTTCTGATCTTTCTATAATAAGCGTTTCTGGATGTTCTTAGAAGTTTGAGGAGGTCAGTTGAGGGTGTATCTCTCCAGCGTTGTTCAATTACTCTAAGCGAGTGTCTGTCATCATTTAGCCTCCCATCATACCATGGTTTTGAGTCTTTTGAGGATGTTCTTTTCAGTTGCAATGGGGCCATTTTGTCTAGCAGGTTGTTCATAGAGTGAAAGTAGTGATTTGTCAGCCCCTGTACATCAGACCGGTCTTATAGGGGAACAAAGAGGGTTTGAGTTAGCTATGGCTGTAAGGTCAGGTCCAACATTTTTCAGGTTTCTCTTCCAGATCTTAGTTCTCAGGGGTTGTGGAGGGAGTCGTTTAATGGTTTCCAGGACTTGGAAATTATGATATGATGGCCAGACCAGTCACATGGGAGTATCGAGTCGAGCTGTGTGGAGTCCGCTTTGGAGATAATTAGGTCGAGAGTTGCACCCTTTTCGTGTGTAGGGCTGTTACATTTTTGGTTGAGATTGAGGTCTGTGAGGAAGGCTTTGAGGCTGTTTACCCCAGGGTCGTTCTGGTCGTCCCAGTGAAGGTTGAAGTCCCCCAAGAAAATGTGCTTAATATGTTGGTTGTCATTTGATGCTAGAATGTCCATGAAGTGTTCTATGAAAGTGAGGTTATCTCCCGGAGGATGGTAGAAAGTATGTAAAGAGCATATTTGTTTGTTGTTGTTGGCGATGTTTAAGCATGGGTATTTGCAAGATGATATAACGGGGCATTGGAGTTGGTCACTGTTAGGCTGATCTGGTGTATGCAGGCTATCCCACTGCCTGGCCTGTCGGTTCTGTCTAGTCTGGTGGTGTCATAGTTAGGGGGTAGCAAGATGTCCATGATGGGAGTAGATGTTTCATTTAGCCAAGTTTCTGTCAGGATCATAATGTCAGGTTTGTTCGTGATAAGTAAGTCAGCTATATCAGCTGCATGTCTAAAGGCGGACCTGTAGTTTAGGAGGATACAGCTTAGCCATGGCTGGGTGATTACTGTGGTGGGTTCGGCTGTGATGGGGATTCTAGTGAGGTTATTTTCAACAACGCCTCTGGAATTAAGTCTGGTGGCTCGGTGTGTGTTGATCAGAATAGATTGAATTCAGGAGTCTAAATGTGGCTATCTGGAAGTCCTGCGTTATATGGAGGGTAGGTAGCTCGTAAGAGCAGAGGAGGACATCTAGATCTAAGTCAGATAAAAGCTTTTGGCATTAGGGTGTGGGGCAGTGCTCCAACGTGGAGACCCATGAGCTTGGGAGTTTGCAGGAAGATGTTGGATGCGACTGTTGATCTTGGGGTGTGGGGACGGACTGTATTCCTGTTTAGTGCAAGTGGACTTGGTTTGTTGTAAAATAAGGTTGTGAAGGGTTTGGATGTCCGATTTGACTTGTTGAAGGGCTGATAATATCAGGTCAAGTCTGGTGTCAGGCGAGATCGTTTCGTTATTGGCTGGGTGGACAGAGGGAGTGGACGGTGAAGTAGATACGGCTGTGTCAAGAGCCTTGGGGGTATGGGTGGGGTTGATGGGACGAGGGGAGGAGCTGTGATTAATGGAGAGGGGTGAGGGAGAGATATGGAGAGCAGGGTGGGTGGTTTGGGGGTGTGGGGGGTGTCAATGTTGGGATCCGAGGGGGTATAGGTGGGGTTGTTAAGCTGACGGGAGGTGCTGGGCATAGAGGTGAGGGGGGGTGAGATATGAAGAGCAGGGTGAGTGGTTTGTGGGGTGTCAGTGCTGAGATCCGAGGGGGTATAGGTGGGGCTGTTCCGCTGAAGGGAGTTGCTGGGAGTAACGGTGAGGGGGAGAAAGTGCAGGGTAAGGAGGGAAGGTGAGTGAATTGGTGATGTTACAGAGTGGGGTGGTTGTAAGGTGAAATGTGTTGTTTGGTGGGTTGTTGTTGAGGTCTAGAGATAAGGTCGTAGGGGATGGGTTCATCTGGTAGTTCTGACTTACTTTGAGAGCCGGATGGGAATTGAAGATAGAGTGAATAAATGGGGAGGAGGGGTGTGTTAGAGTGACTCTCTCCATAATGAGCGGAAAAATATGATCGATCAAGTTAAGTTTGTGGTTGGTGGATAGGATTAGGATGATTGCGGGCCCACACATCAGGCAGGTCACACCCTGGATTTGATCCTATCCAATTCTCCTTTGGTCACTTGCCTTCCCCCAATGCAAGTAAATTGGACTGACCACTTTATCATTGAATTTAATACTCCCCACATTAAACCTACCCCCGCAGGCCCGGTCTCTTTGTCCAGCAAACGAAGACAGTGGCACAAAATTAATCAAGCTTCATTCAAAGAAAGGCTTGTAGAACCCGCTATCACTCCTTTAGAGAATATCGAAACAGCTCTAAAGAAATTCGAAGGGGCAACTAAGGCAGCTATAAATGATATAGCCCCTCTGAAACTGTTCAAACCACGCCCAGCCCATAAACAAGAAGTCTGGTTCTCAGAGCATTTAAGGACACTGAAACAAGCCGCCAGAAAACTTGAAAAGAGGTGGAGAACATCCCATTTGGCGGATGGCAAGAACCGCTACCGGGACTCCCTATCAATTTATCACAAAGCCATTTGCACAGCACACAAAACACACATCGCGTCCCAAATCACAGCTGCAGGAAATTCTCCTAGGGTTTTGTTTCAAATCCTACAATCTTTTGTCAAACCTGTATCGTGTGAAAGTTCTGAGTTGGCATCACAGCAGCTATGTGATGAAATTTCCCAGTACTTCATTAATAAAATAGACACAATTTATGAGAAAATTGTTAATTCTAATATGGCATTTAGTACAGACAAATCACTCCCTCAGATTAAGGACGAACCTAATTCCATCACCCACACCCTTGACATGTTCCCCCCTATCACCGCAGATGAGGTATTATCTTTACCCTCACAGATAAAGAGTGGAAGTCCGGATGACACGATTCCAGCTAGAATAATGCCCATGCTTGCTGAAGAACTATGCCCTGTGATCCAGAGACTCGTGAATCTCTCACTAAGCTAAGGTGACGTCCCCAGGGGATGGAAACGGGCCTTGGTAAGACCGATCAGGAAAAATACCATGGACCGAATTATCCAATCTTAGGCCCATATCCCTGCTACCATTCTTAGGGAAAATGACCGAAAAACATGTCAATCGTCATCTGTCAAACTACATTGAACATGCAGGAGGGTTGGACTATTCTCAATCAGGGTTCAGGCCGAAGCACAGCACGGAGTCAACCCTTTTGTCAGTCACAGACGACTTGCATATGTATCAGGACTACGCTGTGATCCTGGTACTATTAGATCTGTCGGCAGCGTTCGACACCGTGTCACATACCATCCTGACTAACCGGTTGGCGAACATTGGACTAAAGGACAAAGCCCTTGCCTGGCTAAGGGATTTCTTATCCAATCGCACCCAGAGTGTCACCATGGTTGCATATCGCTCAGTGGAGGTAGAGATTTCGAAAGGGGTGCCACAGGGCTCTTGTTTGAGCCCAACCCTCTTTAACATCTACGTGGCACCCCTGGCAAGAGTGATGCGCATGTATGGCTTCATCCCAGTGTCATATGCGGATGACACGCAGCTCTTCTTTCCTTTCAAAACTCTCTCCACTGAAGTAAAGAACTCCTTCTCACTAGGCATGAAGGCTGTAGCAGAATGGATCTCCTCTAACTGCCTTCAGTGCAATGTCAGCAAAACAGAAGTCATGCTGTTCGGGGAGGCTAAAATGCTATGGACTCCTGATTGGTGGCCACACGACCTGGGGGCAGTTCCTGAACCAAAGCAGGTCGTTAAAAATCTGGGGATCCGTTTAGATCAAGAACTCTCGCTGAAACAGCACAGCAACTATGTCATAGGCTCATGTTTCCACACTATCAGCCTGTTGCGCAAAGTTTTTCCCCTGTTCCCTGATTCCTTCAGGAGAACTCTGGTACAGGCTCTTGTTCTAAGTCGGATCGACTACTGTAACGGCTTGTTACTCTCTGCAAACGAGGGAGTGCTGGCCAAGCTCCAAGTAATCCAGAACACGGCGGCCCGTCTGGTCCTGAATGTCCCTCCGAGAACTGCGTCCAAACCTCTTCTGGACCAATTACACTGGCTCTCAATCCGTCAGAGAACAAAGTTTAAAATATGCTGTTTAATACATAAAAGCTTAAATGGACAAGGGCCCGTCTACCTGAAAAACAAATTCATTCCATATGTCCCTATCCGATCTCTCAGATCGAGCAACTACCTTCTCTTGGTGGTGCCCCGTGCAAGAAAGGCCAGACACGGAGGTAAAGCTCTATCTGTAACCGGACCATCACTGTGGAACAAGCTCCCTCTGTCTCTCAGACAATGTTCAGAACATCTAAAATTTAGAAGGCAGCCCAAAACCCTGCTGTTTCGAAACTATGTTGAAGCCCCTGCCCATGGAGTGATCCCCAGAGTCAAAACCATCTGGTGATGTGCCACGTCCCACAGAAGGCCCACTGACCTCGGTCCTCACCCTGATCCAGCATCCACCTCCGATGTTAAGGGGAGGAACGGAGGCTGTCTCGAAGGGAGAGCGGGAGGGGGGGAGGGGATGTCCTAAAAGCACCGCCGCACTGCAAAGAAACCGGGGCGGGAGGAGGGGGGGGAATCGGGTGCTGCCCCGTTACCTTAATGCAGCCTTGGTGAAAGTGGGTCCGCAACGTCAATCGCGCTTGCTGTGCTCCTTCTTGCCGGGAAAAGTCTCCTGTGTCTTCGAGTTGTCTGCTCTGGAGCCTGCACGCCGCACGCAGCTCCACAGTCAGCGGTGATCACTGCGCGGTTCACGACTCCTCCGCTCCCTCCAGGCAGCGTCTCGACCTCCAGAGTACTCCCAGGGCCGCTCCTAAGGGAAGCTCCAGAGCCCGTAGTCTGCAAGAAGCTCAAGAGTCCCACGACCAATGGGTAATTAAGAGCTCCCTCGTTCAGTCGGTAGACGTGTCCAGGACACCCGAGCGCTCCCAGGACAGCCTCGACCGGTCGATGATGAGGGGGGAGGCGTCCCGCACTCAGGAGCGCTCTGGTTCAAGAAAAGGCTCCAGGGACTATCATTCAATGTAGGATCACTCTCCGCCTGCCGTGCTCCGCAGATTGCAATCCTGAGGACAGCCTCGACCAGTTGTCGGTGAGGGAGGAGGGGTCCAGCACTCTGGTGCGCTCCAGATCAGCAAAACGCTCCAGCAGACGGGAGGGCTATCTTCCGATGTAGGATCACTCTCCGCCAGCCATGTCCCGCAAGTGCAATGCAATCCTGAGGACAGCCTCGACCAGTTGTCGGTGAGGGAGGAGGGGTCCAGCACTCTGGAGCGCTCCAGATCAGCAAAAGGCTACAGCAGAGGGGAGGGCTATCTTCCGATGTCGGATTACTCTCCGCCAGCCATGTCCCGCAAGTGCAATCCTGTGGGGACCGTCCATGTCTGCCACAACATCAATGTCCCTGGGCACCATTGTCTCTTCATCTCATCAGAAGGGGACGTTCCACGAGCCCAGGACTCCACAGTCTGCCCGGTTCAACTTCGGTAAGTCCGGGTTCGATCAAGATAATGTTCCTGTTACTCTTGGTATGAATTTCTAAGTTTGGTTACAAATGGGGGGTGTCAGATGGAGCTAAAAGCAGGGCTATTTGGCAGATAGATCCCACAGCTAGCGGAGCTCTCCTAGTGAGCTCCTCTCCCGTCTGCCATCTTCCCGGGCTGTATTGTATTGTGTAATGCATAGTGAACCACGTAACTTATTTATGTATGGTACTTTTTATGGTTTTCACTAACCGGATAAAAGTGGTTTGACTGACTAACTAGCATTCCCCAGCACGCTACACCTGGAGCCGTAGGTGGGATACTTGTAAGTTGCATGTATGTACAGATAGGGAGCACATATCCCTCCTTTTTGCTGTTCCAACAGTAGAAGGGCCTCTCTACCCTCCGGATCGGGGTAGGTGCCACCCCCTCCCATATCTTAATGTGTAACATTTACTCCCTGTTTCCCTGTGTTGAGGGAATTGGGTGGAGGGTGTTTTTGGAGGGAGGCTAGGGGGTTTATGCTCAGCTATCTGAGTTTTACACCAATATTAGGGCAATGGTCGTGGATAGGAGCGGGTTGCACCTTAAGTGTTTGTCATTGCTATTTTTTGCTAAGTATTTGTGAAGTTACTATTGTCCCTATTATTGTGTGGAGTTGTAATGCGAAAATGCCAATAACATTTGTTTACAAAGAGTAGGAATTGTGATTTCCAAATTGCAATTCTTACCGAATCGCAATTAGGAAATCGCAATTCCTTATGAAAGAAAACGTACAATTTCTAATTAGCGTTTCCTAGTGGGTCGCACATGGACCTACCTCATGAATATTAATGAGGTAGGTCGCAATTTGCAACCCATTAGGATCGGAGCCATCACAAGTATGGGAAGCCTGCTGAGGTCAGCATACTGCTTTTTAGGAAAGCATTTTTAGGTCTCGCGCCTAGACGAAAGCAAACGCGAAGCTTTTTTTGTCTAGTGCGAGACAACTTATGTTGTCACTTTTGGGGGAATGTGGACAGCAGACTTCCACGCGCTTTTTGTGGCAGAGATTTGACCTCGTGGGTGCGCACGCCCAGGCCGGCGCCGTGCACGTCCCCTGCCACAGATTCCCTGAACACACACATGCACACGCAGGCAGGAAGGCGCACACACACACACACGCGTGCACCCCCCCAACTTCCCCCCACTCACCGGCACCCCCCGCCGCACACACACAGGAGCGCACCTACACACACGCACGCACACACACATACAGAGACCCCCGCCGCCACCGCAGCCACCGCATACATACAAGCGCCCCCGGCCGCCGCCATTGCCACATACATACAAGCGCCCTCCCCCCCCAAGCCCCACTTACCACCATTCTAAACTCTTGCAGCCTCCGCGGGGCTCTCCCTCGGGCATGGGAGCCCCGCGTCACCAGCACTGCTTCTCTCCGTGGGCGCGTGCGCGGGCTTCCGAAGACGGAAGTCCCGCCCCATGGAAGGTTTCGGTTTCGCTGTCGGAGCTGGTTTTGCTGGGAGGAGGGGGAAGGAGCCAGGTGCTGGTCCCGCGTTGGCACACTTGTTGCTGCTGCCACTCTAGAGTCGGCACAAGAGGAGCGCACATGTAGAAGACCTCACAGACCACAAGAAGAATCCGTGCCAGCAATCTCCACTGCAAACACAACAATGATGGACAGAATGTGGATCAATGTCACACATTCACCCCAGTCCAAAGATCTGGGCCCAAATCCATCGTTTTTCCACTCCACACCACCCTGGGTTAGACAATGGCGATATGCAAATCAGCGCTGACCCTGTGCCCCATGGGAACAGTCCAGTCCGAACTACAAAAGCCATGTCCTTCCCAGAACGGAAACAAGCATCCGAGGACCGGCCCGGTTTCGAGGTAACACCTCTCTTCAGCCCGGCTAGCTTGATTCCAGTGGTGTGGAGTGCCTGGGACTCACGTCTGAGCATTCCCAGTACACTTAGAGCGGTAACTGCAAACACAACAATGATGGACAGAATGTGGATCAATGTCACACATTCACCCCAGTCCAAAGATCTGGGCCCAAATCCATCGTTTTTCCACTCCACACCACCCTGGGTTAGACAATGGCGATATGCAAATCAGCGCTGACCCTGTGCCCCATGGGAACAGTCCAGTCCGAACTACAAAAGCCATGTCCTTCCCAGAACGGAAACAAGCATCCGAGGACCGGCCCGGTTTCGAGGTAACACCTCTCTTCAGCCCGGCTAGCTTGATTCCATTGGTGTGGAGTGCCTGGGACTCACGTCTGAGCATTCCCAGTACACTTAGAGCGGTAACTGCAAACACAACAATGATGGACAGAATGTGGATCAATGTCACACATTCACCCCAGTCCAAAGATCTGGGCCCAAATCCATCGTTTTTCCACTCCACACCACCCTGGGTTAGACAATGGCGATATGCAAATCAGCGCTGACCCTGTGCCCCATGGGAACAGTCCAGTCCGAACTACAAAAGCCATGTCCTTCCCAGAACGGAAACAAGCATCCGAGGACCGGCCCGGTTTCGAGGTAACACCTCTCTTCAGCCCGGCTAGCTTGATTCCAGTGGTGTGGAGTGCCTGGGACTCACGTCTGAGCATTCCCCACTGCAGCACAGCCACCCTTGGTAGCCCTCCAAACCACTAGCATAGCAGAAGAGTTCCCTTGCAACCGATTTCTACCAGGAAGCGAGGCTACTCAATGTTTTCTCCCAATTCATTCTAAACCGTTTTTTTCCCCAATCATCTTTCATTTAATCTGCCCCGACAGCCAAGGTGCAGCTTTCCAGCGCAGCCACTGCAGCTCACCTGCGATGAGCAGAGCAGGTTTAGAACACAGCGAGTGGAGGTGAAGCGGACTCCACTGCCTGATCTGCTGTGCCTAAAATTAGCATAATTCAACATAAGCAAGAGTAAGACTGATGAAACTATTAGAAGGCGCAAGGCCGCCGTCGCCAAGGTGCCTATCGCACGACACGGATGCTGCTCACACTGACCTATAACTAGATGCAGCCTGTGTCACTCAGCACACAAGAAGCACCGTGGTCTAAAACAAAATCCTGATAATTTCCCAATAGGCAGGTCACTTCCTCTAAAAGGTGTGCATGCACTCAGTCACATGTAGGACATGCAACAGTTTTCTCCAATCCTACAAAAGGCTAGGCTGTTCAGCAATCTAACTTCTACTACATAGACAATACAACATCAACGCTAAGCAGTTTCGCTATAGATAACAGAGTGACTCAACATTCACACAATTAAAAACAAGCATTTGCAATGCAATAGGTCGCGCATTTACGCTATTCCCATTGTAGATGACAAAGCCTTTTATTTGTTTTAAAAACGAAAAAAAAAAAAAGGCATTGTTATTTGCAATGTCAATAGCTCAAAGTAGCGTACATTTTCCAAACCAACACATATATAAAAACGTTGTCATTTACAATGTCAATAGCTCAAACTTTTGCAAATGCGAGACCTATTGCATTGCAAATGCTTGTTTTAAAATGAAGTCCATTTTCTTTATAGGAAGATGGAATGCATTTCAAAAGAAAATGATTAAACTTTATAGATTCATTTATTAAAAGCAGGCAGTGGTCCATGGCACTGCTTGCTCTTAAAAAGTATTTTTCCAAGAGTCTTAAAGGTGAAGAGTCCCAATGGGATTTCTTCCCATCTGCGATGGGTGACCCACACTTTAAAAATGTTAGTAAAGTATTACAGTTTGCACCCAGAACTCAGTCACAAACAGAAATACATACGATACTGATTTGGTATTTGGAAGGGACTCCCAAAACACGAGCCTTCCACATAGTTAATCTAAAATGCAAATTGCAATTCGGTAACATGTTACAGAATCACATTGTGCACTTTGTACATGTGAAAAAGCATTTTTTCAGTCGCAAACAGCCAATTCTGCAAATCGGGACGTTTGGGACCGGGAAAATTCTTTGTGGCCCTTGGAGCATGTTCACCACTTTCAACTGCTCGTGCAAATAAACCCATATGCTTACTTTCCGAGATAAACTTTACAAAAAATGTGTGCAAAACTCTATCAGTGAGCATAGGATGTAAAAATGTGCTACATAAACTCTTACTACTGATGCATGTTGTGAATGCATACTTTAGGGCTGAGAGAAACCAATACACATTAATTAATTTATTTATTTTTGTAGTTTTATATAGCGCAAACCTGACCCAAAGGTATCACAGTGCTGTACAAGAGCACCAGTTGTGCTACACAAGGACACATTCATGTTTGTTAGGCACAGGGAGATATAAGTGATTTGCCTAGAATCACAGTATGATGAGCGTCATCGCTGAGACTCGAACACGGTTACACAGATTTGAGATCGACCACCTTAGCCATTAGGCTACATCCTCTCCCAATTTACAATTAATTTATATAATTTATGTTATTTATGGGATGTATTCAAGATGAAAACTACTCAAAAAGAATTGTTTAAATACGACCTGTTTAAATTGACATAACTTAAAATCAAAAAATTGTTTAATTCTGTGAAAGAAAAGCCACTGGTATTCAATGCCATTGATCCTCTATCTTCTATAAATTGTTTAGAGAGTCGTGCGCACAGTGAGAAGGTGCGAAATTCCTATTTCCACATATATTACAGTCTGCGCGGTAACATCTGTAAAATAATATTTAACTAAACAAATTGCTGACTTGGGAGGTACACCTTAGCGGAAATGTTGTAAAGCATTATCTCCCGATTTAATGCCATGCTCTAAATAGATATGATTGCATTCTTTTAACCTAGTGACCTTGGACATTCCACTTCGTTTCAGTGTGTTGCATGCCATTATTTTTGAACTACGGTATTCATCTTATCTCTGTTTGAACATTTGTGCAGAACAAACAGGAGGTGCATTAACTCATCAAACCCCTGTACCATTAATCAGCTCTCAATTTCTGGTTGAGAATTGTCATTTGATCTTTCAATCATGTGTTTCAGTGACCTCAGTTACAAATACAATTTTGTCAGAAATATAGTTCTTTTGAAACACTACACAAAGGTGCTTAAATGAATGGTAAAACACATTAGTGACGGTTGCACATATTTCTTTATGGCAAATTACAGAACTTCCCTTTAAATGTATACTCTGAAAGATGTAATGCAAGTGCACAACAAATGTTGACCAAAAGCCCTCAATGTCATTAGATAAGGGAGAAAGTAACCCCTGACGTACATTAGAAGGATCTTGCAAGTCACCGAGGAGTTCCATAACTATATGGAGGAAAAAGGCCAAAAGCCGAGGTCCTTTACATGGTTATGGAACTCCAAGATGACTTGCTTATCATGTACGTCAGAGGGTACTTTATCCCATATAATACATGGTCACACCATCACCTTTACAACAAACTACTTAAAACCTTGGTGCGTAGCTCTTTCATATGAAGGAGCTGGCATGCTTGCGAACATGAAAAATAAATATACAACTTCTAGTGCAAAATGAAACACATCAAAAATCTGTTAGTTACCTGATGCAAACAGATATGAGAAACAGTTCACTAAAAGTCCGTTTTAAAAAAATAAAACAAAAAAACTGCATTAGCTCGGCATGTGTAGAAACATGCAGAAAGATTCTATCTTTTCTCTATGCAAAAGAATAAATATGTTCCCTCTGCTTGTCATTGTAGGCTAAAAAATCGAGCAGTGACAATAAAGTTCCTGCCTTAGCACTCAAAATTATAAATGAAAAAGTACAGCAATAATAAAGTCTCTGTTGTACTTTGCTCCACTTTATTTCTTTGTTTGGGTACTCAGCGTCCGATGTTCAGCAATACATTTTCAATCAGTATACAGCTTCCACAAATGTTGATATGCGGCAAAGCAATCTACAGCCACACGTGTTTCGTTTTGTGTATTTACACACAGTGACTTCTTCAGAGCTGTATTTCCAAATATAAGATGTTGGAAAGGCGACCCCGGGGGAGACAGAAGGTGTCTGACTGTCCGCCCCGAGACCCACCTCTCTGTATGGACTAGGCCGAGCACCGTAGGGAGGCCTCCTTGGCGAGGCTCCTCTCCTACAATCGTAACAGCAGAGTAATCACACTACTTACAGATAGACACTACACAGGAAGGAGGGTCACAAGAATCTTTATATAAGTACTCGAAGCAAGTTCTTGGCAGGATAGCGGCAAGAATCGAGGGATCCGTAATGTCTTGATCTCGGGGGAAAGGGGGTAGCGGGACAGTCTTGGCACCCACTGGTGCGTGGATAGGTCAAGGGGTCAGGCCGCGACAGCGTCAGCAGGGCCTCGGAGATAGTTCAGCGGGGTCAGGCCGCGACAGCGTCAGCAGGGCCTCGAAGATAGTTCAGCTTGGTCAGGCCGCGACAGCGTCAGCAGGGCCTCGAAGGTGGTTTAGCTTGGACAGGCCGCGACAGCGTCAGCAGGGCCTCGAAGGTAGTTCAGCTCGGTCAGGCCGCGACAGCGTCAGCAGGGCCTCGAAGGTGGTTTAGCTTGGACAGGCCGCGACAGCGTCAGCAGGGCCTCGAAGGTAGTTCAGCTCGGTCAGGCCGCGACAGCGTCAGCAGGGCCTCGAAGGTGGTTTAGCTTGGACAGGCCGCGACAGCGTCAGCAGGGCCTCGAAGGTAGTTCCAGGTGCAAGAGTTCGGATCAGGATCAGCCGCGACGAGGTCAGCAGGGCTTCCACTCCAGATACAACTGCCATCTTGATCCGGGGCTGGCCCAGATATAGGACTGGAGGGCTTTGATGTCCGGACCCTCGCGCCTGGGGGTCAGAGGGGCCGGGATGAAGGTGTCCAGACACCCAGCAGGGGGGCGGAGCCAGCGCCCAGGGAGCCGGGAGAGCGATCGATACCAGGCGTCCGGGGGTGGGGGAAGGCCCCTCGAGACTCTCCTCCTCCGGGGTCTGGTCGAGTGGCCACTTTACCACCTGGGAGGATCCTGGTGCCTCAAGGTCTGGGCTTCGCTGGGGCCGGGCCCGGGATGGCTGCGGCCACGTGTTCGGGGCGTGAGGGTCCCAAGATGGAGTCGGGCCGGAAAGGGTGGCCGGGTCAGGGTGCCAGGCTGGCAGCGTTGGTGAGCAGGTTCCGCCGGGGTCCCAGGGAGGGGGAGAGCTGTAGGTGGCCGGGGAGGCTGCTCGTGCCGATGGTTCGTGAATGTGCGTGTCAGGGGGGTCGATAGGAGGTAAATGGAGGGCCGATGTCGTTCCGGGCCCGCCATGCGGACGGGGTCGGACCACGCCACGAGGCCGTGTCCAACACACGTCCCCTCCAGCTGAAGGCGGGGAGAGTCACCCATCGTCCTGGGGGCTCTCTTCATCGAGGCGGAAAAACCGGGACAGGCCGTCAGCGTTGGCGTGGTCACTGCCAGGGCGATGCTCCACCGTGAAATCCATGGCTTGGAGGGAGATGGACCATCGCAGCAGTTTGGGATTTTCGCCACGCATGTGCATCAGCCACCTTAGGGGCCGGTGGTCAGTCTGCACCCGGAAGTGGGTGCCGAAGAGGTAGGGCCTGAGTTTCTTGAGGGCCCACACGACAGCGAAGGCTTCTCTCTCGATGGTGCTCCATCGCTGCTCTCGGGCCAGCAGCCGCCGGCTGATGAAGGCCACAGGATGGTCAGTTCCCGCGGAGTCCATTTGCGATAGGACCGCCCCGATGCCGTGTTCCGAGGCATCGGTCTGGACCACAAACTCTCGGCTGTAGTCGGGGGCCTGGAGCACAGGGGCGGTACACATGGCTGCTTTCAAGGTCTCGAAGGCCACCTGACACGCGGGTGTCCACTGCACTTTTTGGGGCCGGTTCTTCGAGGTCAGTTCCGTGAGGGGGCCCACAATGCTCCCATAGTTCTTGACAAAACGCCGATAGTACCCCGTGAGCCCCAGGAAGGCTCGGACGGCGGTTTGGTTGACCGGGGGTTCCCAGGCTAGGATGGCGTCGATCTTGGGTTGGAGGGGAGCCACTTGGCCGCTCCCCACTTGGTGTCCCAGATAGGTCACGGACCCTTGGCCTATCTGGCACTTGCTGGCCTTCACAGTTAGCCCGGCCCGGCGGAGGGCGGTCAGGACCTCCCAAAGGTGTTTCAGGTGCTCAGCCCAGTGGAGGCTGTAGACCGCAATGTCGTCTAGGTAGGCGGCACTGAACTCTTCTAGCCCCGCCAGTACTTTGTTTACTAGTCTCTGGAAGGTGGCCGGGGCGTTTTTCATGCCGAAGGGCATCACCTTGAACTGGAAGTGGCCGTCGGGTGTGGAGAAGGCTGAGCGCTCCTGGGCGCTAGGGGTGAGGCCGATCTGCCAATACCCGGCGGTGAGGTCGAAGGTACTGAGGTACTTGGCGGCCCCCAGGCGGTCGATCAGTTCATCGGCCCGGGGGATGGGATGGGCACCGGTTCTCATAACAGCATTCAGCCCCCGGTAGTCGACGCAAAACCGGAGTTCTGGCGGGGCGCCAGGTGCGGCGGCCTTGGGGACCAGGACCACTGGGCTGGCCCAGGGACTGTCGGAGGGTTCGACTACCCCCAGGGCCAGCATCTTGGTGACTTCCGTCTGGATGCAGGCCCGAACTCGGTCGGGGACCCGGTAGGCCCGGTGTCGTACTGGCTGACTGTCCCCGGTGTCGACATCGTGGACACACCATTGGGTAACCCCGGGGGTGAGGGAGAACAGATCTGTGAATTGTCCCAACAGTTCCTGACAGTCTCGGCGCTGTGCGGGGGTCAGGTCGGGGGAGAGAGAGATCCCTTCGACGGAGCCGTCCTTCTCAGTGCACTTTAGGAGGTCAGGCAAGGGCTCGGAGTCGTCTTCGGTCCCATCGTCGGTAGCGAGTAGCAGGCTCAGTTCTGTGCGGGCAAAATGAGGTTTGAGCCGGTTGGCGTGCAGAACCCGGAGGGGGTTCCGGGGAGACTCCATATCCACGAGGTAAGTGACGGGGCTCTTGCGCTCGATCACCTTGAAGGGCCCCGACCATTTGTCCTGGAGGGCACAGGGTTCGACCGGGGACATGACCCAGACCCGCTGGCCCGGCTCGAACTCGATGGAGGAGGAGTGCTGGTCGTACCAGCGTTTCATGTCCTCCTGACTGGCCTCCAGGTTGGCCTCTGCAAGGGCCCGGAACTTCCGAGTCTGGTTTCGGAGGGTCAGGAGGTATCGGTAGACATCCGGGGGTGCGTCTTTGACGGTAGTTTCCCAGCCTTCTTTGACCAGGCTGAGCGGACCTCGGACAGGGTGTCCGTACAAGAGTTCAAAGGGGCTGAACCCCAGGGATTTCTGTGGTACCTCCCGATAGGCAAACAGGAGGCAGGGCAGCAGGACGTCCCATCTGCGTCGTAGTGGCTCCTCTAGGCCCTGTATCATTCCCTTGAGTGTCCGGTTGAACCGCTCCACAAGTCCATTCCCTTGGGGATGATACGGGGTGGTGAACTTGTATGTGACCCCGCACTGTTGCCACAGGGACCGCATATATTTAGATATAAAGTTCGTGCCCCGATCGCTCACGACCTCCCGGGGGAATCCTACTCGGGAGAAGATCCCCATCAAGGCTCGCCCCACCACGGGAGCGGTGATGGTTCTGAGGGGGATGGCCTCAGGATAGCGGGTGGCGTGGTCCACCAGGACAAGTATGAAGCGATGCCCTTGCGAGGTTTGAGGGTCCAGGGGCCCCACAATGTCTATTCCCACTCGCTCGAAGGGGGTGGTCACTACTGGAAAAGGTTGGAGCGGGGCCTTCACCTTCCCCCCGCTCTTTCCGCTGGCTTGGCATGTCGGGCAGGTGCGGCAGTGGTTATGTACATCAGTGCGCATTTTGGGCCAGTAGAAATGGGTCACCAGGCGGCTGTAAGTTTTGTCCTGCCCCAGGTGCCCTGCGAGGGGCACATTGTGCGCCAGGTTCAAAAGGAAGTCTCTGAATCGCAGGGGAACCACTAGCACTCGGCTGGCCCCCAGCTCGGCAATTTTCTGTTCACTATATAGGAGGTCGTGGTCCCAGTAGACCCAGTGGGACCCTGAGGTGTCCCCGGTAGCTTGGGCAGCGGCTTGTTGGCGGGTCCCCTCGAGGGAAGGGCAGGTCTTCTGTTCCTGCCGAAATTGTTCTCGGGTGGGACCACCCTCTTGGCGCCATTGGGCGAGTTCGGGGATGTCGCTGAGCTCGGGGTGGTTTCCGGGCTCCGAGGGCCTGGTCTCGGAGTCGCATTCTTCATGGATGGCCGAGGGTGGTGGCTCGGGCCACTCTGGCTCTTCGGTCGGGGCGGCCTCGGTCGCTGCCGGGGCTCGGGCCGCCATAGATCGTGTCATCGCACAGACCCACTCTGGCAGTCCCATCATTCCTAGGTGCTCTCTCCGCTCGACTTGGGCCCAGGGAGAGCTCTCGAGGTCGTTCCCAAGGAGGCAGTCCACGGGGCGTCGTCCCGGACGGTCACCTTGAGGGTGCCCGACACTCCCCCCCATTCGAAGGGAATTCGGGCCACCTGGCATAGAGTCTCGGAGTTGTCGGCGGCCCTCACGGGGCAGCGTACGTTCGGGATGATCTGTTCGGGGGTCACCAAGTGGCAGCGGACGGCGGTCACACTGGCTCCCGTGTCTCGGAGGGCTTTGGTCCGCCGTCCATTGATGTGGACCCACTGACGGTATTTTCGAGTGTTGCTCGGTAGCGGGGCCTGGGGGACCATGTCTCTATTGCCCAGGCAGGCTAGGGCCATCGCGGCCGGTTCATACTCGATTTGTTCTTCCTCGTAGACCTCTACGTCTTCTTCTCCCTCTCCTCCCAGAGCTGCAGCAGCGAACTGGCGGGTCGGAGGCCCAGTGGTGCCGGGACGCTGGTTCAAGGGGCAGAGGGGGTCACTGGCATAGTGGCCGGTCCGCTGGCATCTGTGGCAAGTAACAATCGGGTGGGGCCCCGGCCGTGCTGGGGGGTCCCTCTTCAGGGACGGCGAAGTGTTACTCGGGGGGAACCCGGGAGGGGGGCCCCGGCCCGCGGCTGGCGGGAAGCTTTGGCTCTGGTTCTGTCCTCCTCCGCCCCCCCGCTGGCGGGGGTGCCCCCGGCCGCCCTGACCGGGTTCTCCTATCGGTGTTCGGGGGACCCGGGTGCTCACCCATCGATCTGCCTCGACGGCGAGTTTCCGGGGCTCTGTTAGCTTGCTGTCGAGTAGATGCTGTCGGAGCTCGACAAAGCAGTTGTTGCAGAGGTGCTCCCAAACGATGAGGTTGAACAGCTGCTCGTAGGTGGACACTTTGCTGCCCTTTATCCATCCTTCCAGGGCCCTGCTATAAAAGTTCACGTACTCGACCCACGTGGTACCGGGGATTTTCTTGCAGTCTCTGAATCTCTGCCGGTACATCTCGGGGGTGAGGCCATACCGGACAAGCAGGGCGTCCTTCATGTGGTCATAGGAGGACATTACGTCGTCGGCCAGTTCTAGCAGGGTGTCTCTTCCTTCGCTGACGAATCTCCCCCATAAGCCGGCACCCCAGTCTGATCGCGGAATGCGGTGCGCGGTCATGGCAACTTCGTACGCCTTGAACCATTGCTGGATATCGTCATTCTTGTAGTACTCCTTTACGATATCCTTCGGGATGTGGACCTTTGGGTCGGCAGGCGGTGAGGGGTTCCGGGCTACCGTGGCGCCAGTTCCTTCGAGGTTGGCTTTGAGTTCGAGTTCTTTGAGGCCACGCTCGTGCTCGTATGCGAGTTTTTTTTCTTCCAATTCTCTTTGCCGCCGCCTCTCTTCCAGATCTCCCTCTAATCGCCGTTGTTCAAGGGCCATTTTTTTTCTGCTAATTGGAGTTCTCCGTCCAGCCGGAGTCGGGCGAGCTCTAGTTCATGGAGCCGACTCCTCTCTCGCTCCCGGGCATCTTCGTGGGAGAGGCCCGGGTCCCTGTTGGCGGTTCTTTCCTCTATGGGGGCTATGGCGGTACTCACGGGTACTTCTCGGACAATGTCATCGTTCGTTTGGGGTGGGGTCTCTCTGGTCTCCACCCAGGTTTGCAGCGCTTCTTTGAAATCGTCTTTTGTACTTAGTCCAGTGGTAGCGATACCCAAGTCTTTGCAAAATTGTTTAAGTTCTTTATGGGTATACTCCTCTAACAGGTCTTTCTGGAATTCTGCGGTCGTTCCGGCCTCCTTAGTAGTCAACGTGGCTGTGGATCTCTGTCAGTAGTGACGTGTTACTCGCTGTACGATTTGCGTGGGCTCGGATCCCGTCGCTTGCCACCAATGTTGGAAAGGCGACCCCGGGGGAGACAGAAGGTGTCTGACTGTCCGCCCCGAGACCCACCTCTCTGTATGGACTAGGCCGAGCACCGTAGGGAGGCCTCCTTGGCGAGGCTCCTCTCCTACAATCGTAACAGCAGAGTAATCACACTACTTACAGATAGACACTACACAGGAAGGAGGGTCACAAGAATCTTTATATAAGTACTCGAAGCAAGTTCTTGGCAGGATAGCGGCAAGGATCGAGGGATCCGTAATGTCTTGATCTCGGGGGAAAGGGGGTAGCGGGACAGTCTTGGCACCCACTGGTGCGTGGATAGGTCAAGGGGTCAGGCCGCGACAGCGTCAGCAGGGCCTCGGAGATAGTTCAGCGGGGTCAGGCCGCGACAGCGTCAGCAGGGCCTCGAAGATAGTTCAGCTTGGTCAGGCCGCGACAGCGTCAGCAGGGCCTCGAAGGTGGTTTAGCTTGGACAGGCCGCGACAGCGTCAGCAGGGCCTCGAAGGTAGTTCAGCTCGGTCAGGCCGCGACAGCGTCAGCAGGGCCTCGAAGGTGGTTTAGCTTGGACAGGCCGCGACAGCGTCAGCAGGGCCTCGAAGGTAGTTCAGCTCGGTCAGGCCGCGACAGCGTCAGCAGGGCCTCGAAGGTGGTTTAGCTTGCACAGGCCGCGACAGCGTCAGCAGGGCCTCGAAGGTAGTTCCAGGTGCAAGAGTTCGGATCAGGATCAGCCGCGACGAGGTCAGCAGGGCTTCCACTCCAGATACAACTGCCGTCTTGATCCGGGGCTGGCCCAGATATAGGACTGGAGGGCTTTTATGTCCGGACCCTCGCGCCTGGGGGTCAGAGGAGCCGGGATGAAGGTGTCCAGACACCCAGCAGGGGGGCGGAGCCAGCGCCCAGGGAGCCGGGAGAGCGATCGATACCAGGCGTCCGGGGGTGGGGGAAGGCCCCTCGAGACTCTCCTCCTCCGGGGTCTGGTCGAGTGGCCACTTTACCACCTGGGAGGATCCTGGTGCCTCAAGGTCTGGGCTTCGCTGGGGCCGGGCCCGGGATGGCTGCGGCCACGTGTTCGGGGCGTGAGGGTCCCAAGATGGAGTCGGGCCGGAAGGGTGGCCGGGTCAGGGTGCCAGGCTGGCAGCGTTGGCGAACAGGTTCCGCCAGGGTCCCAGGGAGGGGGAGAGCTGTAGGTGGCCGGGGAGGCTGCTCGTGCCGATGGTTCGTGAATGTGCGTGTCAGGGGGGTCGATAGGAGGTAAATGGAGGGCCGATGTCGTTCCGGGCCCGCCATGCGGACGGGGTCGGACCACGCCACGAGGCCGTGTCCAACAAAAGATGTTACCATCAACACTCCTAATTTGGACACAAAGTGACCCTTCACACCCTTGCGTCATGTAACAAACTCTCCATCACCAAAGAGATGACATGCAATGTAGTGGTAAGTAGTTCCCAGCAGAACCATCTTCCTTGTCCCAAAAGTGACAAGGAAAAAAATGTAAGAGAAAAAAGGAAAATGAAATTGAAAAATGGGAGAAAAAAGGAAAAATATCCAATATTATACATCAAATGAAACAGAGTAACTTAACACCAGCACCCGCAATCAAAGATGCGTACATGCTGTAAAATTATAAGAAATATAGGGTGTTAAGAGAATTAGAAAGGCTAAATATAGACTGGTTCATCCATAATATTAACCTGATTCTCTAGCGAGTACAAATCCACAATCGGATCGATCCACAAACCACCAGTTGTGCCTTGTACACTAGTGGCCAGTAAGTGCAAAATAAAACCAAGTTAAGTACTTCAAGTTGGCGGTTGTATTCAATAGCCAAACTTAAAAATCTGAAAATAATAACAGTCATCTTATAGCCCCCTCTCGTAAGCACTTCCTGTAAATTTCGGAGTGCCAAAATGATTCAGAAATCTCCAAACGTAATACACGTTAGAGGCTAAAGTGAAGGAAAGAAAAAGACAAATGCGTGCCCTCAGCACTTAATGTTTTCTGGTAAATAACACAAGTCACAAAAGTAGGTATATAACCCACAGTACACAGGTCGACTGCGCTCACCTGAAGCCCCCTGTAGGAGACTCACTGGGTAAATCCAAAGTAATGAGACGATTGCTTGTTATGTATAGTAAATAGGAATCATGAGATCGAGAAAGGAGAGAGTAACACCCTTCAGAAAAATATATATCCTTACGTGGCTCTACAAGCGTTGCCTAATCATGCTATCCAGTAAAGTCCCGCACTTCTATAGTAAATGTAAATTGATACTTGTATAGCGCACTACTCACCCGCAAGGGTCTCAAGGCGCTTGTACGAATACCGCTGTGGAACCCATCCTGGCTTTCCCTGTGAGGTGTCCATCCTGGGCACCCCCAAAGTGGAGGCCAGGCATCCTTAGCGTTGTGGGGGCCGTTGTGGAGATTAAGCAAGCTATTGCCCAGAGTTGCAGAGTGGGACTCCATGATTGGAATAGGCACCGAGGTGACAATTATCAGGTCTGTGGAATTTTTGAGCCCAAGACCCACCGAGGCGGGGAATTGAACCCTGGTCCCGGGCTAGACCTCTGCATCAGGGTCTGCCGCTCTAACCATTGAGGTGCAAAAGGGGGTGGTGATGGACGGAGCATCTGAACCAATCAAACACTCACACCCAGTCAAATGATCTGGGTTTAATCCATCACCGTTCTTTAGCCCACTCTGCCACCCCAGTTCAGACATGGCTATATGCAAATCAGTCTGACCCTGTGCCTCATGGGAACAGTCCAGCCCGAACTGCCAAGCCATGCCTTCCCTGGACCAGAAACAAGCTTCCGAGGACCGGTTTCTGGCATTACAGCCTTCTTCAGCCCGGCTTGCTTGAATCCAGTGGCAAAGTGAGCAAGGGACTCACGTCTGAGCATACCCTGCCACACTTATGGTGGCCAAAGCAGTACAAAAGGGGGTGGTGATGGACGGAGCATCTGAACCAATCAAACACTCACACCCAGTCAAATGATCTGGGTTTAATCCATCACCGTTCTTTAGCCCACTCTGCCACCCCAGTTCAGACATGGCTATATGCAAATCAGTCTGACCCTGTGCCTCATGGGAACAGTCCAGCCCGAACTGCCAGCCATGCCTTCCCTGGACCGGAAACAAGCTTCCGAGTACCGGTTTCTGGCATTACAGCCTTCTTCAGCCCGGCTTGCTTGAATCCAGTGGCAAAGTGAGCAAGGGACTCCCGTCTGAGCATACCCTGCCACACTTATGGCGGCCAAAGCGGTACAAAAGGGGGTGGTGATGGATGGAGCATCTGAACCAATCAAACACTCACACCCAGTCAATGATCTGGGTTTAATCCATCACCGTTCTTTAGCCTACTCTGCCACCCCAGTTCAGACATGGCTATATGCAAATCAGGCTGACCCTGTGCCTCATGGGAACAGTCCAGCCCGAACTGCCAAGCCATGCCTTCCCTGGACCGGAAACAAGCTTCCGAGGACCTGTTTATGGCATTACATCCTTCTTCAGCCCGGCTTGCTTGAATCCAGTGGCAAAGTGAGCAAGGGACTCACGTCTGAGCATACCCTGCCACACTTATGGCGGCCAAAGCGGTACAAAAGTGGGTGGTGATAGACGGAGCATCTGAACCAATCAAACACTCACACCCAGTCAAATGATCTGGGTTTAATCCATCACTGGAGTCAAGCTATCCAGGCTGATGACGCTGATAGCCAGAAACCGGTCCTTGGATGCTTGATTCCGGTCCAGGAAAGACATGGCTTGGCAGTTCGGGCTGGACTGTTCCCATGAGGCACAGGGTCAAGGCTGATTTGCATATGGCCATGTCTGACCTGGGGTGGTGTGGAGTGCAAAAAACGATGGATTTAGGCCCAGATCTCTCTACTGGGGTGAATGTATGACATTGTTCTGCATTCCGTCCATCAATTGTTGTTTTTGCACAGCTCTAACCCTTGAGCCACACTTCTCCACTACACTAGTTCATCTACACTAGTCCATCATAAACAGATAAACTGGTATTTATCATCCGAAATTCATTTCTCCCACTAAATGGAGTAACGTATACGCTTCTAGTAATTAGCTTGTAAGCAAAACACACGTCTATAGACCCAAATCCTGTCTCACTAGTTTATAGCTGCCAGGGTACAGAGTTGACGATAAACTTTAGCGTGTCAGCCTATAACAGCCTTGTAACATGAAAATAAGCATTGGCCTACACGCCAAAAAGTAAGCTTGTCGGTAGTCCCAATCTTGCCTGTAACCCAAAGGTAATTGCGCTCACAATAGTACACTGAAAATCCCTTAGACCCAATCCTGCCGGTAACCAAAGGCATATGCGCACATGCGTCAAATGTATCAGCACAAAATACAACAAGCGCAGTCAGATACCCCATACCTAATATTTCTGTGTTTTCATTGCACCCCAATCTAGTACGTACTCACAGTATCAGTACAAATCGCAGCTGGAGAGTACTCTGTTCGGCGTGCACCATATGCCCCATGTTTGTATCTCAATAAATACACCTTATCCAGGCACATGATTGTTACTTAGTATAAAATAGACGAGTCCGCCATCTTTGAGTGTCTAAATAACTCAGCACTGTTATTTGCCAGTAGACCTCCTTTAATCCTTTCGCTATAACAAAATAAGTACGCCATCTTAGAGTATCTCAATAGTATATTATTTATCATCAACTCTGTATCCCTCAAACGGAACATGTGGAACAAAATATGGTCCCAAAATTAGTACTTATAATGTAACCACAACGCCAACCTAAATTTAACTCCCCTGATAAGTTTAGCAATACTAATGTTAGTCAAGTCAACAAATCCCATATTACAATTTCGTAATGGTACTCTTCCATTTGTAATAAGATTCATAATAGTGATTGGCCCCACACCATAATATACAGATTAAGCACATCATTGAGTAAGTATAAATAAAAAGAGAGTCCAGTGTAAATCGAGCCCCGGCTGCATAGTGTCTAGAATACCATTTGTTGTGAAGACAACCTACAAAATATTTTCAAAACAAATTATATATATATATATATGATCAAGCTCTGCCTGCGGAGCGAAACGCGTCGAGGAGAGCACTTGCTCTGTATTTGCTGAAAATAAACCACCACTGCTGACACGATTTATGGTGTGATGGCGCTTTACTTCAAAGCTTGAATTCATTTGAAAAAGAGGAGAAGAGGTCGCGCCTGTCTTAAACCGCGCTGATAGGGGTCAGGATTGTTACGATATATATATATATATATACACACATATATATGCGAGTCAAGTTGTCCCATCAGAATAATCAATATTTAATAAAGTTCATCTAGACCGAACTAAGTCAAACAGGGAGTCACATATTTTAAGATCAAACAGACAAAGATCCAGAGTAAGTAAAAAAGTATAAAAGAAATCACCATAGTGAGTTGGAGCCATCTCAGTGTCAACAAACAGTGCCAGTCTTGTACCAATAAAAGTGCCCAAAGACCAACAATCTATTAAATATATCTAGAGATGATTCTACAATGAGTATCAAAGATGGTTTGATTCAGTCATGACATAATCACACATAAACATCCTCTTGTTGGCACCCAGAGGGCAGCTGGCCTTTTATTACTTCCTAATCCATTAGACATCTCAAAAAGTCAGGTGGCCTCGTTGAAATAGTCCCAGGAGTCGGAGACAGCCATCCAGGCCACCTCTACTAGTAGCCATTCAGGGTTCCAGGGAAGCACTTGAGGGACAATGAGCACCTACTCCTTCCCTCGTACTAGACTTAGATCAGGTATACTGGGGTAGGCGTATTTTAGAAGCACCAGTTGAGTATTTTAGCCTGTATTATTTATGTATGCATTTTTTAGATAGGTCATAGCAACAGACAATGCTTTTACAGTATTATTTTATATTACTGTTCACGCTGTACGCATTATACTTCGCATTCTGTCTAACAATTGTAGCAGTTCATATCTCTTGCCTGGGAAATAAGACTGTTCAATAAACCCCTTTTTATTGAAACGCCTGTCTCTCTATATCCATGCAACTCTGTAGAAACGAAGCATGCTCGATTGACTGATTGAAATAGTTATCTATTGTTTCCACGACTCTGAAGATATTGTTACAGTTCTAGGGGAAACAAAGTTGTCATGTTTATGCGGTTGTCAGAGACTAATCCCTTCTTGTTTATTCGAGAAAGTTTCTAGTTACCTCTGAGTTAGCTGGCAAACACAATTAAGTTTAATATGGAGACATACTGACCTCAGTCCTGTGTCAAATCTATAGTGTATATTATTCCAATGAGCAAAAACTATTGGGATTATAGGAACTACACTACATGGCGCCCAACAGTTTGGTAAGGCACTAATTTAACGCTAGATACTGGAGTAACTCAGTCGTGCTTTTCTCAGAGACCCCATGCTCATAATACTCCAATAGACGTCTGGAGTGTGTAAGGGATAATATCCGCCATAGATGAGTAGGACGAAAAATACTATGTATTAGTTTTTGGTTTGTTCAACGTTGAAGGATACAGTGTTCCAAAATATTGTGCACCTTATCTTTGTTTCCTTGAAGCTTGCTCTGCAAACCTTCAGTCAACAAAATGGCCGACAAAGATAATTCCAAGGCCAGTGGAGCTGCAGGCGAAAACGCCGTACCAGTTTTCAACCTAACAGGTTTCCAAGAAACCGACGCGAATGCTATAATCATTCCTCCAAATTTAAGGAAAGGCATCACTATAAAACTTATAAAACATGGCCTATCATCAAGAGGTGGTAAAGCAGTTTTTGTGATAGAGGCACACGAATGTCACCAGACAGATGCATTCAATTCATGGATAGTCTTCCCAGAAGCTAATCCAGTAACACGTATGTTTCACTTCTACAAAGAAGATGAACCACTGGATGAGTATATTCCTTTCGAGGATATTGAAATTCTACTCACATACCAGGAGCATGAGCTCTGGTTTAAAGGCACCCTAAAACATTTAAATCACATGACAAGGCTCGGTCCACTAGGTAGACCAGGATCAACATGGCCGATTTTAGCCGGCTATGCACCACATCCTGACATTGAGGAAATGACAGATGCAGAGTTGTTAGCTCAACTCAAAGAGTCAATCAAAATGTACAGACAATTGGTTCAATATGTCATGCAGACTCTTACAGTCCAACCTACAGTAGTTATTCCACAACAAGCCTCTCACCAGGGGAATGCACAAAAAATTACACCACAGACTTTACACTCAGTCATCGGTAGATTACCTACAAAACGTGAAAAAATTCCATTCTGGATAGCTCAAAAAATTACTCAAATTGAAGCACTATTTCCTAATACTAGCCCTCATGAGAAACACAGAATTTTAACAATCTGTTTACCAATGGGGATCACACCACATCTGGAGGACTGCACCACTTGGGGTATAGTCTTCGCTGCAATCTACACTAAAACACATGGTGTTCCATCTATGGCAGTAATACCAGACGTCCTGAAACAGATTCAAAACAAATACGGGGCAGAGCCCAATTTAAATTTGGGTATGAAACTACTGAAAGATTTCAAACAGATCTTAGCAATATTATTAGCTAATATTAAAGGAGAAGCAGCATCAGAGGCGATCCGCCAGAAGATAAGGGAATTTGATGTAACAGAACAAGAACCAGCCAGAATAATTGAAAAATCCTATGAAGAATTAGGCAATGACAGTTTGGGTGGAAAACTAGTTAAACCCCAACTGTCTGAAAGTCCTGTAAAGGTCTTTTCTAAAATCACTCCTACATCTCCTAAAAAGAAATGGGAGAGTAGCAAATAAACTTCCAAAGAGAAGCATTCTTATTCCCGAGGTAGCTCTCCTGAAAAGGAGCCCTCTGAAAGGAGGTATAACCTCAGGAATAGGAATAAATGGAGAACACTTTATAGATATCAAGACACTGATACAAGTTCCTCTTATACCTTAAAGACTTCGTCACAGAATTCCAAAAGAAGAGGACGGTCAGAAAACAAGGAAGAACACGTGATGTCCAAAGACGATCAACACGTCCAGAAAAACAAGAAACCTCAATTCACCAAAAAGAAGGTAGCAGGTCTAAAGATCAGACATGCTGAGATCTTGAGGACACAACTCAAGAATGGACAATGGGCTCAGACAATGTTGGACAGCGCAGCAGAAGTCACAATAGCTTGCGAGAACCTGAAGGGTCTTCTGGAGACAGTGGACTTGAATGAATTCATTCTAGTTGAAACTGCAGATACCAGGGTTAGTTCTCCTCATAGGTTATATGAAATAACTCTCCGGATGGAGGGAGACATACCAAGAAAAGTAAAAGCACTCTTTTGGGAGAGACTTTCTAAGGGTTATGACATACTTCTAGCTGAAAAAGACTGTCCACCAACATTTGTCAGGGAGTGCCCACATGACAAAGACATCATTATGCCAGCCTTCTCTAACCATATTCCAATTTATTTAAAGTATGCAGATGCCGGAAAATGGTCAGTCGCCCAAGCCCCAGCATTATACAAAAATCATGTATGATGGGATGAGGACTCGCCTCACCATAAAATCCAACTAAAAAATCAACCAACTGCATAAAGGCAGTACCCAGTTAAGCAAGAAACTAATAGACAGGTTAGGGAGATATTAGATCAACTTGAATACCAAGGGGTGATTGAAACATGCACCTCGTCAATGAATAATCCTTTGTTTCCTGTCTCCAAACCAGACAAGACACCAACTAACAAGTAACACTCAGTCAAAAACCTGCTCAGAAATGAGGGTTGGAAGATTGCGTGTGCTGCTTGCAAAATCAATAACGGGACACCCTTCCGATAGTTACAGTGTTCCCATCAGAGTTCCATCCTGTACCGCCCTTCATCATTTGGGAAGACCACCATAAGTACACAGGGAAACCCCATATACGATTCGACACAGCATGGTGGAAAACAATGCCCAATGAAGTTGTGACAGGTCGGTGGCAGGATGTAACCAATAAGCAGTGCTAAATAATGAAAATAAAAGAATTTTTCAAAAAAGTGGTGATGTTAAAAAGGGGTAGAAGAAGGAAAATAGATTTATTAGCAACCTTCAACTCCCACTCTCTAAAAACAGTGCAAAAAGGTAGTGTAAGCAAATTACTACCTCGACAGTTTATAAAGTCACGGTCTGACCGTTACATCCTGCCACCGACCTGTCACAACTTCATTGGGCATTGTTTTCCACCATGCTGTGTCGAATCGTATATGGGGTTTCCCTGTGTACTTATGGTGGTCTTCCCAAATGATGAAGGGCGGTACAGGATGGAACTCTGATGGGAACACTGTAACTATCGGAAGGGTGTCCCGTTATTGATTTTGCAAGCAGCACACGCAATCTTCCAACCCTCATTTCTGAGCAGGTTTTTGACTGAGTGTTACTTGTTAGTTGGTGTCTAGTACTCATGAGGGACGTAGCACTCCTGGTCATTAAACTTTCCCTCTGACCCTCCCTAGTGAAGTTTCCAAACCAGACAATACATATCGTCTAGTATTGGATTAAAGACATCTAAACTCTTGTTGCAAAACAATTGCAGTGCAAAATGCACACAGTACAGCATTAATGAATAACATTGTGCGTAAAAAATATAAGACCACATTAGATATTTCTAACTCTTTCTTTTGTCAATACATTGCACCAGAAAGTAGGTATTTGAACGCTTTCTCAATTATGGGGGCACAGCGTCACTTCTGTCGTCTCCCTCAAGGATTCAAGAACAGTCCTGGGTTATTCTCAGCAAGAGTAACAGAGTTACTACAAACTTATGATGATGAAGCATTATCATATGTGGATGACATCTATCTAACAGATGATGACTTGGATAGGCACTTGAATAGGGTGAACACCATTATACTTAGTTTCGCCTCCAAGGGTTATAAATACAGTTTAAAAAAAACTAGAATTGCCCATCTCAACGTCCTTTTTCTAGGATATGAACTTTCAAGTGAAGGCAAAAGCCTGGCAGCAAACTTTCTAGAAAAGTGTGCGCTGCTCCAACCTCCAAAAACGCTGAAAAACTTACAGTCGATTCTAGGTTTCCTAAATTTCTGAAGAACTTACATTCTAAACTACGCAGAAAGGGTTAAATCTCTCTACGAATTAATCAAACATGATTTTAAAACAGTAAATTGGACACAAAAACACACAGAAATTTTGTGTTCACTACAAAAAGACATGTTAGCAACTACACATTTGGAAACACGCGTAAACGTACGTAACTTAGTGATCCGAATCATTCAGGGTCAATGCGGATTCACCTACTTAACTTTTAACGAAGGTGAATAAGTATCAATTGCATACAAATCACATTTGTATACACAAGCAGAAATGAAATTCACTTCAACAGAAAAAATTCTGACAGCTGTTCAGACAGCCGTAGCAAAAGAAAGAGCCCTGGCACAGGGGAAACGCATTATGGTTGTAACTCCTGTACCTGCCTTAGCAAGCATTCCAAATGCTAAAGCTTTACATCTGAGATGGATACAATGAGTTAATTCTGCTACTGCTACAGATGTTAAATACGTTTTTGATCCAAAAGGTGCCACAATTAAGCATAAAATGCTTTGGGAACACGTAGTTCAGTTATGAGAAGGAGTACAAAACACTCACGCGATACATACGCTGAGTCATCAACGTGATGGCGTTCACGTTGAAAGGAATTCATTGGCTGATGAAGCCGTGAAGGGGGCTGTGCAATCAGCTTCCGTAGCTGCAATCACTTGCTCAAAAACGAAAATAGACAGTGAAATAATGTTGGCTGTCAATGCTACAAGCAGAGGCAGCAGTAGTACGTTACCTAAAGGCTTTCCACTCAAATACTCATATATAACTGATGCAAACAATGTTCCGTTTGCTCGAATACCTGGAGTGGGGAATAGGGTAATTCCAAACATGGAACATAGATTAGGACTAATCCTAACAGCACATGAAGGGCTCGCCTCTGCACATGCAGGTGTTTCCACCACAGTATCGTTATTAAAACAGAGGTACTGGTGGCCACGCATGAGGAAACAGACCAGAAACTACGTCCTGGACTGTGAAATATGCCAGAAGACGAAAGTCTCTACTTTGAAACGTCCTGCACAGACGCCCCTGTTAATTTCAGATAAACCATTAGCGTGTGTTTACCTGGACCACTGCAGTCCCTTACAAAGGGATGGTAACTATAAATATATCATGGTCGCAGTGGATTCGTGTTCAAGGTTTATTTGGATGTGGCCTCAGCGCTCGGCTGACACTCGAACTGTTAAAAAAGATTTACGAGTCTTTATCGGTACATACTTAATCGGCACGCTACATTTTGACCAGGGTCCTGCGTTTAGCTTTTGTATTTCACAAAGAAGGCATGGCCAGTTTGGGTGTTGTATTGTGGAATTCTAATCCATTCCATCCTAAGGGAAATTTGGTTGTGGAGAGAAAAAAACGAGACATAAAGCAATCTATAACAGCAAGGGTATTAGGTTTGGGTGACGGGTGGGTCAAACATCTAATAAGTATCCAACGTAGTTTAAATAACTTGCCAAGAAGTTCTCTAGGGGATATCACTCCATATGAGGTCCTTTTTGGGACAAGAATTTTGGTCCCCGACCTTGATTGTCAGACATCAGTGGTGGAACAAAAAATATTTGATATCAAAGATCGTTTAGCTGTTTTGCATGACTTAAATGAATTAAGAACAAAACAAAGCAACGTGTTCCTGAAGCCAACCACCACTGGAGAAAAACCAACCATCCCAGCAAGGCCTGTCTGGCTCCCAAAGCTTGGTAATCTAGTCAGAGAAAAGATCGCAGACAAGAAGGAATTTGGGCCTTCTTACTGACAACCAGTACCTGTCCTAGCCATCCACGGATCAAGAACAGTTTTACTGCCGCCCCTTGCTGGTAAGAAGGGGAACAGGTTTGTGTCTATCGACCTGATCAAACCACACTATGTGGCTGATACTAAGCAGTAGGCCAAGTGGACCCCGACCAAGTGGCAGATGCACTCCTTTAGATACAATCCAAGAGGTTCAAACTGAGAGACTCATCACCTTTGAGGAATCTGCAGTGCGAAAAGAAGGACAAAGCAACAAAGCTATGGAACTTGTACCTCCTGAGACCCAAATAACAGTTTGTCAAGAAACAACTGTCTACAACGAAGTAACAGGTGATCAAGTGGTTCAAGCAATTTCAACGAATCCTAATGCAATCCCTACAATTGACAGAACTGCCTCTGGCTATTTCATTAACTTTGATACGTTTTCTGAGGATCCCAGCGAGCCTGAAACGTTTGCCAGTGAAAAGAACTTTCGAAGAACAAGCAGCTGACTTTTTTCATCACCTGGGAAAGACTTATCTGATTTCACTATGGATTGAATTTTGGATTGTGTTGGGTATATTTTTTTCTTCTACTTTGGTTAGCTCTGGTAATAACTCTGGGTATGCTGATAAATGGAAGATATGTCAAAATGGACACAGCAAGTAAAAACATCAACTTAGTCCTCAAACCACACAAATCATCTCATTGTAAACAAAGAGACTTGTCAACAGTGAACCTCACAGCCGTTCCTGTACCTGATGGTATAGCTTGGGACAGAGCAGAATATGACATTTTTGGTCCATCGGAGCTGTTCTGATGATTGGGACTTCAAGACTTTTAATAATATGATGTGAGACCTACAAATGTCTGCAGTATTCACTAATCATGAATATTTAGAAGGTTCTTCAGACTATGAACAAATGTATTGTTATAATCACTATGGTCATCATTTCTTGCACAAATCAACAATCCCTAGAAATGTATATATGTATATATGTATAACCAATGGGAACATTGTCCTACGTCACCAAAGGGTAGCTCAAAAACTTTTGCTAATAAGTTTCCATACTTTTCAGGTTTTTATGTATCAAATCCAGAATCATTTTACTTTAGAAATGTAAACAACTACGGTGGGAGCCCTCGATGAGAGGTATACACTGGACTCCGAACTTTGAGGACCGCATTTCGCTATATGCGGACGATATCTTGCTGTACCTCACGTTGCCTCAAAAATCGCTAAATGTATTGTTCGACGTCCTTAAATCGTTCCGGAAAAACTCCGGCCTCGTTATTAACTGGGCCAAGTCTCATATATACGTGCTCGCTGGTGGCGTCCCCCTCCTGCCGCGTGGATGTCCTATCCAGGTGGCGCAGTCTGGTTTTAAATATCTGGGAATTTTATCATTGGACCCTGCGGTCCGCTACGAGCGTAATCTACTTCCTCCGCTTCAACGTTTATGATCAGACGTAGTGAGTTGGCGTAGATTACCGTTGTCTCCACTAGGGCGAGCAGCTCTTTTTAAAATGATGTCCTTACCGAGGTTTTATATGCACTACAGAATACATTTGATGTGATTCCGTCGAGGTACTTCCGAGAGGTAGAATCTTTACGGAGGCAATTGATATGGGGCGGACATTCGCGTATCGCTCTTCCAAAGTTAACGCTTCCCTGGTATGACGGCGGTATAGCACTTCCGGATATCAGGCGGTATTATTGGGCTTCCCAGCTTGCTGCAATTAACCACGGGATCTATGGCCCGGCGTTGAATCCAGCGTTTGAAATGGATAGATGGCTGTTACCCGGGGGAGACTATAACAGGGCGCTCTATTCCGGATCCTCTCGCTTGCAGCTTTCGGGTCCCACCGGGATCGCCGTACGAGTGTGGCATAGTGCGACCGCGGCTATGGGCTGGAGGGGTCGATGGACCCGCGCGACTCCGCTTTATGCTTCTGCGAGACTGGGTTGCCTGTGGAGAACGAAAGGATTCGAGAAGTGGGATATGATTGGCATCAGTAAAGTGCAGGATCTCTGGGTTAAGGGCAGGGTAAAAACTTTTGCAGAACTACAGGCGGAATATAAGCTAGGTGATAAGGAATTCTTCCGCTATGCTCAAGTTCGCCACGCGTTGAATTCGGTTTTCCCCGCGGGTAGCGATGTTCCGGAATCCTCCCCCCTCGAAGATCGTATATTAGATGGTCACGTGCCAGATAGCACTATTTCTTTGATCTATAAAAATATGATCAATGATCGCTCGAGCTTGGTCGAGCACCTCAGGGCGACCTGGATTGCGGATGGTATTAAATTAGACGACAAGGACTGGCAATCTGCGATCTCCTCTCCCAGGGAGGTCGCAATCCCGGCACGTCTCCGCCTGGTCCAGCTTAAAATCCTTCATCGGATTTATGTTACCGGCCCACGCCTGCTCCGTATGGGCTATTCGACGGATGGCTTCTGTAGGCGTGGTTGTGGTCTGCTTGGTACCTTTCTCCACATAATTTGGGAATGTCCTGAGATGGTGCTTTTTTGGAACCGTATACATGAGGTGTTGAATGAAGTAACAGGTGTTGTGATGTTGCCAGAGGCCCGACGATGTTTGCTGAATGTATGGGGGCCAAATGACTATGATGTGTCGCAGCTACGATGGACGACCCTTGGTAATATGATTGCTAAGAGAGACATTGCACAGCTTTGGGGGTCCCAGAGGCCCCCCACTGTGATGGCCTGGAAAGAGAACATGGACTGGTGCATGTTTAGAGAGAAGACTGTACATGTGGCGAGAGGCAGACCCAGAAAATGGGGGAAAATTTGGAATCAATGGAACTTGTACCGGGGATATATATGTACGCCCCCTCTCACAGAGATCTCTAGTCCCCCCAGTCTCCCTGACCCGACATTCCTGATGTAGTGTAGTGTATTTTGTTCTTGATTTTGTATTTTCTGCTTCCGGACCCCTCCCCTGTGTACAACAACTCCTGTATCATACTACTTGTATCTCCCGTCCTCCTTGAGCACTCGCCGATTGATGTACTATTGTTATATTGCCTTGTCTGTCCTATGTTTCTTTATTATAATAAAAAGTAAAAAAAAAAAAATGCAAACAAGACAGGAATGAAAAGTATGTTGACCAATACAAAACAGATGTATCCTGCAGCATTTTATGTCCAATTGTCTGGACTGGGTTTCGACTTTTGGAAAGACAACATTGAGACAAAAACTGTCTGGGTACAAAAGATTGGCAAGTACAGGGAGTAGAAGCTTTATTTGGAGCCTGAATAATACAGGAGCAAATTATGTTTTTGAATGACACTGTCCAACAGACGTCTTGCCTTGGGTTAGCCAAGATTAATGACGTGAACAACCCATCCATACATACACCTACATCTGATAATGAAGACACTTCAGAGGGGGAGGTTGACATATATACTATTTTGCATCACAACAGAACAGATACAGATTGGAATAAATGGTTGATGTGGCCCACAGACACAAACAACTGTCAAAATAGATTCCTGAACAAAACACAAGGGGTTAAATACAATAAGCCAGACCCAAGATATGTTCAAAGACAGCATCCTGGAATAGCAACAGCGTACAGTGTAGGGAAGCTCTGCCTTGATTGGCTACAAAGATCTACACATAAGAATGTAAAGCAACACTTATCTTTACTTAAAGATGGTGCAGACCTCGGAGAATTCATGCTAGGACCAAGAAAACCGCGTCATGAACGCATTATGGTTGTAACTCCTGTACCTGCCTTAGCAAGCATTCCAAATGCTAAAGCTTTACATCTGAGATGGATACAATGAGTTAATTCTGCTACTGCTACAGATGTTAAATACGTTTTTGATCCAAAAGGTGCCACAATTAAGCATAAAATGCTTTGGGAACACGTAGTTCAGTTATGAGAAGGAGTACAAAACACTCACGCGATACATACGCTGAGTCATCAACGTGATGGCGTTCACGTTGAAAGGAATTCATTGGCTGATGAAGCCGTGAAGGGGGCTGTGCAATCAGCTTCCGTAGCTGCAATCACTTGCTCAAAAACGAAAATAGACAGTGAAATAATGTTGGCTGTCAATGCTACAAGCAGAGGCAGCAGTAGTACGTTACCTAAAGGCTTTCCACTCAAATACTCATATATAACTGATGCAAACAATGTTCCGTTTGCTCGAATACCTGGAGTGGGGAATAGGGTAATTCCAAACATGGAACATAGATTAGGACTAATCCTAACAGCACATGAAGGGCTCGCCTCTGCACATGCAGGTGTTTCCACCACAGTATCGTTATTAAAACAGAGGTACTGGTGGCCACGCATGAGGAAACAGACCAGAAACTACGTCCTGGACTGTGAAATATGCCAGAAGACGAAAGTCTCTACTTTGAAACGTCCTGCACAGACGCCCCTGTTAATTTCAGATAAACCATTAGCGTGTGTTTACCTGGACCACTGCAGTCCCTTACAAAGGGATGGTAACTATAAATATATCATGGTCGCAGTGGATTCGTGTTCAAGGTTTATTTGGATGTGGCCTCAGCGCTCGGCTGACACTCGAACTGTTAAAAAAGATTTACGAGTCTTTATCGGTACATACTTAATCGGCACGCTACATTTTGACCAGGGTCCTGCGTTTAGCTTTTGATTTCACAAAGAAGGCATGGCCAGTTTGGGTGTTGTATTGTGGAATTCTAATCCATTCCATCCTAAGGGAAATTTGGTTGTGGAGAGAAAAAAACGAGACATAAAGCAATCTATAACAGCAAGGGTATTAGGTTTGGGTGACGGGTGGGTCAAACATCTAATAAGTATCCAACGTAGTTTAAATAACTTGCCAAGAAGTTCTCTAGGGGATATCACTCCATATGAGGTCCTTTTTGGGACAAGAATTTTGGTCCCCGACCTTGATTGTCAGACATCAGTGGTGGAACAAAAAATATTTGATATCAAAGATCGTTTAGCTGTTTTGCATGACTTAAATGAATTAAGAACAAAACAAAGCAACGTGTTCCTGAAGCCAACCACCACTGGAGAAAAACCAACCATCCCAGCAAGGCCTGTCTGGCTCCCAAAGCTTGGTAATCTAGTCAGAGAAAAGATCGCAGACAAGAAGGAATTTGGGCCTTCTTACTGACAACCAGTACCTGTCCTAGCCATCCACGGATCAAGAACAGTTTTACTGCCGCCCCTTGCTGGTAAGAAGGGGAACAGGTTTGTGTCTATCGACCTGATCAAACCACACTATGTGGCTGATACTAAGCAGTAGGCCAAGTGGACCCCGACCAAGTGGCAGATGCACTCCTTTAGATACAATCCAAGAGGTTCAAACTGAGAGACTCATCACCTTTGAGGAATCTGCAGTGCGAAAAGAAGGACAAAGCAACAAAGCTATGGAACTTGTACCTCCTGAGACCCAAATAACAGTTTGTCAAGAAACAACTGTCTACAACGAAGTAACAGGTGATCAAGTGGTTCAAGCAATTTCAACGAATCCTAATGCAATCCCTACAATTGACAGAACTGCCTCTGGCTATTTCATTAACTTTGATACGTTTTCTGAGGATCCCAGCGAGCCTGAAACGATTGCCAGTGAAAAGAACTTTCGAAGAACAAGCAGCTGACTTTTTTCATCACCTGGGAAAGACTTATCTGATTTCACTATGGATTGAATTTTGGATTGTGTTGGGTATATTTTTTTCTTCTACTTTGGTTAGCTCTGGTAATAACTCTGGGTATGCTGATAAATGGAAGATATGTCAAAATGGACACAGCAAGTAAAAACATCAACTTAGTCCTCAAACCACACAAATCATCTCATTGTAAACAAAGAGACTTGTCAACAGTGAACCTCACAGCCGTTCCTGTACCTGATGGTATAGCTTGGGACAGAGCAGAATATGACATTTTTGGTCCATCGGAGCTGTTCTGATGATTGGGACTTCAAGACTGTTAATAATATGATGTGAGACCTACAAATGTCTGCAGTATTCACTAATCATGAATATTTAGAAGGTTCTTCAGACTATGAACAAATGTATTGTTATAATCACTATGGTCATCATTTCTTGCACAAATCAACAATCCCTAGAAATGTATATATGTATATATGTATAACCAATGGGAACATTGTCCTACGTCACCAAAGGGTAGCTCAAAAACTTTTGCTAATAAGTTTCCATACTTTTCAGGTTTTTATGTATCAAATCCAGAATCATTTTACTTTAGAAATGTAAACAACTACGGTGGGAGCCCTCGATGAGAGGTATACACTGGACTCCGAACTTTGAGGACCGCATTTCGCTATATGCGGACGATATCTTGCTGTACCTCACGTTGCCTCAAAAATCGCTAAATGTATTGTTCGACGTCCTTAAATCGTTCCGGAAAAACTCCGGCCTCGTTATTAACTGGGCCAAGTCTCATATATACGTGCTCGCTGGTGGCGTCCCCCTCCTGCCGCGTGGATGTCCTATCCAGGTGGCGCAGTCTGGTTTTAAATATCTGGGAATTTTATCATTGGACCCTGCGGTCCGCTACGAGCGTAATCTACTTCCTCCGCTTCAACGTTTATGATCAGACGTAGTGAGTTGGCGTAGATTACCGTTGTCTCCACTAGGGCGAGCAGCTCTTTTTAAAATGATGTCCTTACCGAGGTTTTATATGCACTACAGAATACATTTGATGTGATTCCGTCGAGGTACTTCCGAGAGGTAGAATCTTTACGGAGGCAATTGATATGGGGCGGACATTCGCGTATCGCTCTTCCAAAGTTAACGCTTCCCTGGTATGACGGCGGTATAGCACTTCCGGATATCAGGCGGTATTATTGGGCTTCCCAGCTTGCTGCAATTAACCACGGGATCTATGGCCCGGCGTTGAATCCAGCGTTTGAAATGGATAGATGGCTGTTACCCGGGGGAGACTATAACAGGGCGCTCTATTCCGGATCCTCTCGCTTGCAGCTTTCGGGTCCCACCGGGATCGCCGTACGAGTGTGGCATAGTGCGACTGCGGCTATGGGCTGGAGGGGTCGATGGACCCGCGCGACTCCGCTTTATGCTTCTGCGAGACTGGGTTGCCTGTGGAGAACGAAAGGATTCGAGAAGTGGGATATGATTGGCATCAGTAAAGTGCAGGATCTCTGGGTTAAGGGCAGGGTAAAAACTTTTGCAGAACTACAGGCGGAATATAAGCTAGGTGATAAGGAATTCTTCCGCTATGCTCAAGTTCGCCACGCGTTGAATTCGGTTTTCCCCGCGGGTAGCGATGTTCCGGAATCCTCCCCCCTCGAAGATCGTATATTAGATGGTCACGTGCCAGATAGCACTATTTCTTTGATCTATAAAAATATGATCAATGATCGCTCGAGCTTGGTCGAGCACCTCAGGGCGACCTGGATTGCGGATGGTATTAAATTAGACGACAAGGACTGGCAATCTGCGATCTCCTCTCCCAGGGAGGTCGCAATCCCGGCACGTCTCCGCCTGGTCCAGCTTAAAATCCTTCATCGGATTTATGTTACCGGCCCACGCCTGCTCCGTATGGGCTATTCGACGGATGGCTTCTGTAGGCGTGGTTGTGGTCTGCTTGGTACCTTTCTCCACATAATTTGGGAATGTCCTGAGATGGTGCTTTTTTGGAACCGTATACATGAGGTGTTGAATGAAGTAACAGGTGTTGTGATGTTGCCAGAGGCCCGACGATGTTTGCTGAATGTATGGGGGCCAAATGACTATGATGTGTCGCAGCTACGATGGACGACCCTTGGTAATATGATTGCTAAGAGAGACATTGCACAGCTTTGGGGGTCCCAGAGGCCCCCCACTGTGATGGCCTGGAAAGAGAACATGGACTGGTGCATGTTTAGAGAGAAGACTGTACATGTGGCGAGAGGCAGACCCAGAAAATGGGGGAAAATTTGGAATCAATGGAACTCGTACCGGGGATATATATGTACGCCCCCTCTCACAGAGATCTCTAGTCCCCCCAGTCTCCCTGACCCGACATTCCTGATGTAGTGTAGTGTATTTTGTTCTTGATTTTGTATTTTCTGCTTCCGGACCCCTCCCCTGTGTACAACAACTCCTGTATCATACTACTTGTATCTCCCGTCCTCCTTGAGCACTCGCCCGATTGATGTACTATTGTTATATTGCCTTGTCTGTCCTATGTTTCTTTATTATAATAAAAAGTAAAAAAAAAAAAATGCAAACAAGACAGGAATGAAAAGTATGTTGACCAATACAAAACAGATGTATCCTGCAGCATTTTATGTCCAATTGTCTGGACTGGGTTTCGACTTTTGGAAAGACAACATTGAGACAAAAACTGTCTGGGTACAAAAGATTGGCAAGTACAGGGAGTAGAAGCTTTATTTGGAGCCTGAATAATACAGGAGCAAATTATGTTTTTGAATGACACTGTCCAACAGACGTCTTGCCTTGGGTTAGCCAAGATTAATGACGTGAACAACCCATCCATACATACACCTACATCTGATAATGAAGACACTTCAGAGGGGGAGGTTGACATATATACTATTTTGCATCACAACAGAACAGATACAGATTGGAATAAATGGTTGATGTGGCCCACAGACACAAACAACTGTCAAAATAGATTCCTGAACAAAACACAAGGGGTTAAATACAATAAGCCAGACCCAAGATATGTTCAAAGACAGCATCCTGGAATAGCAACAGCGTACAGTGTAGGGAAGCTCTGCCTTGATTGGCTACAAAGATCTACACATAAGAATGTAAAGCAACACTTATCTTTACTTAAAGATGGTGCAGACCTCGGAGAATTCATGCTAGGACCAAGAAAACCGCGTCATGAATGTTTTATATGCCGGTATATATGCTGCTTATAATGAAGCATCGAAGATTACGCAAGCAGAGACGGCAGAACGAATACGAGAAATTGATCGTATTAATTTAGAGAAAACTTTCTCTGTAGTTGACAATGGGTTAACTACTCTGTCGTCAAGGATATATTCATTGGACAGCATAGTATCTTCTGCCATAGACATCATGGAACAGGACTTGGTCATGCTGCAAAATGGTCAGTTGCAATTACATTCTATCATGCTATTAGGCTGGATGTTGCAAAACCTTCAATCAGGCTATGTGCCTTGGCTTGTAATCAACACCAGCATTGACATTTACGGTAGCAGAGAAACCAACTACTGAATGGATAATACATGGTACAATCACTCTGCCTGTTACGATTTTCCATTTTCAGTATTTCCTAAAACACATACCAGCGGGCACATATGAAAGGTTGGGTAAAGAATACATCAAGACTTCCTGGGATTTACCATACACACACAAATGTTAAAGTGGGGGACATGAAGTATTTCTTAGCTGTAAAAACTGTGAAAACGCACTAAACGGTTCTCTCCTTGTCAGGGTAATGATTTACACGGGGCCTGCGATAGTTTCTCTAACAACTTATCCTGTCACCTGCAAGGTTCACCAGCTGCAGTGATTGATCCAATATTTGGGCAACTTTCAAATGGAAGTTACCTCATGTTGAACGATCACAGCTGCTGTGGCATGTTGCCAGGCATACCTTATCTAGTGACTGTGTCAGCCAGGGTCACTTGCTGTATGCAAGTATTGTTTCCTAAAACCAAGATAGCCAGGGAGTCGCCGTTATGGCCTTCACTGAACATCTCTTCTATACGAATTGATACTCTAAGCAGAATGAAAGCCATTCTTTTACCAAAAACTGTGCCACTGACCTCGGCCAAAGGGACCTATGATCTGCAAGTCGCAAGGACTTCTGCTGAGATACATGCCCTTTTAATTACAAACTGCCCTATACATTTCTTGGAAATGTTAAGTCGTATCTTAAACATGTCTCATACGAGCAGTATTGTACATCTATTTAAGAACGTATGTTCTGGATTGATAGCACCTTTTGAAGTAGTCTTAGGAATATTTCCAAACTTCGTGCACTCAGTGTTTAGCGGACTGCCCCTCCTTTTGGGACTCATTGCAGAGATACTATTTTTGCTCCTACTGCTACGGTATGGCAAGCCAAACCACCAGCGTCACTCCAAGCACCATAAAGAGAGCTCTATTGGAGAGGAAGTGTCGTGAGCGCATCCTCCACATTTTTGGATTAACTCATCCACGAGAATTAAATACCACATGGTTTCTGTCATTCAGACCAATCTGGCAAGATTACATCTTACCTGTTCTATGCTGCCTGCTATGCAGAGAAGAATGCGTGCTAGACATCTGTCTAACAGTCCCATCAGTCAGTCAACGGATGTTAATACTTTGCTGGACCCCGTAACGGCCCATGCTCTGTGTTGTCCCAAGTGGCTACCAATTCTGATGATGGCATTCATTGAGATCTCACAGGCGCAAAATGCTGATGCTGAGGTACGAGAAGAAACTTCAGGCACGCAGGTAACATCCGATTCAAACATTGCTAATTCGACCAATGCTGAAAGCGATGCTTCACATCTATGTATGGTTAATCTTCTAAACGAGGTAATCCAACTGTCACCTACAATGATAGATGATTTTTTACAGATATAGAAGATTTCATGTTTTCTTTACAAGTCCAATACAATAAAACATTGCTTTAATGTGTTATAGCACCAAGACATTTTTTATGCTTACAACCTGTTCTAATGCATTTTTTAATGTATTTGGAGGGGTTTTAGCACATCATGTGTAGATATGTTTTAGATATGTTAAACATGTTTAATAACGCCGTACATAAGAAAGTGGAGTGGGTGTTGTGTATCGATTTAGATTCTGTATGTATTTTCCCAATTCATGCCCTTATATAGGTACAATTCACATTGTACTTATATAGGAATAGAAAACCAGTCCTTATTTAGGCATAGCCCATGCTACCCGAATATAGGCAAGGCCACTTCCATCCGTTCATCTACGTCACAACGGTTTCTTGGAAAAGCAGACTCTTAAGCTGAAGGGACTTCCCCTAACCTGAATATTGATTTCTCCAAGAACTCATTTATTATGCACGAACATCTATTCCTTAGGGGTTCATTCATGACGTTCATATGCCCGACTTTTACATCAAATACACCTTAACACCTTCAAGGTATAAAAATAATGAAATGAAATTAAATGAAAAAGGTTCTTGATAAAGCGCACTGTGACCAAGCGGCTTCCTGGCGCTAGAGGTGAGAATCTGAGGGAGAAGGGAAGCCAAAACTGTTTAATAAGAATAAGCAATGGAAAAAAGGTGAGTCTTTAGAGCCTTGCGGAATTGGGGATAAGTGGTGATGGATCTAATTGCAAGGGGGAGACTGTTCCAAAAGGAGGGGCCCAAAACAGAGAATCTGGTGCCTCCGGTTTTGGATCTACGAAACCGAGGTACATTAGAAAGAAACTGATTAGCAGAACGGAGTGAACGGTTGGGGGTATAGGGAGTGACGAGGGAATTAATGAAGGCTGGGCCGGTGCGGGCTCGAGACATGAAAACCAGACAGCCCATCTTAAAGAGAGATCTCTGAGAGACGGGGAGCCAATGAAGAGTTTTCAAGACGGGGGTTATGTGGGAGGACTTAGGGAGGTGAAAGATAAGACGGGCGGCCTGGTTCTGAACAGTCTGTAAGCGGCGAAGTTCGTACGCTGGAATAACAAACGTACAGGCTGTTCCCGTAATCGAGACGGGAAAGAATCATGGCCAGAATGATGAGTTTAAGGGCGTCAGAAGAGAAAAAACGGGACACCTTTCGGATGATTCTGAGGGAGAGGAAACAGGAGGAGACAACCGAGCTGATCTGGGCATGCATAGAGAGGTCTCGACTGACTCTAATGCCCAAGGTCTTTGCCGAGGCCGCTGGTAAGGGTGGAGGGCCAGAGATGGAGGGCCAGAAGGCAGTCGACGAAGGGGAGGAGGAAGAGCCAGTCAAGACCAACTCCGTCTTGTCCAGATTGAGCTTCAGTTGATTCCGGTTCATCCAATCTGAAATAAAGACCAAAGTGGAGTGAAATTTGGGTGGGGAGTGCAAGGGAGAAGAAAGATCAAAAACAAGCTGGAGGTCATCCGCGTAGTTGTACACGGAGACCCCCATATCAAGAAGGGAAAGAATAAGAGGACGGATATAAAGATTGAAAAGAAGAGGGGATAAAGAGGAGCCTTGGGGAACTCCACAGGGGACCAAGCGGGAAGGAGCAGAATAGCCGGAAAGGTGAACCGCCTGAGTTCGGTCTTTGAGAAAAGAAGCGAGCCAGGAGAGGGCAGTACCCTGAATGCCCGCTGCGCTGACACGGTCGAGGAGGATGGCATGGTCGACCGTGTCAAACGCAGCGGACAGATCGAGGAGCACTAAGGCTTGGGGCAAGTTAGCCTTACTCTTAAGCTCGTCCAAGACAGACAAGACAACAGACTCGGTGGAGTGAGCCGGTCGGAAGTCCGCTTGGTGAGAGGCCAGGAGGTGGTTGTCCTCGATGTAGGAAGAGAGACAAGAGGTGATGTAACTCTCCAGGATCTTTCCGAGGTAGGGGAGAAGGGAAATAGGCCTAAAATTAGAGGAGAGGGAGGGGTCTAGACCAGGTTTTTTTTAAAATAGGACGAACTATGGCGGATTTGAAATACTTTGGGACAGAACCAGAAGAAATGGAGAAGTTAAGAAGAGAAAGGGGAGGGTCGGGGCAATGGGTAAAAAATACTTTCAGGAAGCGGGCAGGCGCACAGTCAGCTGGGGAACCAGACTTCACTTTCTGGAGTAGAGCCAAGAACACATCCAGGGAGATAGGGGAAACTGATTCAATGGAATAGAGGACAAAGAGGGGACAGAAAAAGGAGGGGAAGAAGAAACAGAGGGAATATTAGATTTGATCTTGGCAATCTTCTCCAGAAAGAAGTCATTAAGACAGAGATCTTGAGAAGGGATAGTGGTCAAGTTGGCTCTGTCAGATGCAACAAGATTGCGAACTATAGCAAAGATCTCCTTAGGTTTATTAGCTGAAAGGGATATTTTTTCCGAGAAGTAGATGGTTTTGGCTTGCAGTATGGCTTTTTTGTAACTCGCCAAGAGCATTTTGTATTTGGCTCGCAAATCAGGGCAGTATTTACGCCTCCAATGACGTTCAGAGCGTCTAAGGTCCAGTTTGAGGATTTTTAGCTCATCTGAAAACCATTTTTGAGCGTCATGGGGGCGACAGGTCTTGACTCTCTTGAGGGGGGCGACCAAGTCGCAGGAGGAGGACAGCCAATGGTTTACGGCATCTACTTGACGGTCAATAGGGAGGTTGCATAGGTCGGGCCGGAGGAAGCAAGGGAGACACACAGGGAGTCAAGGTCCACCCGATTCCAATTACGGGCCACGATGTTTTTGGGTAGGGGGGGCCTCTCTTGCGTTCCGAGCTCAATGGAAAAAGAAATCAGTGAATGATCAGACCAAATGCAGGGAAGGACAGTGGGGGGGGGAATGGGGCAGTTAACTGACCAGATTTGGTCCAAGACATGACCGTGAATGTGAGTGGGAGAGTGAATGTGGGAGGAGAAATTAAGAGACTGAAGGGTAGCAGAGAAATCTTTAGACGACAGATCTTCTCTGGGGTCGCCCGGCCAATAATTAAAATCCCCTAGAAGGAGCACAGAGGAGTTATTGACAACGAGCGTAGCCAGAAGTTCCTGAAGAGCAGGAACAAAGGAGGACATATGCTGCGGAGGATGATAGAAAAGGGCTATAGTAAGAGGAGCCCTGAGATTGACAGAACGGGCAACTAAGAAATCTACTCCACACATGGGAGGATAAGGAAGGGACTGAAACTGGAAACTGGACCGAATGATCATGGCTACTCCTCTCCCGAGTTTACCAGTGGGGCGATCCGCCCGAAGAGCATAGTAGGAGTCGGGGAGGGCGGAGAGGAGATCAGGGAGGGAGTCGGCAGAGAACCACGTTTCCGTGAGAAAAAGGAAATCAGTGGCATCAGTGTCTAATAAATTAAAAATCTCCAGCTGATGTCTACTCGCAGATCTGGTATTGAGTAGATAGGCAGTAGCTATGCTAGAGAAGGGGAGGGGGGAAGAAACCAAGGAGGGACAGGACTGGGACAAGGGGGAAGATGTCGTAGGTAAGGGTAGTGTGACTAAAGGGGATAGGATGTCCAGGGCAATAATGCGCTGAAGCAGAGGAGGGTCAATGCCCTGACCGTTATTGAGGGACAGGAGTTGAGCTGGGGAATAGGGTAAGGGAAGGGCAGGGTCCATGGCCCCTGGTCCCTGCCGGTCGCGGACGGGCGCAGACGGGCTTGCCTTTGGCGCGCCTTCGGCCCGCTGCGCCCGTCCGCTGCGCGACCGTTGGAAGCACATTGTTTATGGAGGGGATAAGCGGAAGGGTGTGGGGGATGGCGGCGGAAGGGTGATGGCCCGCAGCAGCGCTTGAATCAGCTGCGCGTGGGTGCCCAGAACATAGGGAAGAAAGAAAACCAAGTGCCCAGAGCGAGGTAAATCAAGAAATGCAATAATACTTTTTCATACAAACAGGTTAAAAAACAAGTGATGGCGTTCTCCCGGCTGTGCCTCAGGAGAATGAATAACCTCTGGCACACACTAGTATTCAGCGTGATTAAATGCCTTCGGTTTGGGGGCGTGGCTAGCGGGAGGGGGCGTGGCCTATGGCCTACAGAGGTAGGCCATCAAACAGATGCCCAGCGGAGACACCACAAATGAAACCCAAATGGAAACACAATTTTAAAACACAAGTTCAGTTTTTTTTTGTTTTGCAGAAAAAACGCTCTCCCGGCTGCGCCTCAGGAGATGTAGAAGCCTTCACTTCACAATACCTTCACTTGCTATAGCAAAGCACGGTGTGGTTCGGTGCAGTTCGACTACCTACTTGCACAATGCAGCTCACTACAGCAAGTGCCGAAGGAAGCCAACTCTCCAGCTGACGCAATGACCAGAAGCTGTCATCCTCCTGCTGAAAATCCAGCTCCAGTGTTTCTGACTCCCTTTGCGGAGTATTGGGAGATCGAGTCCAGGGAAAGAGATACCAACCTCTCTCATTCTAAGGTATGGAGCGGATTAGAACCTTGGCAATTCTTGGCAGAACTAAAACTATATCTAAACAGCACCTACTCCTTCTCTTGTACTAGATTTAGGTTAGGTACAAAGGGGTAGGCGTATTTTAGAAGCACCAGTTGAGTATTTTAGCCTGTGTTATTTATGTATGTATTTTTATATATGTCATAGCAACAGACAATGCTATTACAATAATATTTTCTATTACTGTTCACGCTGTATGCATTATACTTCGCATTCTGTCTAATGATTGTAGCAGTTCATATCTCTTGCATGAGAAATAAGACTGTTCAATAAACCCCTTTTTATTGAAACACCCATCTATTTCTATGCAACTCTGCAGAAACTAAGCATGCACGATTGACTGTGTGAAATGGTTATCTATTGTTTCCACGACTCTGAAGATATTGTTCCGGTTCTAGGGGAAACAAAGTTGTCATGATTATGCGGTTGTCAGAGACTAATACCTTCTTGTTTATTCAAGAAAGTTTGTAGTGACCTCTGAGTTAGCTGGAACATTAGTTTAATATACTCGATAGAGACATACTGACCTCAGTCCTATGTCAAATCTATAGTGTATATTATTCCAATGCGCAGAGCCTATTGGGAATATAAGAACTACACTACAAAAGTACTTCGCCAAAGTCTCTTCATCGATCTCTATCTATGTATGCCTCAAAACGTTTTGCCCGAATATTAGAGTTAACTATAGAACTGTCAGGTCAAAGTTCCCTATACCAAAAACTCAGGGAATCATTCACGTTATCAGGGCTGAACAATTTCCTGATCAACCTAGCCGAACTGTAAACCTCATATAATGAGAGGCTATTAACAACAGAGATCATCTGTTTGTAAGAGAAGCTAAAAGAAACTTCCTGCGAGGTATTACCAAAGCAAATATCTCCCACCGATTTTACTCTATACTGAGAAAAAAGTCTCTAATCTTAAAAATATGAATCTTTGCCCATTTCTTAATGACAGATGGCTCGAGAACGGTCACATAATGGTATCCAACCCCCATATCCTGGTGAGGCAAAAATAAAATTATATGCTGATGACGTTGCCCTGTATTTGCTCCCAGAAAGCAGAATATTGAGACGGGGCAGCAAGGGATACGGAGATATACAAGATTTGGGGGGTATAAAATGAATGAACCCAGTCTTTATTGTTCAATACCTCTATGGATGTTCTACCCTTGGATGTCAGGTGCAATTACAAATCCACACCAAGAAATATCTAGGAATATTTTCCGCTGATTCTGTCCTGAATAGTTATTGCTTACATTTCATCCATCTTTTAAACCAAAATCCATTCTTTCCTCGTCCTTTGGAAATCTCTCCCTATTTTCTTGATAGGACGGATATCACTAATAACGATGTTGATTCTTCTTCTTATATTAATCCTCTTAATAAATTTTCCCTGCAGATTGGAAGCAGGGTTATTTCACAAGTTGGAGAGTCGTTTTTCAACATTCATATGGATTAATAAATCTCCCAGGGCTAATTTAAAGATACTCCAACTTCCTAAGATGGAGGGTGGTTTGGCACTCCCCTTACTCTGCGTATGTTGCTTTACAGTTACACTGCTTTGCTATGCAGGGGTCTCAGTATGACAACTTTTTGATTTTTTATATGCTTGGCCGCTGTGGTTTAGTCAGTTTGTCGAGAGCCATTAATGAACCTAAAATACCGAAGATAGTGAGGTATAAGATCATTTATTTATTTATTGATTTCTAGAGCGCATGGCTGCCCGTGAGCGTCCCAGCGCTAGTGAAAGAGCTGGAGAGGACGGGAGAGAGAAGTTAAGGGAACAGCCAGGTTTTCAGGAGTTTGAGAAAGGACAAAATATTGGGCTGAGCACGAATGTCTATTGGAAGAGAGTTCCACAATTTGGAGGCATTCTACGCAAAAAGACGGCCTCCAGATCGAGCCTTTTTGATCCTGGGAATTGAAGCAAGATTGAGATGTGTGGACCGAAGGGCTCTGTTTGTTTTGTAAAGGGAAATAAGGGGGCAGATTTATGTTAACTGGCGCATCCCCAGGGATGCGCCAGTTAATGTGCGCCACAGTGCGCCACTGCTCCGCCACCCATGGTGCAAGGCAGTGAAGATGCGTGACGCATCTCTCGGCGTACGGGCGGCGCATTGCAGGAGTCATGTCGCAAGTGAGACATGACTCCTGCAATGCACAGGGGCCACCTCTTCAATGCATGGTGCATAACCCTTACGCCTGCTTCAAGCAGGCGTATGGAATTGACGTAGAAAGTGATTGAGTGAAATCTCATAGATTTCACTCAGCCACTTTTAGGAGGCATTCCTGCGCAGGAACGCCCCCCCTGCGCAGGAACGCCTCCTTATGGTGCAGGGGTTTCCAACGTGACGCATCTATTAGATGCGTCACGTTGTAAATAGGGCGCATTGTTTGCGCCGCCGTTGCGTCACATTACATGACGCAATTGCGGCGCAAAGAGGCGCAAGGGCCTCATAAATCTGCCCCTAGATCTTTCAAGATAGGGGGAGCCTTACCATGAAGAATTTTATGAGTAGTACAGAGGGCCTTAAAGTGTACTCTTTCCAGTATGGGAAGCCAGTGAAGTGACCTGAGGGACGGTTTAGCTGAGCAGTGGTTGTTAGTGCCTGTAAGGAGCCGGGCGGCAGTATTTTGCACGACCTGCAGTTTGGCCGTCACATTCTTTGGGGCACCAAGATAAAGAGCGTTACCGTAGTTCAATCAGGACAATATGAGGCCCTGGATCAAAAGCTTCCTGGACTGGGTAGGGAGCAAAGGTAAAATTTTGCAGGAGGTACGAAGGAGGCCGTAGCAAGTTCCGGCGGTTTTCCTTGCTTGGGTGTCGAACATTATTGCTTTGAAGCAACACTTTTTCCGCAAATTTAAAATACCCGTGATTCACGCTGCAACCCCCCTTGGCATTCTGTGCCTATCTCACAATGTAAGATTATTTGGGTTTCCTTAATGGGTTAACATTTAGTCAGCGGAGGCCTTTCTTGAGGGTGGGGTGCACAGCACTCTGCACCCTAGGGGCCACTTAGACTTTTTTGTAGTGAAGAGGGCCCACTGGGCATTGACCCCATTGCTGCCACCAGGAGCCACTCCCAGTGCTTTCATTGCCAGGATTATGAACTACCGGGACATGGACATTATCCTGAGGGTCGCCAGGGAACATTTGGTCCCGCAATTTAAGAATCACAACATTGCCATATACCCAGACTACACTCAAAAGGTTCAGGAGAGGCACAAGTTCTTCCTTGCTGTAAAAGAAAGTACTGGGAGATGAACTTGAAGTGTATGCTGTTATACCCTGCGAAAATCTGAGTTAACGCCAATGGGAAATCACACTTCTTCAACTATCTGGAGGAGGTGTGGCCCTGGTGGGATTTATCTCCTCAGAGCTCGGCACATCCGTTGAGTGCTAGGTGTGGCTGGAATGGATGCCATTGAGGTGGAGACGGTGGCCAAAGGGTGCCAAGGGAGCTCAGCCGCATTGTGGCCACAGAAAACAGCACCATAGACGCTGCCCGAGACTTTGATTACTGCAACCCCCGCTGGAGATGGTGCCCTTGACTCTCCATAGATCACTGCCGGGGTGCCTGAAACTGTGATATCCTGATTTGGGCAGTTCTCCATTTCCTATTTAACATTAACCTTGTTGGTTTTGCACATCAGCTTTGATTACTTTACTCCCCCACCTCTGGGGATGTTTGCTATTGGTATGGAACCTGTTAATGACTGCCCCCTGTGCCCTTTTGGTATGGTTGGCGCACTATCACTGAGTAGGGCAGATGGGCTTGTACACCTTTGATTCCTTCTTTTTGCCTTGGTGGGAGGGATGCTTATAGCGGCAGGGCTTCTATCCCTCTCTCCCCGTTCTTTTCTTTTCTTTCTCCTTTCCCTTAGAGGTGTCACTCATTAGTAGTGTCCGTCCTGGCACTTTGATCTTATTGGACTAGTATGCAAATGTTGTTCTGTTATATCTGTCCGTTGCCAGGGGTTCGTAGTTTTTTTTTAAAGTTCACCTTAAAGGTTTATGCCATTAGGTTGCAGGGAGGGGCGTTTTGATTCACACTTACATTTACCATTGTCAGTACGACACCTATAAATTTATGTCCTGGAATGTGAGGGATCTGGGTACCTATACAAAAAGATATAGAATGATGTCCTTCCTGAAGCAGAAAGCGGTCCAGATGGCATTTCAACAGGAATCCCATCTCTCTAACTCAGAAGCCAGTAAATTAGGTAAGTGATGGAAGGGGCAGCTTTACTTTCTTAAGTACTCCACATTTGCCAAGGGGGTCCTTATATTGTTGGCCCAGGGGGTTCCTTTTGTTATGTTAATACATTTCTTAAGTGCCCAAATGCCAGAGGGCGTCAAGGAGCTAGCCCCACTTACAACAGGGTGCAAACAAGGAAAAGAGTTGATTCAGACAAATAGCCACGTCTTAAGTGCCTTTCTGAAGGCCAATTGTTTGGGCATGGCTCTGATAGATGGAGGTAGTTTGTTCCAGAGTTTGGGTGTGGTCCAAACAAAGCTTCGTCCTTCCCAACTGGATCTGTGTTTCCTGGAGATCCCCAAGTATTTGGCCACGGATGAGCGCAGATATCTGGGTGGCTCATATTTTCTGAAGCTGAGTCTTAGAAATGTTTGTCCGCCACCATTCAATGCCTTATAGGTGATACATAATGCCTTAAATTTAGTTTGCTGTTCGACAGGAAGCCAATGGAGTTTGCGTATTGCCCGGTTAGAGCAGTGACTACCGTCCTTTTGGAATCTTCAGGTAAATCGGGAGCAATTTAAAGTATAGAATGCTGAAGAGACCACTGAGTATACTTGTTCTTTAAATGTACGCTATCCACTGTGACTCCTAAATTTTTGGCTTTCTAGACTGTGACAGGAAGGGAGACAGCTCCTCTGTGGAACAGGATGGGGACCAAAAGGTAGGCGGGTTCCCAAACAGGATAACCTCAGCCTTAGCTGAGTTAAGTCTTAGGCAGTTTATGTTCATCCAAATTGCTAATTTCTAACATACAGCCTTGAAATCTTACTCCTATGAACCTGTTGTTTGCTGCCACTGATACTACTAACTGCGTATCATCCACATGTGAGGTAAGATCAGAGCCAAATGATTTAATCAGTGGCATGAGAGAAGTAACATATATGTTAAATAGTGTCGGGCTGATGGAAGAGACTTGTGGGACTCCACAGGGGAGAGAAAAGATGTCTGATACAAACAAATCGTAGGTTTCTACCTGTGTGTGTTCAGATAAAAATGATTTTAGAAGGCTAAGTGATGTTCCTTTAAATCCTAAGGCCTGAAGACAGTCTACCATTAAAGTGTGGCTGACCATATCAAGCGCTGCCGATAAGTCAAGCAGAATCAACGCAGCCTTGCCTCTTTTATCTATGACCATCCTTATTTCCTCAGTGGTTTTTAGGCCTCTTGTATATACTTTAGTATATACTTATATGTGTATGTACTTTGTGGGCTCTGGAAATTAGCCCTAAGACTTGTCTGCTTCCGCTTAGGGACTTTTGTTCTGTTCAACTGCCTCTATTTAACTGTCTTGGTAGAAAATGACCAGTAGAGGTCAGTAAAATACCAGAATTGCATTCTGCTGAGCGACTTCCTTTTTTAATTTTTCTGGCAACTACCTCTATTTAAATTTCTTGATAGAAACCAACCAGCAGGAGTCAGTAAAATACCAGAATCACTTTAGCATTCTCTAGATTCCAGCCCATAGAAATTGTCTTCCACGAGCAACCGTAGACAATAATATTTTTTTCAAATCTTATATTTTCAATGATATGACCACCGAAGGCCCTGATTTTATATTAAAACAGAGCTTTGGACTATACCATTTCTCGCTGAAAAGGCGATATTTCTCTCCATGTGTTCCCATACCTGGCGTGTCACGCAGTTTGGTGCTTACTTTCCCTCCATATTAAGGAACAGTAGATATTTCAGCACTCATGCGAATGTGCTGCATATCTAAATACATATTAGGTCCCAAAGGAGAGACCGATTGCATTGCAAATACTTGTTATTAAGCTGTATCGGTTGTGTGGTCGTTTCTAAAACCAAATTGTGAGTCATCTAATAGCTCATTGCTATTAATGAAATTTGGTAGTTGTCTATTCATTTCCGTTTCTAACAGTTGGGCTGGAATAGGCAGCGGAGAGATGGGTCAAAAGTTAGCGGGATCAACGGTGCTTAAATTGGGTTTTTTCTGCAAGGGCAGAATGGAGGCTCTCTTCCACTGCTTGGGAAAGTAACCTGACTTGAGCATACTGTTAAAGATGACAGTTAGCAAGTCTGTAATGATATTGGCAGCTAGTTTGATTGTATCAGGGGGACAAAGGTCTAATGATGACCCGGAATTAGCACTGTGGATTAGTGATAAAACCTGAGATTTGGATATTAAGGAGAACCCACATAAAGTGGCTTGGTTTGGTTACCTAGGGCCATATGTATCAAAATAAGATTTTGTGATTCCCAAAGTGTGACTTTTAGTTAATTGCTTTTTGAGAATCGCAAAACCCAATGTAAATAAAAGATCGCAACATTTTAGCCATTCCAAAAATGTTGCAGAATATTAATGCAAATACCTATTTTGCAATTCCTTATTTGCAAATTCGAAAAATAAGGAATCTCAAATCTGAGAATCGGCAATAGAGGCGCAGCTTGATGACATCACAACCAGGAAGTGTGACTGCCCATACTGCACCTGAAGCTGAGTGAGAGGCTGGGAGGAGAGTGAGTGACTTGTGCACTGCAACTGAGAGCAGGAGAAATGGATACACAGGAGAAAGACAAGAAGCAGGAGGAGAATGTCAGAAAAAGGAAGCAGAAGTTCAGTGAGAGGGAGCTGGAAGTGCTCATACAGGAAATGACAGTCAGTCATGAGCTCCTGTTTGGGAAGCTATCCCTATGTATGTCAGTGGCACACCAAAGGAAAATCTGGAGTGAAATACAGGAGAAGGTGAATCCCATTGGCGTGACCCACTGCACCGTGGAGGACCTCCGTAAAAGGTGGTGCGACATGTGCCAAAGATCAAAGGAAAAGGTGGCAGCAAGGTTGGCAGAGGCAAAGAAGACTGGTGGGGGACCATCCACTGTTACGGAGTCTACGCCTCTTGAGGAGTTGGTGGAGGGCACCCTTCAGCCGGATTGTGTCAGTGGCGTGGCTGACCTGGACAGCTCTGACCCCCCAAACCCCAGATAAGGTAAGAAGCATGCTATTACTCCCCTGATACATCACCACATCACTCACACACTCAGGAAAGACCCAGGCGCTACACATGAATGCAACTCCAGTACATGTTAACAAGTACACCCAGCAATTCATTATGGGAGATGTAGTCACATGGACCAAACAGTGGAGCAGTGAGACCCAGCAAGGTAGATTCAGGATGAGTAATTCAGGAAAGCAAAAAAAAGGCAGATAGTAACCATGTAACTCCAAATCTGAAAACTGTTTTGCATAACCAATGCAAGGCAGGACACCAAATTAATGTGTGCATTTACATACACAGCACCACCTGAAACACAGAAATCAATTGCAGAACGGGAGGATGCATCCCACACTGAAGACCAGTCAGGGCAGGAGGAGCAGGAGGGTGGCAGACCAGCAATCTCTGTGACACGCAGACAGCGCCTCATAGTGCCATCACTCCCATTGCTGGAGGCAGGTCCACTGGACACAAGTAGAGAAGATCAGCCAGTCCAGGGCCAGCATGCAGCACAACACACAGCCCAGTCTTCTGTTTGTCCTAGTCCAGGAGCATCTTCCAGGCGCAGGGCACAGCCATCCACCAGCACAGCAGTCGTAGGCAAAGACACAGTGTTTGCAAGGCTTGAAGGCAGCATGCTAAATGTCCAGCGCCTGCAAGCAAAGGCATTAAAGTCAATACAGCACAAGTTTGCCGCACATAACAACAACATGACCCAGATGAAGAATGGTTACATGGGCATGACAGCTGCACTAGAAGGACTGTGTACGGAGATGAGGAGAGACCAGGCAGCCAGGCGCAGGGAGTGACAATGTCTCCACAGCCGGCTGGACATATACACAAAAACTGTGAACCGCCTGCCCACTGCCATGTCACTGCTGGCACGTCGCTGTGTTAGAATGCAGCATGAAATGGCTCACTACTGCCGGGATGTGACCAAGGGCCTGGTGCAGGTCACACATGCCATGGACCAGCAGCCACAGGACCCCTGAGCTCACTGGAGAGTGAGGACCAGTCAAGCAGGAGCAGCATCACTCCACCTATTCCCCAGGACAGACGTCGGAGTGCGCGGCAGGGGAGAACAGCCGATGACTCTGGGGAGGGCAGTGGGCACCCTGAGCGAGGGGCAACAGGCTGTGCCCGCAGGAGGGGCACATGGAAATGTGTGTTGCAACACATTACATCTTGACTCATGTTTGAACAACATACGTGCACTGTGTGTTTAACATGTGCAAGCACTTGGGACTGACATTACGTGCACATCAGGCTGTGTGACGGATATGTTCCTGCACCCATTGTGTCATCATTACTCGCCTAGAAAAAGTTCAGTGTGATCTCATCTCTTCTCTGGCGGCCAGCGGCCAGCAGCGGCACCAACACCACCGGCTGGTCTCCATCGTGGAGCTGGCCCCTCCTCATCTGATGAGTCAGAATCTGTGAGCTCCACTGGAGTGCCTTTCTTGGTGGCAATGTTGTGTAGCATGGCACATATGACCATGATTTTGCAGCATGTCTCGGGGCTGTACAGTAGCGCTCCTCCACTCTTATGTAGGCAGCGGAAACTGCTCTCAAGGATTCCAAATGTTCTCTCAATGGCACAGCGGGTGGCTCTGTGGGCGCTTTTATACCTCCGTTACCCAGAAGTGGCTGAATTCAGGTACAGAGTCAGCATGTAGTCACGTACAACAAATGCACTGTCACCTGCAGGGTGACAAAAATCAGGTTAAACACTGTCCTGCCACTTCTGACCTTCACTGATTGTGTCTTTGACAGCCATGTATTTACCTAGCAGGTAGCCCTCACCAAACTCCCCATCTGGGAGTCGTTGGTGAATTCCACTGTGGCGAAAAATTAAATGAGTCGTGTGTGCTGTCCTGGTATTTAGCAACAATATCAGAGATGGCATGTTTGGCATTGCACACTATCTGTATGTTCAGGGAATTATAGGACTTGCGGTTCCGGGACACATACTGATTCTGTGAGGGGGGAGATAGCAACATGAGTCCCATCTATGCAGCCAATTACGTGGGGGAATTGGGCTATATGGTAGAACTCCCGTTGGTCCGATCTAGTGCCTGTTGTGTGCTGGGGAATTGGATGTAGTGATGCAGCCTCTGTACGATTACATCAAGGAAAGCATGGAAGAAGCACGACAGTGCACTCTGGGAGACCCCTCCTGCTGTGGCTATCAGCCTCTGATACCAGTAAGTGCAGTGAGCACAGGACTGGTACATGGGTGGGAATGGTGTGTACCCTGCGTGTGGCGTGTTCTAGTATGGGTTTGAGCTCCTCTATTAAGTCCTGGATGCTGTCTGCGTCCAGCCTGTAGTTCACATGGATTTCCTTACAATGAGAACACATACAAAATGCATCTGAGAGAGGCGGAAACATAGGGAGCCTATGTTCGACCTTTTTGAACATATTTATTCAACCTGGTTGTGGAGATTTTGCTATCCACAATCTCCCCCTCTCTCAGATTCATTTTGTATGAGTGTTGTATGAGTCTGTATGTGTTTGAATGAATTTGGTGAAATTGAGGTTTTTATGTGATTTTTTCAGGGGGTTCCTTGTTTAGTGATATATTATGTGTGGTTTTTGTATTTGATGATTAGTATTGACTTTTTATTGTAATGTATGCATCTAAAAATAGTTTTAAATATGAAAAAAGGAAAAAATGAATTGTTATAAAATATATAGAGAAATGAAATAAATAATGATAATCAAATTATAAATGTCAGTGTCACTGAAGTGATTTAATTGATTGTTGAGCCCAGAAATGATTAAGGGCCACATGTATCAACACATTTCCCCATAGACACAAAATGGGCAAAACCCTTTGTTACATCTGGCCCTTAGCCTTATGGTAAAAGAAAGATGGGCCTTGAGGGAGCATTCTCATTGCATGTTGCATTCTTCCCCTCTTCTCCTTGGCCTTAAATTAAGTTTTTGTAGAGGTGGTACCCATTTATGCAGTAGAGTTTACATGGATCTCCTCCTCGGTCTGCTGGAACAGGGCGATGCGCGCTCTAAAGATCCTTTCCTGGCGTCTCCTATCTGCAGCAGCTCTGATTCGCAGCCTCCTGCTTATCACATACGGCCCAGCCATTGTGGAAAACCCCTGTGGCATTGTGGGCCCATTTAAATAGGAGGCACCTGGTTATCCCCTGCTCAGAGTTGGCGGTAATTGCGATGTGCAAATTTGCGAGCACGTTATTAGTGAATTTCGCAAATGACGTGCCGCTGATTGAGAGTTCACAAATTTATTCGCAGATTGTATTCTTCGCAAAATTGGTAATTGGTAAATTTGCGATTACCGTTATTGGGCACCGTAACCCTTTCCTACATAGGAACACTCTGCTTTGCGATCGCAAACACCGTTTTTTTTCGAATCGCAGTGTTTGCGATCGCAAAATAGCTTCATACATATGGCCCCTAGTCTGCTGAGAGTGAGCTTTCTGACTGTCATTATAGTTATGCTTAAACTTATTATAGATCTGTTCCAATTTTTCGCTTGGTGACTGCTCTAAAAAGTCCTTAGTTGTGTTTTTAGCTGATTCAATAGTTTTAGTAAAATAGCTGGATTTTTCTTCAAAAAATTGTGATTTGTATTGGCTGATGGCAGTTTTATATTTTATTTATTCACTTTCACTGTACTCCTCTCGCCACTTACATTCCTGTCTCATACATGATTGCCTCATCACTCTAAGTTCCTCAGAAAACCAGGGTGCGAGAGCTTATCCGCTTTGGAATGAATAATTGTCAATGGTGCTCTCTGGTCTGTAGCAGAGGTCAGCCATTCCTCATAGTTTGCAATGGTAATATCTAGATCTTCAGTGAGGGCCAGATTCCTTTGATTAAGGACCGGCACCTAAATTTTATTCCAGGCATGATGTTTTACTGCATTATCAGGGATTTTTCCTGGTTTAGGAGTAGGTTGTAATTTGACTGCAAACAAAAGTGCCAAACTAGTGGCCAGCGTTCTAATAGTGTTAGGAAAGGGGCATTAAAGAAAATTCCATCTAGCATGGTTCCCGCTTTATATGTAGGCCCATCCATAAACTGAGATAATTCAAAGCATGCAAGTGTATTGTTAGGTTCCTGTGTATCTTTATCCTCTAGGATTTCCAGATGATAGTTAAAGTCTCCTAGAATGGTGATATTATTAGTAAGGAGACTGGATTCTAACAGTGAGATTAGTGTAGGAACAAGGGTGATTCTCCAGCCTGGAAGGCTGTAGATTAAAATACCCTTGAGGGACTAAGTTTTGATTATTTCAATATTTAATGACAGCGCCTTGCAGTCCATCCTGGATGCTGGTACAAACGTGGCTGTGTTGGAATCCCTATAAACTACTGCAATTCCACCAACCCTTTTAATGGATCTGTCAAGTCTAAACATGACGTAGTTTGTGGTCAGTTCTGTTGCTAAATCTGGACTGGAAGTTTGATCTGCCCATGTTTCGGTCACGAAGGCTATATACATTTGCATGTTTTCTAGGAGTTCTGCAAATTCAAGTGCATGTTTTATTAATGAGCGTGCATTTATTAAAATTGCTAAAATGTCAGTTTCTGGGATTTTACTCGCCCGTCCCAAGTTATCCTGGTTAGCTGTTAGGAGCCTCTCGGAACAACTCTCTGCTCGAGTTATACATCTCAGGATTAAGATCTAACCAGTGCGGGTCGAGAAGACCACACACTGGATTTTTACTTTTAGGATTAAGAGCGATCAGCTTTTCCGTAGTGTAGCGTATACCTAGCCTTTGTTGGATCTTCAAACTGGCATTGTGGCTGGCGCCGGGCGTAGTCCGGAGGGGACGGGCACAAATGGTCTTTCCTTTGGTGCACATTTGGCATGCCAGAAATGTGGACGCCCGTAACCCCCGCAATTCACACCCAGGCTCCCCTGCGAGGGAGAGCTACTGGTAAAGAAAGATTAAGTCAACAGAATAAGTGACAATGCTAAAAAGCATAACATTAATAAAATGGGTCAAAGCCCTTCCAATATGGCAGCGCAGGATTTAGGAGTTAGGCACTTCCTATAATGTACACCTAGGGGTATATTCACAAGAACATGTGATAAATAGCGCGAGAGTAGCGTAGCCTATTGCGGGAAAATAGCCCCTTGTCAGTGTGGAATTCACAACAAGGCTGTAGCATGCGATAGACACCAGATAATGCGGCAGATGGCATTTGAAGATGGTCCTTGCGGTGGTGGCGTGTGCCTCCTGCGGTGATGCCTCGTCTGGGCCGAGCTGGACTCGCTTGGGTGTGTGAGCCCTGGTGGGACGCATTTGGGCCCGGAGGCTGCGTATAGCGCAAGGCCACAGAGTCATGGCGTTGATGAGCCCAAGGCCCACGCCTCAGGAGACACCCTATGTCTCCGGAGAAGGGGTCCCGGACTTGACCAGCACAGAGTTAGTGGCCCCGGATGCACTGCGATCGGTACAGGCACCCAGCCACAGGACCGTGACTTGCAGTGCAGTCAGATGGGCCATGCGACCTGAGCGGGTAACCATCATTGTCCGCGGTGTATGTTTCGAAGTGTTTCTGGTGACAGTGGAAGGTGTCCTCCAGGGCAAGACGCTGAAAGGTTTGATTTTATCAGTAAGCCGCAAATGGAGGAGTGGAATGCGACAGCCCGTTGCCACCACCAATTCTGTATCAGCTCCATGGGGGTGAAAACTGCCCCCTAGTCCATAGGCTCAGATGCCTCCACTGTACGACCAGAGAGCGTCCTTGAATGTCGGGGATCAAACTTAGTGGCACCTGGGCTGAGTGGGGATGCACACTGCGATGATGCCGGTACACTGATATGGACTCCGCCATTACTGAATCATGACTCTGTGACCTACTGGACCGCAGTGTAGGCTGTAGGCAGTGGTCAGCAGTGGCCCACAGCCATGTGTCTTTGGCTCGCGATGCACATCGCTAGTGACACCACGGCAGTTGTCAGTAGTGTACGAACACCTCCGTAACGATGATCCATTTCTCACTGCCAAGATGCTAGGCAACATCCTCTTAGGCCTCTCTTTGCGAGCAATGATGTGTAATCTGCCTTTACATACTCGATGTTCAGTTCCAAATCTGTGGCCTACTCGAGCACAGCCTAGGCCGAGAGCAGGTTAGGCCAGAGGCAGCAGTCAGCACGGGCCATTCACCAAGTGTCACCGGCATAGGTTGATGGCCCCACCAGCCTGCGTAGTTCAGGTTCAGTGGCGCCACTTGTTCAGTCACCTCCCTGACAGTGACCCGGCTTTTGTCCCGACTGAGCCGCATCTTCCTCTTACTCCTCTCTGTGCGTCCACTTGTGTGGACTCAGCCATCCGTGATTCGCGACTAGGTGCTGGATGTGAGACCTAATGGTCCCCAGGGTTGTCCTGGTCCCTCATCCACGGCTCGCCAGCTGGCGTTGTACAGGGTTAGTGGCAGCACGGCTCGCCGGATGGCGTTGGACAGGGTTAGTGGCAGCACGGCTCACCGGATTGCGTTGGACACGGTCTATGGCAGGATGTGTCGCAAGAGGCGCATATGGCACTATGCCTCACTGATCGAAAGGAGTCTGGTGTTGTGGCGGCTGTCCCGGATTTGAGGTCACTGCCATTCAGGAGCCAGGACACAGTCTCAAATATGGGACCCACAGGGCCGCTGAGGTCACCGGTAGAATATGTAAACGAGAAAGGAGAAATGCGGACCAGCGTCGGGGGGACATCGGTGGTCTGAAAGGCTGGCCGGGTTGCGGGCCTTGGGCTTGGAGCTTGGAGCTTATACTGGCACATGGTGGGCCCTCCATGACACCCGCCGGTGTTGGATGCTTATTAGTGTGGCCTTGCTGTGTAGGGTTGGGCTTGACAGGCTTGTGGTCCAGCGCCCGGGGTACGGCAGGCGCACAGGATCTCAGGCAACTCCACTAACGAGGATGGCGTCGGCCTCGTGGCGGGGATGGGAGGCGACACCCTGGCAGAGACATTGGGCTTTTCAGAAGAGGCCCAGGGCTACATGCTTTTTATTCACACCCCTACATTGGCCTGGCACACGCCGGCCCATCCCACTCTGCTCACGCTTACGGGTGGGGCGTAACAGGCAACATTTCTGCAAGGAACCCCACTGGCTGGGGTGACATGGTTGCGTCCACTATCCACTACACCCCATTCACCAGAGGTGTATGTCGCCATGGATATGGATGTGTTCTGCATACTACGATTTGTTCAGCACTTCGCCGCCACTCTTGGCTTTGTGTACTTTCCCAATCATAGTTCTACTGCATCCTTCGCATATGCTTGGTTGCCTCCTCTCCCAACATTCGTCTATTGTGTGGCTGAGGTACCATGCCGTAGATTGGTCATGTTCATGGCTTGCCCAGGTTACCATTGTGAGTTGTTCCATCATGTCTGGTGGGTGGGCATGTTGTTGTGCGTCTTGGTTGTGGACTTGTGACGTGTGCATTGCCAGAGTTGTGGATTACATGGTTGTGGAGTTGAGGTGAGTGGGATGTTAAATGGGAAGTTGCCAAGTGGCTGTGCATTTCCCTTGGTGCCATCCAGGGATGGCTGGTTGCTGTTGGACTGTCACAAGGTGAAGGGATCATCCGCACTGGCTGTGCATTTGGAGGCGACATTGGTGAAGGTCCCACGGTGTTCAGATGTTGCCTGCACATTCATGTGCGACGTGTGCTTCCTGTTGCACTGATTGTGTGCTGTGTCACCAGGGGGCACAGGTGGGACATGTGTGCAGTTGATTGCCCCCTACACGTGCGTGCATCCGGCTATGGTGTATGGTCCTTGCTTGGTCTCTAGCGGTTCCTGTGCATTGTGTTGGCCGTACGGAGACTGGGGTGCCAGGATGATGGTGATGTCCAGGACAGGTGTGGGGGTCTTGGATGTGGCTGGCTGTGAGACTCCGCTGACTCTGGCGGGTGTTGTTTGGGGTGTGCCAGGGGCCAACAGGTGGTGCACAGCCAGCAGGTTGGTGTGGGGTGGGATGTTGGTTGTCCGCTGTGTAGGTGCAGTTGGCCTTTTGGGCGATGACGGCCAGGATGTGTAGGATGGTTGCCTCTTTCAGCCTGTAGTGGACAGTGACATTGTCAGATGTTGGACCTGGGAGGCAGGTGCGTTTGCTAGGGGGCCGCTGTCTTTGCCTGCGCTGCTTCTGTGGTGGTCCGGGTGGTGTGGGGGGTGGGTGTGCCGGGTGGGTGTTGTGGCCCTCTTGGTTGTCCGTGCTGCATGAGTGGCTCAATTGCATCTGTTGCCTTCCAATGACGCCCTGGGCAGGACTCCCTATTGTGGTGCAGACTACCGTCCGACTTTACACCAGGTTAGAGCAGGTGTAAAATTCCTGCTGCTAACGCGCCTTATCGCATGTTTTGTGTTCTTATCGCCGATCTGTCTGGTTGTTGTGAATGTTGAGGTGTGATGTTATCATTTTTTTTTTCACGGGAACGCCTACTATGCATCTCATTAGCAATAGTTGCGGGGGTCCTCTGTGACTATGTTTTTTGCAGCGTGGGAAAACTGGTGCTGTGGGCTGTTAGCACCTGCTTGTGAATGGTGGGGTAAATTTATCACGACTTTGGCTAGGATAAAGTGCCATTGTTTTGGCGATAGTTCCTTGTGAATATGCCCCTTAGTGTGCTACAAAGAAACAAAATGCACTACTGCTGGCAGAGCTGTGTGTACGCGCCTGCTGACTATTTATATATTCCTCCATGCGAGGGGGGTGTGACCCAGATCGGGATCAAGTTTCTACACTTACTCCTTGTCCTTGCCAAACACCACATTGCAATCACTTGGATGGGCACAGCAACTCTTAGGTGGAAGTGCAAAGAACCCACCGGAAGGAGAACAACCCAAAATGTTTGCAATATTTTCTATAGAAAGCGATACAGGAAATGGGGTCACCACACCATACTGCAGCAGCCAAGCCTGGTAATGATAACAAATTCATATATTGAAGGAATTAAATACATCCTTCCAATATGGCTGCCAAAGTAACTCTGCCACCCCCACAAGTCAACACCCTGCCAGGCTGCCAAAATGCCTTGTGCTGCCATACCCTTCCTGTAACACGCCCATGGTCGCTCGGTTTCAGCGTTCACCAGCAGCAACTGTAGCCAAGAACCCCTGCCCGGACTGCTGCACAGATAAGACTGGTTTCTCCAGTATACTTCCTCCTTGGCTACCTGGTATTATTTTACATGGTTCGGAAAAAAAACGTAATCTAGTGTGTTTTTTTCCGTGTTCCCCTGACACAATTCACATGGTTAAATGGCCATTTTTACAACTAAAAAACATACCTCTTGGGCGCGGGGATGGTTAACATCCTTTGTACCGGGTCCCAGCCGTCACTGCATTCTTTAAAGGTTGTAGGGCGCATGGTAACACTCAGTAACATGGGGGTGCATTACATAAAGCATCAAATTGAAGGTACAGACAGTGTAGGGGATCTTGAGGGCTACCAATTTCACCCATTTCTAGAGCACATGATGACTACAAATTAGGCAATAGGCAGCACTACAGGATCAGTTGGGCTTGGGCTTCGTTGGGCAAATATTTCTCCAATGGGTGCTGGCAGGGTGGGGCTGATTGACTCTCTCTGTTTCAGCCATACTAGAGATAGACCCCAAATATCCTAGGGTCTAGAGGTGGGGGCATGAGTTCCCAGAATGTGGACAGTTGTTCTTGACAGAATGCAACATCTTTGATGCAGGAGTCAATGGATGGGCTTGTGTGTTTCCCCCAGTGCACTGCTGTTCTGCCTTGGCCAGACACAGCAACATTTGACCCAGTATCCCACTATCAGAGGGCAGTACCATGCCAAGTGAAGAAATGTGGCATCTGGCAACTTGCATTTCCAATATTTGCTGTCTATCCTTAGACCCATGTTGAAGATTTGCAAAGGTGTGCTATACAGTTGGAGTAGGAACATGGAGTAGAATAACCGAAATCTGCATTTGGGGGACAGAAACTCCAATTGGCCACAACAGTAGAGCAATTGTTGAGCTCTGATTGGGGACGTAAGATCAGAGTTCCAGGCATCCAAAGCCCGTGGGTGAGTTATCGGGTGCACTCGCTGTGTGGCAGAGTGTGTTCAAGTGATCAGTTTGCATGGTGACGCATGTATCAATAAGTGTTCCAGTGCAGCTAGGTTCGGGGTGGGTCCGGGAATGTATTATGCAATTTTCAGCAAGTGGCCCGCAATTGGTAGTAGAGCGTCAGACAAATATAGGGGGGGGTGGGGAGGGTCTTGTCCGTTGGCAGGCAGGCATAAATTAGTCATCTTGGTAAAGGTCTGCAAATTTAGTGATGTGAAGGTTACTTGCCTGTCTTATTGCACCACTATCCTGTAGCATGGGGATGTGGGGATGTCGTGCAAGTGGGATGGATGGGTGTATAAACTGGAGAGGCCCCTTCTCTTCCTTAATCCATTCCACCCCCACATCAAAGTCTCCACCGTATTTCCCTAACAAACTGCCATCTAGTGTTGACAGCAAAGGCAAGCTATCACGTCGATCAGTAATTGGGTAACCCTGCTATGTGACAGAAAACTGTAATCAGTCATGAGAAATGCAACAAAGGCTGAAATCTCATACTTTGAAAGTCCACCCTCATCGGAGGAGGTGGAGGAGGACCTCTTAAGAATTTGTCCGAAGCGTAGGACTTTAACAGGTGAAACAAGAAAAACTGCATGGAAACTCCAAGTTAGGGGCAAACCTTATGCAGACGGTAACTAGATTGATCTTAAATTAAATTAAAAAATGAACCAAACAATGAGACTCACATTTTGAGCATCCATATTTTATTAGGTAGGTTTAAAAGATAAGCTTTGCTTTAAACAGAGTAATTAGGCTCTACATACCTTTGCCAGTTTCCTTCAACTGACTGGAGACAAATCCTAACCCATCTCTCACTTACTTTCTTAACCTTGTTTAAGCAATCGTTAACTACTGGAACAGGGGTTAAAATAGGAATAATCTCAGGCCCTATACTAGGATGAATTCCCTGCATACTGTAGAAAGGAGCTACCTTGGTAGAAGTCTGACAAATATTGTTAAAGGCAAACTCTGCCTATGGAAATAAGTTTGCCCATTTATCACAGGTAGCATTGCAAAAGCATCACAAATATTGCTCTAAAATCTAGTTTGTTCTTTCTGTCAAGCCTTTGGTCTGTGGATGAAAACGAGAACATGTCAACTTAGAAGTTTCTACTGATGCACCGAGTGCCTTAAAAAATTGAAATGTATTGTGGTTCACAATTGAAAATTATTTTAACAGGAAATCGAAGGAATCAACACATCTCTTTGATGGAAATCAAACCCATGTCTGTGGCAGAGGGAAGTTGAGACAAGGCGATGATAGGGCTATCTTAGAAAATGTGTCAACAGTCACCATAACAGTGATTTGCCCACACAATTGAGGAAGCACTATAATAAAATCAGTAGCAATTTTATGCTAGAGGTCATGAGCTATAGGCAACGGTTGCAGTAAGCCAAAAGCTTACTGATGTGTTATCTTTACTTTGGAACAGACTGGGTTGGGGGGTCATGTAAAAATGTGCTATACGACTGTAAAGTTACTACTAGTAGTGACTTTGTTAGCATATTTTAAGTTACACTCACTTGGCAGAAACTTTTGCAATTCTGGCAGACGTAAAGTATAGGGAAAAGTTTTAAAGTTTATTAACATAATTTTTTTTAAAATATTTGTATATGAAATATTGTTAATTTTACATATTTGATTTAAAAGCAGGACAAATGAAAAACCCTTCAGCAGTATTAAATTAATTTTATAATTAATGAATTGATGTATATTAAAATAAATTACAATTCTATTTGTTTTAATCACTAACAATAAAAGTCTTATATTTATTTATTATGTATTAAAAGGTTCATAAAGTTATGTACAGAATTATTTATAGTTAATTCAATTAAATAGAATATTTAAAAAATATAATAGGACATATTTATAATTTATATTTAATTCTTTGAGTTTACTTTCTTTATACTGTTTTAGTGTAGCCAGGGCTGCTACAAATAAACTAAACTGGACATGATAATCGGTATAACAAGCCAAATAAATGTCAATTAAGGTTATGTGTTTCATCCTTAAACATGCATAGTCATAGGATAACATTATAAAATCACAAGAAAGAAAACATTTTCGTAAATAAAACGATCGTGTGTGTTCATAACGTAAAATGGTCATATTCACTGAATTGTCGTTATAACCAACTACATTCAGGAACATAACCAAAAAATAAAGTTGTTGGTGGGAACCTTTATAGAGTCGCTCCCCCAGTGGTGATTTCCGGAGTGTACTAAAAGAAAATGTGTCTCAGTAAACGTAACTTGATTCTAACCAACGCAATGGAATGGATGTAATACAATCTTCAGGCTCATTTTATCAACGTCATTTACGGGTCACCAGGTGATGCAGCTGCGACCCCTTGCTTGTTCCTTGCGACCCCTGCCACTGCCTTTACGGCCCCGGGACTTTGAGGTTGAAAAGCATTCCTAAGAAGCCATCTCCTGACAGCACCAAACTCATCTTACTCAAGTCACGGTTAAATAAACATATTACATCACTGTGAGGAATTGAGACAACAGAGGATGAAACAATTACTAGATTACATATTTTGCTTTCAAATAATTTTGCATGCGAATTAATTAGATATAACCCACAAATAAACTTTAGTTACTAATGAAGCAAACAGGTGTTCACTATCTACGCTTCAGTCATAATATCAAATGTGGTCAGGTCATTTTAAAAGAGGAGACACCACCTTTATTCCGTCTCTAAACACAGCAACATAAAGCAAATTCAGTTACAATGTGATTTGCCCTGAAACAAAAATCTGTATTTGATATGGACCAGTGTCGGACCCCTTCACGCCACTCAATATGGTGCATGTCGGTGCAAAATATATACCATGCCAAAATTACACGTCCATTCTTCTCCACTCTGCCGCCTCTCACCTGAACATAAGAATCCTTCATGTTGTGCTCACGGTAACTAATAAATAACAAATGTTTCTCGCATAAAAAGGCTCAACAAATAATCTGTGGAATATTATATAATTTAGCCACAGAGAGCCACTGAAGGTTGTTTACCAAATGGATACATCCTCAAGGGAAACAATCAGCAGTATCTTCACAAACGGGACACGGACAGTCATTGGCTCCGCACACAGGGCGCAGACAGCCCGGCTCATCATGGTGTCCTCACACTGGTCAGGATGCCCAGCTCTTCACGCGTACTGCAAACAACGTTACCAAACGCGATGCAGTGCGCGCAACGAAATTCGTTTTATTTATTTATATGTTTACTTACCTGTTAAACTCCGTAATCCATATATTACTACCCCCCACTCTGCCCCTCCCCCTCCCCACGTCACCGCCCTGCAGAAACTCCTATTACCGACCGTGGCTGGTATGCATACCTCTTTTAGCAGTGATCACAGTGTAAGCCGCTTCTAGTCCTCGCGTTCGAGTTTTCTCTCTCGCGTTTTTCTGCAATACAGTGTGAAAATACAATTATCTATTGCGACTTACACAAGCTTAACATTCTCTCAGTTCTGGTGTTTGTCCTCTTACGCTTACCTCAATTTCTAATGTGATTTAGTTGCATTTCATGTCGAGTGCCAGGATACCATTATTAGCGATAGACATTTTGGACAAAGGCATCATTCCATTGATCACTGTGGTGCATTATGGGCTATGAAGTTGTCATACTGTTCAATCCTGTGGTAGTGCTATTGAACTTCAAAATTAGATATGCCTCTTTTTGAAGAAAAGCACTTTCAATATCGAATGGGCGTTTAGCTGCATTAATAACTGCTAGAATTGTCCATTGAAATTCATTTTCGACATGATATTTTTCATTAAATATGGCACAAGATTTTCATATGGAGGTACATGTAAACTGACCGATGCAGCAGTTTCTTGTAAATCTGCCCCTATGTGAACTATTGCCCAGAATCATGTGGTGCCGAGTTGAGCTGCCACCGGTGATCGAACCAGGAACCCTGCGCTAAGGAATCAGCTGCCCTGGCCGCTGCACCACACCTCTCCACATCTTCATTCACCATGCAGATAATGCGAGCTCTTTGTTGGGTTTGCATGTAGAATTTCAACCGTATAGATCATCATGTACTCCAAACATTGGGGACTGACAGCCCAGATATATCAGGGGCTTCCCGCATGGGTACATAATCACAAACAACCCTTTGTGGTACCTTTCATGATATATATTAGTACTACACACATACAGCAAAATGCTTTTGACAAACCTTTTTACCTTCGCCTCGTTTATCTTATCTTTGATCTCCACACATGTACACATATGTTTTCATGTTTGATGTGTTAGGGACCACAGTTAGTGACTGGAAATTGGGACTACTTAACTACACAGTGGAGCAGCTTGGGGAGGGACTAATGCCATTCCAGAAGAGTAAGACCACTTCCATTCACAAACTGCAGTTCTAACTCTACTACTGATAGCAAGCATTGGCAAAGCCAATAGGTCTCACCTATGTGAGAGCTATTGGTTTTGTCAGTGTTATGTTTGGTCATTTTGTACAGCAGCGCTGATGACCTAAGAAATGTACTCACACACCAAACAACTTTTTCTGCCCTTACTATGTCAGTGAATGTGTCTGTTGCTTTGGCCGTGTTTTGAGGAATAATTATTTGGGGAGGATAGAGAGGGTTACAGGCAAAGGGTCAACACATGTGGCATGTCCTGGGAAGCCGTGATTGTCATCCTCACCTGATGTGATCCTTGATGTGATTGCAGACTGGGAGCAGATGCTTCAATTATGTGCAGACTGCCGCCTTACCATGCAGCACATATTTTATGCAACACACATCGCTGGCACTCCATCAACATGCAAGCTTCGCTCTTACGTATACTACTTTTATTGAAAGTACATATGATAGTTTCATGTTCAGTCAGTCACCCCTTGCACTTCCCTTGGCTGCCTGCCATTCTGGTGATATGTGGCACATTGGTAAATAGCAACACTAACAACATCTCATACTGGGACTACATGTGTAGTTGGTCTTGAGATCTTAAACATGCTCTTTAATCCCTATGACACAATACACACACAGTACCCTCACATGTATGTAGGCATGAAGTACCTTTACAATAGAGGACAGGTGATGTTGAGCATACTCTCTCGCCCCATCTCCTCACACACTAAAGACATCCAACCACAATACCTCAACAGACATGCAATATGGCACACATTTACACATGCACCATTATGGAACGCACTTTTGGGATCCTTAACTTGTAATCCAAATGTGTTGACTGTATGGGGGGTGCCAAAGTTTGCGTGAAAGGTTGTTGTAGCCTGTTGCATGTTGCACAACATCGACATGCGATGGGGTTTAGATATAGAGCTTTTGCGAGCCTCCAAAGCTGACGGGCTTTTTGGAATACGCACCTGCGTGCCGAGCAGGCAACGAAGCCCTTGACGGATCTACGGCGGCTTTCTTCACCACCCCTGAACTTTATCTCTACTGATGAGGGATATAAATCCCGAAACCCGGGCCATGTCTCGGGTCTAGAGATTACCGAACTTTCTAGAGCTGAATTGCACCAACCAAGGTGATACACTTTGAACTTTCCGGTTTCCTGTGCTACCCGCACTACTAATCCCAGAATGCTGAGGGGCGATCCGGTGGAGAGGCCAGCAGTGTCGCGCCCATCTTTGCTTTTTACTTAAGGGCTTTTGCGAGCCTCCAAAGCCGACGGGCTTTTTGGGATACGCACCTGCGTGCCGAGCAGGCAACGAAGCCCTTGACGGATCTACGGCGGCTTTCTTCACCACCCCTGAACTTTATCTCTACTGATGAGGGATATAAATCCCGAAACCCGGGCCATGTCTCGGGTCTAGAGATTACCGAACTTTCTAGAGCTGAATTGCACCAACCAAGGTGATACACTTTGAACTTTCCGGTTTCCTGTGCTACCCGCACTACTAATCCCAGAATGCTGAGGGGCGATCCGGTGGAGAGGCCAGCAGTGTCGCGCCCATCTTTGCTTTTTAGATATAGATCTTGACCCTGATCTACGCAGACATCCAGGTACCATGGGTGAGGTAAAGAATATAAGTCATGGTATTCAGGTTAGTTAACTCATTTGTTTCTTGAGATGCTAGTTTAGATGCTGCATTTATGGGGGTAGATGGTCTGTTGTCAACGAATGGTAAACTACATCCTCATTGTCCATATATACAATCCTGAGAAAACTCAATTTAATTAGCATAATGTCATCAACAAGCATGCTATAGTCTAGTTAAAAATAATTTGCTTCTTCATTTTCTATAACACTCAAACATGGCTCATTAACAACACTTAAGTACACACTCTCACATGATCCAATCATGTTTTTGGACCAATATTCTAATAACCTTACTTTCTACACATACCTGAAGTACACATACAATCCCTGTTATTATTTTTGCGATACTATCAATTGTTTTGGCTTTTCTCTACATGCAAGGGCCTTCCACCTACATGTGAAGGTATCACCTCCACATGGAGAGTATTCCCTAGCATATGCAGAGTCTTCCCCCCGCTTGCAGAGGTCTCTGTCCTAGTTGCAGAGGTCTCCGACATGAATGAGAAAGTCTCCACCCGAGTTGCGGGGCTCTCTACTAAGTGTACAAAACATGACATATGGTCATAAAGTCCAGTTGTATTTTACAATCACGCAGCCTCCACTCTCTATACTGAGGGGGTGGAGACATGTTAGTCTAGACTTTGTAGTAACTTTACAGTCCAGAAATGTTAAATAGGCAAAATTACTATAACTACTAAGTGTAAGAGTAAATTTACACTAGTGAATTTACTCACATATAAATGTATCTTTGTTGCTAGGCTCCGAAGTGTTTAGACAGTGTGGCTCATCAGGAGGTATGCACAGAAACGTTCGTTGTAGCCAATGCCCTCAGCATTCAGACAGCCCAGCTCATGCTGACCTTTGCAATCTGTATTCATGCAACTGTTATCATTATGGGCTCGCCAAGGCTCACCATCGGCGCTTTCAGTTGCAGCTTTGTATTGGAACTAGGTATGGATATCTGTTGCTTTTAGTTGCAATTTACATTAAGCAATATATTGTGTATACTAATTATCCATTGGATATTTACAGTCAAATATCTAAAAACCTGTATGCCGCATGCAGTTAAAACCTTTTGTACTTGGTTAAATGGAATTTGTATAACATGTTTTTATAGGCTAGAAGAACAAAACGTGTTTGTACACAATAGTATATATGCTTTTTTTTAAAAATAATAATTTGTTAATTTTTCATTATGGGCTCCACACATAGGGAGCAAGTGGTGACAGCCTAGCTCATGATGCGCTATATACAGGCTGTGTTCAGACTTTCTCGTAAATCAATGGCTCCCCGCAGAGTGCACAGACATCTCAGGGTCACCGTATTCTCTGTATACATCGTTCTGACAGCTCATCACTTTATTTGCCGTGCAGACAGGGCCCAGGCAGCCTGGTTCATCATCTGCACATCAACCAACGTTCAGATACTTATGCACTCTCCATGCCTTGCATGCAGCACTTAGCCTGGCACACCAAGGATTCTGCAGTAACTTTAAGACAGCCTGGTACATCAAGGGCTCGGCACAACTTTCAGACAACCTGGTACATCAGGGGCTCTGCCACAACTTTCAGACAGCCTGGTGCATCAAGGATTCTGCAGTAACTTTCAGACATCCTGGTCCATCAAGGATTCTGCCATAACTTTGAGACAGTCTGGTACATCAAGGCTCTGCCTAAACTTCCAGACATCCTGGTACACCCGGGGCTCTGCCACATCTTTCAGACAGCCGGGTAAATCACAGGCTCTGCCACAACTTTCACACAGCCTGGTACATCAAGGCTCAGCACAACTTTCAGACAGCCTGGTACATGAGGGATTCTGCCACAACATTCAGACAGCCTGCTACATTTAGGATTCTGCAGTAACTTTCAGACATCCTTGAACATCAAGGGATCTGCCACAACTTTCAGACAGCCATATAATCACTGATTGGTAACTGTTCCTAAACAAAGAACCATAACCAATTTTGTTACATAGAAGAGAAAAAAGGAAAATGGTCTCTATATGTGGTTCCCAATTGATGAAGGTGGGAGAATTTCTCCTTTAGAAATTAGTGCCCTTAGACACTCTTGCGAGTGTCATGCTTCATCATCGGGCGTTGCTCCTCGTAGAGGTGGCGCTGTGGTCCTTCACGGGCCCCGTGAGAGGGCTCTTTGTTGGAGATTTTTTAGGAGACGCTGCAGTTGTGCATGTGGCTGTGGGGCCTAAAAGGGGTTAGTGCAAATGTATTAAAGTTACCCCATCGGTACCCTGAGGTCAAGTTTTATTCATATGTTCTGGAGGTAAGAGTACAAGAATTATACAAGGGAGATGGAGGACCTCTAATAACAAATATCATAGAGGTCAGGGTATTACTCTGCTGCTCTCAGTGCCCGTGTGTGTTTGTGAATGTGAAAATTGGTCAACATGTTTCGGGCTGGGGTCCCTAATGGATCCTGGTGCGCTTCATCAGGACTGTGCAGTGTGAAATCGTGAATAAAAATAGGGTGAGGGAAAGACACCCTATATTCCTATGAAACCTCTAGTAAGGTGTAAGTGCATCATTGCGCTCATGGGAACATCTTAATCGTGTTCCTGTTATTACCTGGTGGAGAAAAACAACAACAGGAATAGAAGATAAGCATATAGAGACAAACATAAGTTATAGTGAATAAGAATCCACATTTAACTTAATTTCAGCAGCTGCGTCCGAATTACACCATGCATCTTGTTGCGGCAATTGTGGGAAAAGTGTCCTTGACATTATCGTACTGCCACATGTGCACGTTTGACAGCATCTGCTGTCTTTATCTATGATTTGTGGGGAGGTCTCATGCACTGGCCTTGTGTTGACTGTGCTCGTCGTGTTTTTACTGAGTGAGTAATTCAAAACAATCTCGTTTGCATCATGGCGGTCACCAGTGTTAATATAGGCAAAGCGCACTCCACGAGTGAGAAGGAAAAAGGGCATAGCTGCAACGGAGTCCCAAGGCAGTCCATTACCGTTATTTGGTAGTGCGACACACTCTAAAGTTACATGACTCATTATATCTGTAAGAGAAATGCACAAACATTCAAAACATTCATACTGATTACCCCTTTACAAAGAATGGCGTGGAAAAAGGGCATAGCTGCAACGGAGTCCCAAGGCAGTCCATTACCGTTATTTGGTAGTGCGACACACTCTAAAGTTACATGACTCATTATATCTGTAAGAGAAATGCACAAACATTCAAAACATTCATACTGATTACCCCTTTACAAAGAATGGCGTGCCTCCTCGGCAAATCCCCGCGGTCTCGAGGGGGGAATATCTGTTGGACAATAATGCAATAATGAGCCCAAAGCATGATGGACGTACTTGTTTTATCGGTGAGAGACAGCAAGGTAATTCTCACAAGTAAGCCCCTTCATTATGGCCCAATACCTGCCCTGCTGCTGGATGGACGCCGGAGAAATGAAAGGAAGCGTCCACCCAGTTTAAAAAGGGTGTGGACAGGAATTACGTGGCTCCAACTGGGGGCGTGTGCTGGGGAGAGAAAGCTGTGGCAAAACACTGACTAGTAGGATAAGCAGAATACGCCGGCCATATTGGAATAGTTTATTATAAAACCATATAGCCTGTATGTCATCATTAGTGTTATGTGCATGTGTGGTGCTTAACTCACACACATAATATAGTTTTGACATTGCAATGCAGATGGTGGATGTAATCACTATGCCGTGTTTTGCAGTGGAGATTTTACTGACATGCAATGCAAACCGGGATTCACTAAAGTTGTACATGTCATGATCACTCAATCACCTTTGGCGGCTCTAGATTTATATATGTCGGCTATACAGTGACATATATGTCGGCTGTACTGAGACATTTAGTGATATGTGGAAATCATGTACAGAAGTATGTTGAGTGTCTCACATCACCCTATGTCACCAGTATGTGTTTAAAATATATGGACCTCGAACTTTGGAATACCATTAAACTATACCATACTGGATGACAATAAAGTGTGCTATGAAGGGAGTGTTTTCTAGGTAGTTAAGTAACCCTCAGTAGCCAGTATCAGGATAGTCAGTCTTTGTGTGATTAGTGTTTGTTAACTTCCTTAAGTGTTTCAGGTGACAAGTTCTGCCCATGGTATATCATTGTTCAATCCCAGTGTATTGCATTTCAATCGGAACACCCAGCGTTGTGCTTGCCTAAACAAAGTGGTGGGGTTCCAATTTTGATTAGATTCCATGATGGTCCATTTCAGGCTAATTGGAGCATGGTTCATCTCTAGGAAGTGACTCGGTAGCTTCATGCTGGTCTTCTTGCATCGTATGGTGCTCTTGTGTTCCCCTATGCGAAGCTTTAACGGGCCTTGTTGTCATCCCAATGTGTTGCTTGTGGCATGGGCATGTGATTAGATATATGCAATTTTTTGTATTGCAGTTTGTGCGTCTTATTTGGATCTATGGTCTAGCCAGACCCAGGTTGATTTGTTTCGATGCTCCAGTCAGTGGACACATGGATCAAGACCTGCACGGGTGTCCCTCAACAGGTGGCAGTGCCCACAAGGTAGGTTGAGTATTGATGGATGGTTTTGGTTGTGTATGGACCAAGAGGTCCTTAAAGTTCTGTGTTCATTTGAACGAAAAAGAGTGGGGTGGGTCCAGGTTTAAATACTCTCATCTCCAAAATACCCCAGTGTTTTCTAATCAGACAGCCTGCTACATCAAGGATTCTGCAGTAACTTTCAGACAACCTGGTACATCAAGGGCTCTACCACAACTTCAGAACAGCCTGGTACATCAAGGGGTCTGCCACAACCTTCAGCCAGCCTGGTACATCAAGGATTCTGCAGTAAATTTCGGACAGCCTGGTACATAAATGGGCTCTGCCACAACTTTCATACAGCCTTGTACATCAAGGGCTCTGCCAAAACTTTCAGACAGCTTGGTACTTCAGGGGCTCTGCCACATGTTTCAGACAGCCTGGTACATCAGGGCTCTGCCAAAACTTTCAGACAGCTTGGTACTTCAGGGGCTCTGCACAAGTTTCAGACAGCCTGGTACATCAAGGGGCTCTGCAGCAGACATTCAGACAGCCTGGTACATCATGGGGTTCTGCCACAACTTTCAGACAGCCTGGTACATCAAAGATTCTACAGCAGCCTTTCAGACAGCTTGGTACTTCAGGGGCTCTGCCACAACTTTCAGACAGCCTGGTACATCAAGGCTCGGCACAACTTTCTGACAGCCTGGTACATTGGGATTCTGCCACAACCTTTAGACAGTCTTGTACATCAAGGGCTCTGCCACAACTTTCAGACAGCCTGGGACATCAAGGGCTCTGCCAAATCTTTCTGACAGCCTGGGACATCAAGACTCGGCACAACTTTCAGAAAGCTGGGTACATCAAAACTCGGCACAACTTCCAGACAGCCTCGTACATCAAGGGCTCTGCCATATCTTTCAGACAGCCTGGTACATTAGGGATTCTGCCACAACGTTCAGATAGCCTGGTACATTAAGGATTCAGCAGTAACTTTCAGATAGCCTGGGGCATCAAGCGTCCACACACGGCATTCAGAGGCTGGCTTTCCAATGTTCCTGCGTACAATGTTCTAACAGCCCGGCTCTGCATGCAGAATTCAAGTAATCAAGCTCATTTACACCTGCATACCTGGCTCTCTTAGCCTAGGTCACTGTGGCATCCGCACATATGGGCTCGCAAACATCCACCAGACTAACTCAGCTAGGGTGTCGCACAGAGTGTTGGAAAGCAAGCTCTCCATCAGTTAATTAGATAGAGCTCACAAAGGCGTAGTTATGAGGCCAAGTGCTGTGTTTCATCACAGCCGTGGGGCAGTGCTATGGGCATGGCCCTGCAAAAGCACATGGCTGCCTGGTTCTTCCTTAGAAGCTAACTGTGGATAGATACCTTATGATGCAGTGAACCACCAGTTGACAGCTACAGCTTGTTTGAGGTGAGAGTGATTTTTATAAACATCAACGCTCAAACTATGACGTTTGCCAATGAAAGATGTTCAACCAACCACGTCTGCCCATGGCCTCATTTTGCAGAAAAAACCTTGACGAATGGCTCCTATGGAAAATGCCTCATTGCTCTTTGTTAAAGGATGCACTCACCCTCTATGGAGCAAAGTCCGGGTGATTATAGTCGAGTCTTCGAACACGGTATTGATGCCTGTTGCTTTTAGTTGCAGTTTACATTAGATGATATAATGCGTATAGTATTTCTCCGTTAGACATTTAAAGTCAACTATCTAAACATCTGTATGCCACAAATGGATTCACTTTTGTACCTAGTTAAATGGGTTTTGTATCAAATGGGTTTTATGGGGTAGAAGAACAAAACGTGGTGGTGCACAACAGTAATAGAATATGCTTTGTTTTTTTTTTAATTGTGTCAAAATGAATTTGAGTGGCAACCACAGCATACATTGCTAACTAGCAGCTTGGGCAACTGTAATGCTGTTGGACTCTCATAACTTTCTCAGTATAAATATATATATATATATATATATTCACTCAAAAAACTATAAGTTTTAGTGGTGTTAAAGTTAGCTGGACATTTTACTCATACAAAACCATTGAAATTGCTCCTATATAGTTAGTTGTACTAACTATATTTCGCGCACCCACAATCCACTGCTGATGATGTCACATATTAGATCATTCATGACATGGTCAGTGACAACACTGATGACATCTCAAATGACATCACTGATGACATCACTGAAGACATCACTGAAGACATCATCCAGTGAATGTGGTTTGCTTCGTTATTTAAATATGCATTATATATATAGCAATTTGCATTGAAGAATGAGTGGATATATATAAATGCATATTTGGATGGAGGATTTAGTAGCAGTGTAATTGACTGTTTACTTGACCAATTTATAATGTCTCACTAAATATAGTGGATAGTGACTAAACTGTGTGAATATCTGTATCACTTTGTCAGTTTTTGTGTAAACTGATTCTACAGTTGGTTACTAGCTATGTGAAAGTCTATATTAGTTATTGATTAGTTAACTGAGTATTTGTATGGGAGTGTGAAAGTGTGTGTGGTTCGGTGGGGGGTGTGTGACTGTCCAAAGATGTGTGAATAGTTGATTCAGTAGATATATGAAGTTAAAACTACATGTTCTAACAGTTTGGGTGAGGGAATCTCTTTATGGGTGTGGAGTATGAGCAAATATATTTCTCAAAGGTACAGGTCCAACAAACTAGAAAAATAAAAGGCAGTGTATGTGTCAGTTGTTGTATATAAATAAGTATACATAAGACACAATGATTGTGTGAGTGACTGTATGGATAACTGTATACTTGTAATAATGATTTTTATAATTCACTAAGTATGACTTACTATCTAAATGAATAGAAGAAGTGGTGTTTGTATAAGTGTTTTGCTAAGTAAATATGTAAGTATGATCCATTGTTTGCATAAGTGAGTAGGATGACTTCATATGTGAATAGGATGCGTGCTGTTGTTTAATGTCGATATAGATGTATAAGTATTTTTGATAGTGTTCTATTGTTCATTGACAGCATGTATGAATGAATCCATAGGTAAGTGATTAGATGTGTGTATACATCTATGAATCACTGAGTGGATTTTTAGATACTTGTATTGCTGTGACAATGGATTTAAATATGATACTCTGTATTTTACAAAGAATGATGAAAAATTGTAATAGTGTATGAAAAGGTGTATGTGATTATCACATGGATGATGTCATCAGTGATGTCATTTGAGATGTCATCAGTGATGTCACTGACCATGTCATGAATGATCTAATATGTGACATCATCAGCAGTGGATTGCGGGTGCGTGAAATATAGTTAGTACAACTAACTCTATAGGAGCAATTTCAATGGTTTTGTATGAGTAAAATGTCCAGCTAACTTTAACACCACTAAAACTTATAGTTTTTGAGTGAATTTCAAAGGTTTTGTAAAAATAATTCCTAACTATATAACTCCTGAAACCTATGGTTTTTTCAGTGAATTTCAAAGGTTTTTTAAATGCTAATTCCTAACTATATAAGGCCTGAAACCTATGGTTTTTTCAGTGAATTTGCAAGGTTTTTTAAATGCGAATTCCTAACTATATAAGGCCTGAAACCTACGGTTTTTTCAGTGAATTTGCAAGGTTTTTTAAATGCTAATTCTATTAGCGGATAACGTTTACATATATTAATATCCTAGTGGGACCACCTGAGCAGCCCTAGGGGGTCAGGGTGTTTCTTGGCTGCGATTTATTGATGACTTGTTTGTGGTTTGGAAGGGTGGAGAACAGGAAGAAAGTGATTTAGTGATGGCATTAAACAAGAATGATCTCAACTTGGAGTTCACGGCAACCAAAAGTGCAACAGAAGTAAGCTTTCTAGACACCAAGCTGTACATAGAGAATAACAAAATAGAATCCAAATTGTACCGAAAGGAAACAGCGGGGAACTCGATTTTACATGCGAGTAGCTCCCATGCTAGACATTTAATAAATATCATCCCCTACGGGGAGATGCTACATCTGAGGCGGATCCATAGTAAAGAAAATGATTTGAAGGACGCCCAGACTGCCAGCAGGATCCAATTCCTAGATAGAGGATATTCTAGAAAGTTAATTGATAGTGCCATTTTAAAATCCATGAGATATGACAGACACCAGTTATTAACATCAAAAGAAACCAGATTGAAAAGACCAACACCTCAGCTTTTCGACAATGTAACAGCATCACATAACATTGAGGAATTTAGATTCATCATCCAATATAGTCAACAGTACCGCCAGATTAGAACAATAATAACCCAGAACTGGCCCATGGTTCTCAGTGACCCTATCATTGGCGGTAGATTACCCATTAGACCATGGGTACTCATAGTACGGCCCGCGGGCCAGCTGCGGCCCGGCAAGCCTTCCCTGGCGGCCCGCCGACCTTCCAGACATCGTACCCGTGCATTAAAAAAAAATGTCATCGTGTCTTCAAACACTGCTGGTTGCAGCCGCGCAAGTCTAAGAGACTCTGCTGCTCTGTGGGGGCCGGCCGCCGGGTGATTCCAATGACAGTCACAGTGGAGCTGCAGGGGTCTAAGAAGAGGTTAAATACAGCAAGGCCTCATTACCATACAAATGGTCTTGTGAAGTGCTCGGGTGGGGCTGTGTGTGCCAGGAGGCTGTCTCAGCCCGGGCTGACACACAGCAGGGTGAGGTGAAGAGGGTGACGGAGGTAATGGGACGGAGACAAAGGGAGAGGGAGGGAGGGAAAGAAGACTGTAACACCGGGGCTTGTTCCATTAAATATGAGAGCAGCAGCAAGTGCAGAATCCAGGAACACCGTCTGGTGTTCAAATCCAAAAGGTTTCTGAGTTATGTAGACGCATTCCAAACTTGCCTGTAGTCAGCACATGTTGAAGCGCTGGTGTGTTTTGGTTCGAGTAATTATTAAGTTATTGCTGGCAATTCCTGCAGTGCAGGAGTATTGGGACCACTCAGTCCAATGCAGGTAAGCAATTGAAGGTGCCAAAGTATTGCGGTACTTCAGACAAGCAGCGCTAGTGCTTAGGGCAGTGTCTTTAGAACCCACATTGTTTTAAAAACAGGCAACGTTTCTCAGTCCTGGCGTCGCAATGAACAAGATGCAGGCACTCCCGTTTAAGGGAATTATGGTAATGGCAGCCCCTCACAGATAAATGTGCTGGGGCACTGGGAGGGAGGAAAAGGGGAGGGAGACAGAGGGGGAGGGAAAGGGGGGGAGAGGGAGACCGAGAGAGTGACAGACAGAGGGAGGGAGACAGACAGTGGGAGGGAGAGGGAGGGAGGGAGAGGGAGACAGAGAGTGAGACAGAGGGAGGGTGACAGACAGGAGGGAGACAGCCAGAAAGAGGGAGACAGCCAGAAAGAGGGAGACAGCCAGAAAGAGGGAGACAGCCTGAGAGAGGGAGACAGCCAGAGAGAGGGAGACAGCCAGAGAGAGGGAGACAGCCAGAGGGAGGGAGACAGCCAGAGGGAGGGAGACAGCCAGAAAGAGGGAGGGAGACAGAGGCAGGAGGGAGACAGACAGAGGAAGACAGGGAGAAGGAGGGAGACGGGGAGAGGGAGGGAGAGGGAGACAGAGAGTGAGACAGCCAGAGGGAGGGAGACAGCCAGAAAGAGGGAGACAGCCAGAAAGAGGGAGACAGCCAGAAAGAGGGAGACAGCCAGAAAGAGGGAGACAGCCAGAAAGAGGGAGACAGCCAGAAGGAGGGAGACAGCCAGAGGGAGGGAGACAGCCAGAAGGGGGGAGACAGCCAGAAAGAGGGAGACAGCCAGAAAGAGGGAGACAGCCAGAAAGAGGGAGACAGCCAGAAGGAGGGAGACAGCCAGAGGGAGGGAGACAGCCAGAAGGGGGGAGACAGCCAGAAGGGGGAGACAGCCAGAGGGAGGGAGACAGCCAGAGGGAGGGAGACAGCCAGAAAGAGGGAGACAGCCAGAAAGAGGGAGACAGCCAGAGGGAGGGAGACAGCCAGAGGGAGGGAGACAGCCAGAGGGAGGGAGACAGCCAGAGGGAGGGAGACAGCCAGAGGGAGGGAGACAGCCAGAGGGAGGGAGACAGCCAGAAAGAGGGAGACAGCCAGAAAGAGGGAGACAGCCAGAGGGAGGGAGACAGCCAGAGGGAGGGAGACAGCCAGAGGGAGGGAGACAGCCAGAGGGAGGGAGACAGCCAGAAAAAGGGAGACAGCCAGAAAGAGGGAGACAGCCTGAAAGAGGGAGACAGCCAGAGGGAGGGAGACAGCCAGAGGGAGGGAGACAGCCAGAGGGAGGGAGACAGCCAGAAAGAGGGAGGGAGACAGAGGCAGGAGGGAGACAGACAGAGGAAGACAGGGAGAAGGAGGGAGACGGGGAGAGGGAGGGAGAGGGAGACAGAGAGTGAGACAGCCAGAGGGAGGGAGACAGCCAGAAAGAGGGAGACAGCCAGAAAGAGGGAGACAGCCAGAAAGAGGGAGACAGCCAGAAAGAGGGAGACAGCCAGAAAGAGGGAGACAGCCAGAAGGAGGGAGACAGCCAGAGGGAGGGAGACAGCCAGAAGGGGGGAGACAGCCAGAGGGAGGGAGACAGCCAGAGGGAGGGAGACAGCCAGAGGGAGGGAGACAGCCAGAGGGAGGGAGACAGCCAGAGGGAGGGAGACAGCCAGAGGGAGGGAGACAGCCAGAGGGAGGGAGACAGCCAGAGGGAGGGAGACAGCCAGAAAGAGGGAGACAGCCAGAAAGAGGGAGACAGCCAGAGGGAGGGAGACAGCCAGAGGGAGGGAGACAGCCAGAGGGAGGGAGACAGCCAGAAAAAGGGAGACAGCCAGAAAGAGGGAGACAGCCTGAAAGAGGGAGACAGCCAGAGGGAGGGAGACAGCCAGAGGGAGGGAGACAGCCAGAGGGAGGGAGACAGCCAGAAAGAGGGAGGGAGACAGAGGCAGGAGGGAGACAGACAGAGGAAGACAGGGAGAAGGAGGGAGACGGGGAGAGGGAGGGAGAGGGAGACAGAGAGGGAGACAGAGAGGGAGACAGAGGGAGGGCGACAGACAGTGGGGGGGGAGACAGAAAGAGGGAGACAGACGTGGAAGTCAGACAGTGGAAGACAGATGGAAGGAGACAGACGGAGGGAGAAGGGAGACAGAGGGAGAAGGGAGACAGAGGGAGGGAGAAGGGAGACAGAGGGAGGGAGAAGGGAGACAGAGGGAGGGAGAAGGGAGACAGAGGGAGGGAGAAGGGAGACAGAGGGAGGGAGACAGAGGGAGGGAGACAGAGGGAAGGAGGCAGAGGGAGGGAGGCAGAGGGAGACAGGCAGAGAGAGACAGACAGAGGGAGACAGAGAGGGAGGGAGACAGGGAGGGAGACAGGGAGGGAGACGGAGGGAGGGAGACGGACGGACGGAGGGAGACGGAGGGAGACGGAGGGAGGGAGAGGGAGACAGAGGGAGTCAGAGGGAGTCAGAGGAAGGGAGGTGGAGACAGAGGAAGGGAGGGGGAGACAGAGAAAGGGAGGGGGAGACAGAGGAAGGGAGGGGGAGACAGATGGAGTCAGTGGGGGACAGAGGAAGGCAGGGGGAAACAGAGGAAGGGAGAGGGAGACAGAGAGGGAGAGGGATGGAGACAGGGAGTGAGACAGGGAGGGCGACAGAGGGAGGGAGAGAGAGAGAGACAGACAGAGGGAGACAGAGAGGGAGTGAGTGAGACAGAGGGAGAGAGAGGGAGAGAGCTAGAGAGAAGGAGGGAGACAGAGAGAAGGAGGGAGACAGAGAGAGAGAGAGAGAGAGAGAGAGAGAGAGAGAGAGACAGAGACAGAGAGAGAGAGAGAGAGAGAGAGAGACCAAGAGAGAGAGATGTGTGTATGCCGGGTCTGGTGGCTCAGTGGACGAAGGCGTCCGCTGCAGGGACCTGTGATCAACCTCATGGTAAGAGTTTTTTTTGTTGCTCTAGCCCCGCCCCCTACCCCACTGACCCCGCCCCACCGGTGCGGCCCTCGGACACAAACCACACTATAATTTTGGCCCCCGAGAGAAAGTTTGTGAGTACCCATGCATTAGACCATCCATCACGTACAGTAAGGGCCCTTGCATGCGCGATGAGTTGGTGAGAACAAGTCCTGAAACCATTGACACAACAAGTTGGCTTCAGACACATAAAGGCTTTTTTAGATGCAAGACCTGTAAAGCATGCCAACAGGGTGAGAACAGATTAACTTACACAACACCGTTCAGTACCAAAGCTATAAAAATATCAAAGCTACTAACATGTAAGAGTGAATATGCAGTGTATGTTTTAATTTGCCCTTGCAACCTACATCATGTAGGAAGCACGAAATTACAAGTGCACAAACGAATCCTACAGCACCTTAGGTCAATAAACAACATGGACAATACTTACCCTGTTGCACGTCATTTTAAAAGCAGCCAGGGATCTAGGAGCAAAGAACTAAAATACTTTGTAATTTATTGTGTCCCTCCCAGTAGAAGGGGAGGTGATAGGGAACTTCGCCTACGCAAATTGGAAACCCGATATATCCGGGAATTTAATTCTAAGTACCCATCAGGATTGAATGTAATTGAAGTTTTATATACTTGCCTGTAACAATGAACTGTTAAATACCTGCATATCATGATTTTAACTATTTATTATGAAGTATTTATTATCCTACAGGTTTTATGAGATAGATTTATTTATTTATGCAAAGATATTTTATGGATGTATATTTATGAACTTGACGGTTTTTAGGGCCGATTAGCTAAATGTTTGGGTATTTTACCATGATATTTGCAGTTAATATGATTGCTTCAACAAACATGTATTAGGCAAAAGTATCTACACGAATATATTTTGTTTATTGGGTACCATTAGTAAGAAAAAACAGAAATATAAGTATCAAACATGATATACGATCGCGAACTTTGCACAATGGAAACTCATAATGTTGACCACATAGAATATAAACTTACATCACAGTAGATACCAGGGACAGCATGATTCAGGTTTAGTACTTAAGATCCTTAAAATAAGCCAGAGACTTCCTGTGACAACATGTACACCACAGAATGACTAAATCATAAATCAGAAACATAGATTTGACTCCGACCTCATAAGGAGGGAAAAAAAGGGAAAAAAAGGAAAGAAAAAAAGAAAAATAAGTGATATAAGGGATCTTATACACAACTATAACAAATAAAATCCAGACACAGGGGTGATTATGCACATAGCACTTTATTTAATGCACTTAAATTCATATATTCTTGAGCATGAACAAGCAATTTAGTGATAGAATAAACGAAACAAAAGAGAGAGAAAAAAACAAAAGTAAAGAAAATAAAATAATTTGGCTAGCACACATGAATCATGAGTTGAAGAAACACCGGGACAATTTATACAAAATAGATGCCTAAAGGTTGAGACAAATCTAGAGTGTTTTTAAGAATAATGTCAAGGGATTTAGCCTGAAATTACACAAAAAACGAAAACACATTGATTTATCCACATACTCAACTTGATGAAACATGAGGTTTTTATATATGTGTAATTTTATATATTTTTTATATACATATATATGGACAAATACAGTATGTTTTATCAATAAATCTTTTACCTTTTGGATTTAGCAAAATTGTCAATGAATTGTGCGTATATATTTATGTATTTATATATTTATATATGTATTTTTTCTATGTCTATGCGTACTTTGCACATGTGACTATCTTGTCGTGAACTGATCACTTTAAATACCACAACAGCAATGGCGAATTTTGTCATGTGATCAAGCCTCCGGAGGGAGCCGAAACGCGTCAGGCCGCCGAGCACAAAATAAAATAGAAATTTGGCACAAGATTGTGGTCCGGACCTGTTTGTTTGGTGTGATTCCAACGTCGCAGGTGTAACGGGATATATATATATTTATATTACCTACTGGTGGTCGCCAGTAGGTAGTTATAGTTAGGACCTATTATTCATAGGAAAATCATAACATTCTTTTCCCAATAACTTTGGCGCCGGTTGACGAATCTTCGCTAAACATATGGCCCACTCCGGTCAGCTCCTATGTTGAACATTTCGGGGTGATTCGGCAAGCGGGGGACGAGAAAAAAGGGAGGTCCCAAAACATGTTTTCTCCTTGTTAATTCTCACAGGAAACTTTAGACATGACTACAGCCCGAACTGCTGAACGGGATTACACCAAATTTTGCAAAAAGGTAGCCCTTGTTTCAGAAGGAACTCTTCTTGTTAAATGGTGTAAATCCATTCAGCAGTTCCTGAGAAATTAAAGAAAAAGAGGCGAAAAAATGCATTTCCCATAGGAAAATTTAGACACGGCTACAACTGGAACTGCTGAACGGAATTACACTAAATTTGGTGGAAAGGTAGTGCTTGGTTCAGAAAGCACTCTTTTTCTTAAATGGTGTAATTCCGTTCAGTAGTTACTGAGAAAAAAAATAAAAAATATTGATATATAGAGGAACGGAGGATCCGCGCACCCTGCCGATCACGAGCTGCATTCTAATTGGCTGTTAACACTTCAAACCAGGAAGTGTTGGCAGCCATCTTGTGCCTCAGTAGAACCGAGGCACAAGAAAAGAGAAAAACAAAGGAGCAAAACAAGAAAAGGGGGCAGGGTAGAAACACCCTCACCCCCTAGGCCTGCTCAGGGGGTCCCACAAGGACCCCAGAGCCAAAAATGATTTTTTTGTTTAAATCGGCCAAATTTACGCTGGGTGCACGGCCGTGAAAAAAAAACAAAGAAAAAACACAGCGCGGGTTCCTGCACTTTGTTCAATTGGAGCCCCCGGGTGGGCCAGGTCCCGGGGCAGTAAAGAACATGTGTGGGAGGACCCCAATCCCCCCATACTGCCCTAGGGATGACCACCCCCTGGGGCTTTGCATAAATATTTGCGGGGGCACACGGCCCCCCCGCAGCCCAGGGGACTGCCACCCCTGGGGCTTGTTTTTATAAAGTTGGGGGGGCCTCTGAGGCCCCCAAGCCCTGGGGACCACCACCCCCGGGGGTACAATACATATATTTGTGGGGGCACACTGCCCCCCAGCAACCCTGGGGACAGCCACCCCCGGGGCTTCTTTTTTAAAAAAAATGTACCTGTGTGAGGGGCTCGAGCCCCTTCACACGCCCCGGGGACCGCCACCTCTCCGGGGCACTAGTAAATTAGGGGGTCCATTAAGGACCCCCAAGCCCAGGGGACCACCACCTCCCCGGGGCTATGTATGGAGCCAGTGATGGCCATGGGGACCGCCACACCCAGGGCCGGCTCCTGCGCTGTCCTGGGAAGCCCACCCCCAGGACACTGCAGTTTGCTATGGCGGGGCGGGAGCATGTCATAGCATACTCTGCTTTGGTTTTTTGGAAGAGATGTAGGAAACCTGCTCTCTCTTCCAAAAACCAAAGCTGATTGCTTTTCCACACGGGAAGCTGCATCTTAGCAGCTCCCCGCATGAAAAGGCAATGCCGGCTCCCGCAGGAGGCAGGGAGCCGGCTGGGACCGTGGGAGGATTATGGCTCCCCACATGGTCCCCAACGAGAGGCCAGGCCTTGCGGGATGTGGTCCCCGGGGCCTTGATTGGCCTGACGAGGGGGCCACGCAGCCACCCTCCAATAATAAAAAAAAAAAAACACTGGCCATGCCCCGGGGAATGGGGTCCGCGGGGCTGAATGTGGCCTCGGGATTCTATTATTAAAAATAATATATATAGGGGTCAGGCCACACAGCTCCCCATCTTACAATTTTTTTTTTTAAAGCCGGGCATCGTGCTGGAGTCCCCGCCCCCTCCCTGCAGCACTCTGCGAATGCACCCCCTGGCGCATTGTAAGATGGGGAAGTAATTTGCCTTGAATACTGGGGGTCCTAGGAGCCAACTAGCCCACCAGGAACCTCTAGTATGCGCCAGAGAGCTGCGTTACAGAGAGGTGTTCAGAGGCCATGCCCCTTTTTACACCTCTCCGCAACGCAGCTCTCTGGTGCTTACCGGAGGTACCTGGTGGGCTAGTTGGCCCCCAGGGACCCTCAGGATTCAAGGGGACTTAATTCCCCAACCTAAAACACGCCACAGGGCGTGTTTCCACACTTGTGACATCAGGCCACGCCCCCACCCTGCACCACTGCGCAAATGCACCCCGTGGTGCGTTGTAAATTGGGGGATTAAATCCCCGAGAGTCCTAATGGTCCCTGGGGGCCAACTAGCCCACCACTTACCTCCAGTCAGCACCCCGTGGCGCGTTTTTAGAGGTAGTTTTAATCCCCCTGTCCTATTATGTACTAGGGACTTACAGAGGAGGTCATGCTAATCACAGGGGTACCCCAACGCAAAGTGTTCCCTAGTGTATGTAGGTGTTTTCACTGTATTATAAGTGTCTTTTTGCATACCACTGGCTCTAGGCCTGGTTAGTCAGAGTCAATTACCACCAGTATCCGTCTGAAAAAGTTGTGGGCACAGGACGATTTTGTAACAAGGCCTCTTTCTGCTCTTCTGTTGGTTCTTTCTGCACATGTCTTGCTTCTTCCTGCACTTTTCTTCGTCTTTGAGGACTTCTGTTGCTTCTTTCTGCATTTATTTTGCTTCTTTCTGTGCATTTTTCTTCTTTCTTCACATGTCCTACCTCTGTAGGCATAGTTATAAACGAGCATTTAAAAAACCTAGATATTCACTTAAAAAAACATAGGTTTCAGGCACGTTAAAGTTAGGAATTAGCATTTAAAAAACCTTTGAAATTCAATGAAAAAAACATAGGTTTCAGGGGCGTTATAGTTAGTTGGACATTTCACTCATACAAAACAATAGAAATTCCTCCATTATAATTAGTTCAGCAAACTATACCTCGCGCGCCCACAATGCACTGCTGATGATGTCACATATTACATCACTCATGACATGGTCAGTGACATCACTGATGAAATCTCAAATGATATCACTGATGACATCATCCTTGTGATAGAGTGGCAGACCTCTTCCCACCCTAATATAACCTTTGATACACACACTTAAAAATAGAAACTAACATTTTCAAAACAATGGGCATACCAATACCAGTTACAACACACCTATTCAGTAATTCCAAGATCTACACACACATCCACTCATTCACCAACAGTCCTATACAGTCACTCATATATGTACTCACTCATCATATGTACTCATTCACCTATACATCCTGTTACACACCGCCACTCATCCATAGAGTTACTCACACACATAGTCACACATGCAAACAAAGTATCAAACATACATTTACTTTCATATACAGTTATACACACACCACCACACTTATTTATACAGGAACTCTTCCAATCTCTCACTCTCACATATACTCACTTATCTACACCGATACTCACATATACTAGTTTAAAACATATGCAGTTACTCATAAAGACACTATTGAGACAGTCATTCACTCACTAACACACCCATACACACACTCATACACCAGTACAGTCCTGCACACATGCGGTCTTCAGCACATGCTAACAGTGAGTCACTCATTTGTGCATCTATGCACTAAGTAATACCCCCACTGAACCATACAGACACTCAGACACTCATACTGATACTCAAAAAACCAACTAATAACCCATATAGACACTCATGTAGCTACTCACCAACCCATGCAGCCACTTATAAACAAAGTGAGAGACTGATACAGATATTTACATATTTAAACACTACTCGCTAACCCATGTATTCACTAAGATACACTTAATCAGTCAGTTATATTATCAATTTTACAAAAAAAATCATCCATTTAGACACTTATATACCCATTTATTCTTCCATCGACCTTGAGATATACATATATAAAACATTTTTAATTTTCAGAAAAACACACATTCACTGGATGATGTCATCAGTGATGTCATCAGTGATGTCATGAGTAATGTCACTGACCTGTCATGAGTAATGTAATATGTAACGTCATCAGCAGTGCATTGCGGGCATGCGAGTTATAGTTAGCTGAACCAACTATAAAGGGGGAACATATATGTTGTGTTTGTTATGTTATGTTACCCGGATTTGTATAGCTCACAGCTGCCCCAGCAAAGAGGCGTCCCGGCGCTGAAAGAGTTGCTCATCACTTTGAATTCCTTCAGCTAGCAAACACGGACCACGAAGTAAGTGCTTTAAGATGACATTTTAAATGACATCACTGATGACATCATCCAGTGAATGTGTGTTTCTGTAAAGTTTAAATATTTTTCATATATATTTATGCCAAGGTGCATTGAAGAATGAAGGGATTATTTAGTAGGTGCGTGACTGACTGTATAAGTGAGTGATTGAACGTGTCTTACTGAATGCACTGGTTAGTGACTAAACTATGTGAAATTCTGTATTAGTCTCTCAGTTGGTGTGTAAGCAACTGCATGGGTTGCTGAATAGCTACATGAGTGTCTATATGGGTTATTGATTTGTTGTCTGAGTATCTGTATGGGTCCCTGAGTGTCTGTGTGGGTGGGTGAGGAAGTGTATTACTGTGCATAGATGTCTGAGTGGGTGATTCACTGGTTATATGGATTCAAAAGTGCATCTGGGAGGGGCTGTATGGGTGAGTTAGTGTGTGTATGGGTGTGTTGGTGAGTGAATTAATGTCTCGGTGGTATATCTGTGACTAACTACATATGTTTTAAGGCACTATATGTGAGTGTTGGAGTATATAAATGACTATACGTAAGAGTAAGTTATTTGAAGAGTGGCTGTATGAATAAGTGTCTGCTTCTATCTGTGATTGTTTAAGACAGTAAATGTGTGTTAGTATCTGTATAAATAAGAGATGTGGTGTGTCTATAAATAATGGAGTTGGTGTGTATATCTGTATACATGAGTAAAGGGGTATGTGATTGATTCTTCGCATTACTGATTAGGTGTGTGAGTAACTCTATGGATGAGTGGCGGAATGTGACTGCATGTATAGATGTATGAGTCCATATTATAGTACTGTATTAATGAGTAACTACATGTATAAGTGACTGGATGTGTGTGTAGACCTAGGAAATAGTGAGTGGTATGTAGTATATGGCATTGTTGTGTGGATGGTTTGAATGGGTGTATCAAAGTTTATATTAGGACATCAGTATGTGCATCAGATTATCACGTGGATGATGTCATGAGTGATGTCATCAGTGATGTAATTTGAGATGTCATCAGTGATGTCATCAGTGATGTCACTGACCATGTCATGAGTGATGTAATATGTGAAATCATCAGCAGTGCATTGTGAGCGCGCAAGTTATAGTTAGCACAACTAACTAGAACAGGCAAATTTCTCTGGTTTTATATGAGTCAAATGTCCAACTAACTATAACATCCCTAAAACCTATATTTTTTTTATTGAATTTCAAAGGTTTTTTTAAATGTTAATTCCTAACTATAACGTCTTCAAAACCTATGGGTTTTTTCAGTGAATTTCGAAGGTTTTTCAAATGTTAATTTCGTATTTTAATATTTATAAAAAAATTATGTAATGTTTTATATCTTCCCCAAAAAATAAAACTGCAGTCCCATACCGGTAGTGTACCAAGCTCCATCACCACACGAATCCTATCCGCCATATTGCTAAACTCGTAAATGATGCGCATTTCTTAATCGACGGGTTTGTGGCACCGCGTCCGCGTAACATCATATACATATGAGGTCGTGCCAGCTGCTACTTTGGTATCCGATGGGTACACAGTACCAAGTCACGCATTACATCATGTATGTATGGGGTCACGCCCGCAGCGTGTTGCTTATGCGACGAGTGCACGCTGCCATCATAGACGTATGGTGTTACGCCGGGTACGCCATTCCCTGATTTTTTTTTTGTCTCTAAACTATATCTAAACAACTTTAAAGTGTATATGAGAGCAAGCGATAATCTAAAATATTTTAAACATTTATATATTTCTAACTGTAATAAACTTATATTATGATAAATATATTTGTGATGGCAATGCATCTGAAACGTTACATCAAAAAACAAATGTGTGTTACTCGATGCCCCTGGTGTGTGTGTGAGCACATTATTGAGCTGTCTTTCGGCCTGAGTATTGGTGGCTCAAAGGGGTATCATCAGCCATGGGCAGAGTGCACATCATCGATCACATGTGACAAACAGTAAAGAGTAATGTGTAGATTTGTGTTGCAGTATGCTTTGTTGTCAGGCTTTACCAGTATAGTAGTGTGTCACATGTGAGACTTTCAGATTCACGTTTGACATTGCTTGACTGTAATGAGCGTTATTCCTATGTATGACGTAGCCTCACTGCTAATCCTCCCTCTATCTGAGCACATTCACATGTATGCGCTTCGCGATAGCAACACTTTCAATAATACCGCACACCATTGACATGCATGTCTGCGCATGTCCAAAACCTTGACAATGACATGTGATGTTGTCCATTCAATGTTTTCGAACAGCATCTCATTAGAGATAGTTGCCGCCCTCCTGGGACATGCTACATTAATGTAAATCTGCGACGTCAAAACCGCAACAGGAACACATGTAAGTACACTTCCTGGCCAGGCAGGAACTGAACAACGCCCAGGTCCCCGAAATAACTACTCACAACCCTACGCTGGCCTAGCGTACGCAAGCCAAGCCCACTTTGTGTATGTATAAATAGGATATTGACGACGCCACATGTCCCAGTTCTTCCACAGTGCCCCAGGTGATATGGCCGCATCCACCTTGCATATTACAATGCACTATAAAAAAAGGGATCCATGTGGTGTACACCATCCTGGCAATCCACACTGCATATGAATTGTGAACACTGCTGCCCGTCGTGTTTGGACACACAACAATGACAGCAGGTGAGCAGTGGAGCCTGGGTGCACAGGGGCTGCAATTGAGCGCGGCGCTGCAGGAGGGGTGGGGTGCATCAGCCTGGGTGCACAGGTGCGAACAAGCGATATTGCTATGCGTAATGATGTGATCTCTGACCTCATTATTTATTTTATTTATTTATTTATTTATTCAATTTGTATAGCGCAAATTATCACCGATAGGTCTCTAAGCGCTTATGGTGTAAAAACTGATTCAGTACAGAGGAAAGGGTCGCCCAGATCATGCCAAACCCCAAGCTTCTCGGAACAGGATCGTTTTTAACTTACGCCTAAAAGGCAGTAAGTTTGGTTCTTTCCTCAGGCAGAGCGGTAATTTATTCCAAGCTGCCGGGAGAGTCGTGGACAAAGCACGTCCACCATAGGTAGTCGTGCGATAGCGAGGACAGACTAAAAATGACTCCTCAGATGAGCGCAGTGTTCTTTTGGGAAGGTAGTGTCTCAACTTGTCTTTAATATAACTAGGAGCATTGCCATAAACTGCCTTATGCGCAATGCACATGCCCTTAAATAAAATCCTCTGCCTAATTGGGAGCCAATGTAGTTGGCATAGGAGAGGGGAAGCATGTTCTCTTCTAGCCTTTCCAAAAATCAATCTCGCAGCGTCATTCATTACAATCTGTAATCTTGAGAGTTGTTGCTGAGGGAGTCCAACATAAAGGGAATTTCCATAGTCGAGGCGACCTAGAATTGTTGCGGACACCACCGTTCTCAAGGTAGAGAAGGACAACATCTGCGAGATTTTCCGCAGTTGCCTAAGAAGGCCAATGCATGTACCCACCACCGACGACACCTGATTTTTCATTGACAGTTTCCCGTCAATATGGATGCCCAGGCTTTTCACCACCGCAGCTGGTACCGGAGTCCTCCCCAGCTCCTTAGGCCAGAGGCAATCGTTCCAAGGGTTTCCCGAGATGGTGATGGGCAACACCTCGGTCTTCTCTGGGTTAATTTTTAAGGAGTTGGTGGACATCCAGTTGCTTGTGAACTTTAAGATGTTATGTAATCTATCCTGGGCTCCGGATGTGTCTTCAATTTGTATGATGATCTGGGTGTCGTCGGCGTAGTTGTAAACTTGGCAATCCATATGGTTGAGAGCATAAATCAGAGGCTGGAGGTATATGTTAAAAAGGAGCGGTGAGAGGGCTGACCCCTGCGGAACCCCGCAGGTTAAGGCTGCTGCAGTGGAGACAAAGTATGCCAACTGGACCCTCTGCGATCTTCCCTGCAGAAAAGAGGTCAGCCAACCTAACACAGTCCCCCCGATGCCCAGATCTCTCAGCCGCTTCAACAGTAGTTTATGACACACCGTGTCAAACGCGGCCGAGAGATCTAAGAGCACCAGGGCCCCCGGGATCTTCTTGTCAGCTCTACATCGTAGTTCATCCAAAATGGAGACCATCACCAGCTCAGTACTGTGATGTTTACGAAAACCAGCTTGATTTTGCTCTAGTAAGTCACAGGTCTCCAGGTGTTGTGATAGGAGTGTCAGGACGTGCTGCTCGACTACTTTAGCTAAGAAGGGAAGTTGGGAGATGGGCCTGTAATTCTTTAAAAATTTTACATCTGCCCCTGGCTTTTTTAGAAGCGGAATCAGCCGAGCTTCTTTGAAAGACGTCGGCACCTGTCCAGTTTCCAATGACTTATTTAGGAGAGTAAGAACGTCTCCTTCACAACCCAAAATAGCGACCTTAAAAACGCTAGGGGGGCAGGGGTCTGCCTGGGAACCTGAGTTAACCCTCTCCACCAAACTGGAGAACCTCTCCTTAGTAATCAAGGGGAAAGTCTCAAGTGGTTGGAGTACGTCCTGGGTAATTGGCGGAGTACAGGATGGACAATCAAAAATAGGGGTTCGCGCTATCTCACCCTGGAGATCCTCTATTTTACTTGTAAAGAAATCCTGGAAGTTCTGACAGTCTTCCTGGGAGAACTCCGGCTTCTGTTCTTTAACATTTTTCAGTTCATTAAGAACTTTAAAGATTTCTTTCTGCGGGACCCGGGCTGTCGCTATTCTTGTCTCAAAAAAAGCTGCTTTACAAGACAGGATAGCTTTTTTATACAGTGCTAATTCTTGTGTATAGCGATTACGTGCCGCCGAACAATAATCCTTCCTCCACGCTCTTTCCAGTCTCCGAAGGGCCTGTTTCTTGGCTCTTAAATTCTCATCAAACCAAGGTGCCCCCGGTCCTCTGTCCACCCATTTCACATTCAGTCACATCGCTGTCTCATTTTAAGGACCTGCTGGACCGTACTGTAGGCCGGAGCCTGCGGGCACCGCTGCCCTACAGACACATGGTGTTGGCTTTTGGAATACTGTAGTGAGCTAATTACTAAGTGCACATGCACACAAGCTTGCGCCACTGCATTACACGCAGCCATTATGCTTCTGTTCCTTTGTATGTAAACGTTGGCATAACATTTTATTATTTAACCTTGTCTATTCTTGTGCGCTCCAACTCCTCTTTGAACCACGATTACCACTAACAGTTGGTAGATCGTACTTCAAGAAGGAAGGATGCACTCAACTGGTGTTCTCTATTAAGCTTGAAATAAACCTTCATTTACCTCAAGATGTTTCCAGCATAATATTATTTCTCCCTTTTCAGACACAGAGTAGCTTGCACCAAAATGGGCGGAGCCGGTGCTCACCCAGTGTCGATGCCCTGGGCATTCTGACGCTTTCCCTCGTGGTATCAAGACACCGTCCCCTACCGGAGACCTGCTGTGCCACCCTGACAAAGGCACCCCAGAGTCGGAGCTTGCACTGGCACGTCGTTGGACACACCGGTGGTGGCAGGTGAGCAGTGAAGCCTCGGCGCACAGGAGCTGCAATTGAGCACAGTGCGAGGGAAGGGGCTAGGGTGAAGCAGCCTGGGTGCACAGGTGCAGGCAAGCAATGTTGACGTTGATAATAATGTAATCTCTGGCCTCATTCATATCTGTTTGATTTTAAGGAACTTGCTGGACCGCACTCTTTCTCGCGGAGCCCAGCGTCCTAGACACACAGGTGACGGGAGGTAAACAGTGAGGGCTGAGTGCAGTAGGCCAACGCTTGGTCTCCTCCTCCCTCTGTTCTTTCGACTCTCCCTCCCCTTCTCCCTTCCACCCACTGCCTCTCTGTCCCATTCCCACTATCTCCCTTTCATTCCGACTACCTTTATTTTTTTCTTGGACATGGCACACATACTTATGTTTCTTTTTTGTCTTGCAGATTTTGTACTCTGCTTCCGGAGGAGTCCCACCCACTTATTTCATGTTATACAGTTGTTTGTTCGAATAAAGTTGCGTTTCCATTTATTTGTGTTGTTTTAATAAAGATTATTTTGTTTACCAATAAATAAGTGAGTGTATGGGTCTTCTTTTTCTGACAACACTTGTATGTAATTTATTGTGAAAATTGGCTGTTTATAGGAGGTTATGAGGGAAAACATTTGTTATTTGGCGGTGCACCTACCAAATATAAACCACCAGACTCTTACATAAATTAAGCCTGCGTAATTCTACAACTGCAAGGGTTCTATGAGTGTATCACTTTATAACACCATGAGTTCTGCTTGTGTAATTACAGAACCAATAAGGCACTTCCTAGGGTCACCGAGGCTTCAGGGACGGACGAGGCCCACCCTGCATATTTAAGTAAAGCCCCGGAGGGTGGCAATCCCCGGACTTGAGTTGGCCTCGAGGCGCCTGAACAATTAGTAAACAATACCCGGAGACGTGGTGATCCCCTAGGCTGCAAAACGTCTCTGTGCCCTCCCGCACCTAATTTACATGTGAGATTAAGGTCTCCAGTGCTGCAGAGACCCACAAAATAATAATAGGATTGGCCCCGGAACATTACCCATCAAGGGGCTCCTTTAAATGAACGGGTGAGACCCGCTTCATATTTTTCTTTTCCATTTTTACAATCTGGATCCGCTCTATGAAAGCGATAAGAGGTTTTTCTCCTCTTGCTTCAACCAGGCAAGCAAGGATTTTCTATCACAGGGTGGAAGCCATGCACCCGCCCTCTAATAGCAAACATAAATGTCCCGCAGACACCCCGGGACATTGTGTGAGCTGCGCCTGGGAGGTGGTGCTCCCTAGGACTATGATGCATTGGTTACTGCATAACTACAGAATCAGTATCAACACATTCTAACACTACTTGCACACGTTTAGTACAGCGACCAGAATGTACTGAAGAAGCAGAGGAAGCCCAACATCTAAAAATATAAATCCTACCAGAGGTAGGATGACATACTTCAATGAGCCGACTACCCTGGGATGAGTAAAAACAGCTTCACGAAGAAAACGGGTCTTCAGCACAACGCAAGCAAGATCAAAATATTGGTGTGTGCTACCTTCTTTTTACCTTCTCCTGCTCATCGCCACATTTATGTAGTGAAGAGGCAGACAGCAGTGGATCCGATAAGTAGATTTATTGCAGGAAAACAAGACAGCTTAAACAGCCACCAACAGGAGCAGACAGCAAGGCAACCGTCTTCTCCAGCACCATGTACAAGCTCCCCAAGGTTCCCCTCATGACAGTCCTACATTCTAACATTACATACTTACATTCTACTAGCATTACATACTATCATTTTAATATGACTTACATTAGAATACTACACAGAGCACATGACTTTACAGCAGTAAGCTCATGGTTTCATCCACGAGTCTTGAGACCAGTAGGGGTGAGTAGTTCGCTTCCCACTCCTTCTATTGTATAAACGCAAACTAACACTACTTCCAGAGGTATGCTACACCACCCGGAGCACATCACTTTACAGCAATGGGCTCATGATTTAGGCTCACGGTTTAATCCCTGAGTCTTCAGACCAGTAGGGGTGAGTAGTTTGCTTCCCACTCCCTGTATAGTATAAACGCATACTAACACTACTTACACAGTTATACTACAGCGGCCAGTTTGCTATAGCACCTAGAGCCCATCACTTTACAGCAATCAGCTCGGTTTGATCCCTGAGTCTTCACACCGGTAGGCGTGAGTACTTCACTTCCGGTATAGTATAAACGCACGGTAGCGGTCAGTAGATCGCTTCCCACTCCCTGTATGGTATAAACGCCTACTAACACTACTTGCACACGTATGCTACAAAGACCAAAGCTCATCACTTTACAGCAATGAGCTCACGGTTTAGGGTCTCGGGTTCATACCTGAGTGTAGCAGCATCTCATCTCAGCACCATGTCACTCTGAGCACCACCGCACTTTCAGACCGGTAGGAGTGACTACTTTGCTTCGCAGACCCCCACAGAGGTTACAGTGCTCCTACTCTTTTTGCCCTTTTTTCCCCTTACTCGTTTCAACGAAATCACAAAATGGCGGCCAACACTTCCTAGTTGCAACCGCTCGCAGTGTTTGCAACCAATAAGCAGCAAGCTCGTGCTCGTAACGCCTCAGCCAATCAGATGGCAGAATTCCCAAATATTGATATCTGTAAATTTCGAAATTTCTCCAAAACTACTGAACGGATTTACACCAAATAAACAAAAGCATGCTTTCTAGACCATGACCCTTCTCACTGCCAAATGTGGGGTAATTCCGTTCACCCGTTCGACCTGTAGCCTTGTCTAAACTAGGGAAATTGCATGGAGAAAACACGTTTTGGGACCACCCCTTTTTTCTCTGCCCCCCCCCTTGACAAATCAACCCCAAACTTTCCACATAGGAACTGATATAAACAATGAATTAGTTTGGAAGATTTCATGAAGATTCATCAAACAATGCCAAAGTTATAACCAAAATGAAAAATGCTCTTCCTATAGAAACTTGGTCCTAACTATAACTACCTACCGGTGACCGCCAGTAGGATGGATATATAGATATATATATATATATATATATATATATATATATATATATATCGTTATAGTTAGGAATTAGCATTTAAAAAACCGTTGAAATTCATTGAAAAAACCATAGGTTTCACACCAGTTATAGTTAGCTGGACATTTTACTCATACAAAACCATTGAAATTCCCACGTTATAGTTAGTTGGACTCAGTATAACTCGCGTGCCCGCAATCCACTGCTGATGATGTCACATATTACATCATTCATGACATGGTCAGTGACATCACTGATGACATCACTGATGACATCTCAAATGACATCACTGATGAAATGTCAGAAAACCTAGGGGGTCAGGGGGTGTCTACTCTGCCCCTTTTTAATTATTTCCCCCTTTCTTTTTCACCTCTTGTGTCTCGATTCTACCGAGACACAAGATGGCGGACTCTCCGGACTGTTTAGAATGTTGACAGACACCCGACAGCCAATCAGCTTTCCACTCGCGCACTCCCGTAGCGCGCCGGGTGCGCTCCCCGGTACGCGTACCGGTGAGCGCTCGGAGCGCGCCTATAGATATATATGTGTTTTTGAAGTTAATTTTAAAAAAAAACACTGGAGCAATTTTCAGCAAATATAGCAAAGGCACATCTGCGTACCAGTCCCTACAATTTTGCCAAGTTTGGCGTAATTCCGTTCAGCGGTTCGGGCTGTAGACTTGTCAGACCCTCCTATGGAAATTAACATGGGGAAAACACGTTTTGGGACCCCCCTTTTTTCTCAGCCCCCACTTCATGAATCCCCCCGAAACTTTCAGGGAAGGAGCGCAGCGGAGCTGGCCAAACTTTTGGAAAATTACACACAAATTCCTCAAGCGGCGCCAGAGTTATTCTCAATAGAATGTTGCGGATTTCCTATGGTAGCCAATCCTAACTATAACTACCTACTGGCGACCGCCAGTAGGAGATAGAGATATAGAGAGATAGATAGAGATATAGATAGAGATATAGATAGATAGAGATATAGATTGATAGAGATATAGATAGATAGAGATATAGATAGATAGAGATAGAGATAGATAGAGATATAGATAGAGATAGAGATATAGATAGATAGATATAGATAGATAGAGATATAGAGAGATAGAGATATATATATATAGAGAGATAGATAGATAGATAGATAGATAGATAGATAGATAGATAGATAGATAGATAGATAGATAGATAGATAGATAGATAGATAGATAGATAGATAGATAGATAGATAGATAGATAGATAGATAGATAGATAGATAGATAGATAGATAGATATATTCCTCCACCTTTACCGGTACAGAGATCATCGGCTGTCGTGGGCGGTCCAAGAAGGGTAACCGGTATCCCAATAGATTCGCTCCAACACACGTCCTGGGGAGGAAGATGCTCAGACACCCAGATTAACTTGCAAGTAAAGTTTATTCAGGCAAGTAGAAAAACGACGCGTTTCGCCATTACGGCTTGCTCACGCTCACCCAATTGATCTAGTCACCATCTTAAATACGTGACCACATACAAACACCAATGTGCAAAAGTGATAATAGCGGCGGACATTTTGACATGAACCAATGGCAGTTATAACTGTATTCAAATACGAGATACATCACATTTTCAATCAAATCCTTACTCATTCTGTTGTGAATATTACTCAAATTAATTTGTATACACGAATGGCAACAGAAAATAATTAAAACGGTATAAATTTCAATTACGTGAAGTACATCTTAAAAAATGCCAACATGATTGTAAATAGCTGGGTTTACAAATCGGATATCGAATGTTATCCTTTTTTAAATAAAATACCATGTACAGGACACCAAAAAGTTCCGTGACACGTGATAGTACACGTTCAAGTAAGCTGTGCCGGCATTGGTTGTTGTCATGATTACATTATATGACGGCAGTTCATTTGTCTTACAAAATGGATTACATGAAAGAAATTTCAAGCGCCCTGGCTGTTGTCATGGTATCGTCCTAGATACCAAAGCATCCACTCTTTCTACGTCGCAGTGGGCAATAGTCAGCCAGATCGTTTTAAGGAGTCCAATAAGGCTACATTGTCTTAGTTCATGCCCAAGTGGGCAATCATTCAGTTTCCTTCCAATTTAACCAGCATCATGATAACTTTGTCCGTCAACAATAAATAACAGTGTCCACTACCTAAAAGACAATTAAAAACATATCTTAAAAACAAGCAGAATAATAAAGTGCAGAATAGCCAACAGACAAATGTACATTACTCATGCAGATGGATTGATAACTCCTCACTTACATTTAACCCTTTGGGTGTCAGACAATCGAAATCTATGATGTAACGAGATTCTAGTTTGCGAAGTGACAGTTCTCTGTTACCACCTCGCACACCCAAATTCACACAGTCAATTACAACCATCTGTACTAGATTCTCGTCTTGCATGTGCACTTCACGAAAATGGCGAGCAATTGGATATTGTTTGTTGTAACCCCTTATAGCCCGTAAACGTTCAAGCACCCGTTTTTTAGCCTCATGCTTGGTGCTTCCAACATACCATTTGTCGCATGGGCAGATTAGAACATACACACTATATGGAGTATTGCAAGACAATTTCTTCCTGATGACAAAATCCCTAGATGAATTGGGAACACGCAGAATCATGATATCTTTGCTATTTCTGCATGCTTTGCACTTGTGACAACACCTAAATCCCTGGGAGTTGCTGTTCGAACTAAAATCAGTACTAGTCACATAATTGTGGCTCAGTTCATCCCGTAGGGATCTACTTTTCTTAAAGGTGATTTGTGGGTTATCACTTAATTCCCTTTTTAGATGGTCATCAGTCATGAGGACATGCCAATGTTTCTGAAAGATTCTACGAATCTCATTAGCCTGCCCTGAGAATGTAGTAATACATTTCACACTGTTATTCTCATCTTGTTCTTTATTGGGGTGAAGCAATTCTTCTCTGGTTTTAGATTCTACTCTTGTAGCAGCATTGTTATCATTTTACTGCTGTATCCCCTCTCACGAAATCTCTCATACATCAGGTTTTCTTCCTCTCTATAGGCCGCCAAGGTGCTACAGTTTATCTTGGCGCGCAATAGTTCGCCATAGGGAATACTTTGCACCAAATTTCTAGGATGGCTGCTTTTGGCACTTAGAATGCTGTTACCCGCAGTTTTCTTACGGAATAATTTAGTTGTTAATACTTCATTGTGCACTTCTACTAACACATCCAGAAACTCCATTTTGTCCTTACTGACATGTTGAGAGAATTGCAAATTCAGAGTATTATTATTCAGTTTCTCAATAAAGTGATTCACAGATGTTGTGTCACCGGACCAGATAAAAAAGATGTCGTCAATGTACCGCAGCCACGGGGCAACGTTGGAAAATTCTGCCATCTCTCTGACAACCTGCTCCTCCCACCAGCCCATGAATACATTCGCGTAGCTGGGGGCGAAGCAGGTTCCCATGGCAGTACACTGTGACTGCCTGTACACGACTCCATCAAAAATAAAAAATAAATTTCAAGACAAAACTCGATCATGGACAGGATCATTTGAGAATGATGTAGTAGAGAGATAGATCTCATTTTCAAAAAGTGCTGAACAGCTAACAAGCCCTGATTGTGTTGTATGCTTGTATATAAGCTGCTTACATCTAAGGAAACCAATAAAAAATTGCTTTCCCAATGAATTTCATTGATGATTGTAAGAAAGTGAGTGGTATCTTTTATGTAGGAGGGAAGGGCCACCACACAGGATCTAAGATAATGATCTATGTATTTGGAGGTATGTTCCAAAAGGGAACCAATCGAGGACACAATCGGTCGTCCAGGCGGGTTGCTTTTGATCTTTGTGGAGTTTCGGGAATACGTACAGTATAGGAACTCTGGGGTGGGCACAGTAAAGATAGTGAAATTCTTCCCACTCCAATAAACCGCTCTCCCTCCATTCCACAAGATGTTCTCTATACAAGATGTTAGATTTTAGTGTTTCAGCAAAGTTAGTCTTTACATAGCAAGTCAGATCATTGAGCTGTCTCAATCCTTCAGCTAGATACTTGTCCTTATCTAATATGACGACATTGCCGCCTTTATCAGCCTTTAAAAGCAACAGCACTCACCCGCTCACCAAGAGCAGCTCCCCTAACCAGACCCTGTCAAAATTAGTACTACATCCTTCAATGAACAAGTGAAGCATAAAATCAGCTTGTCTACAACTGAAATCCTGTCTTTTGGTGGACTATGTTTTCTGCAGTATCTTGTGAGGAGGTCTCGGTGTCGTCAGTGGATTACTGCAACTAACTTTATGGGGACTATCTGGACTATTGTGTCCAGTTCTAGATGCCATAGCTTCAAAGTGTTAAAAACCACATTTGGGTAAAAAAAGATGAGATATTATTTGTACAATGGTTTGTAACCCAGGCTTCATTTTCTTCGTGACGGTTCTACTAATTAGATGCATCACAAAAAGCACATTCAAAGAAGGTTGTAAAGCCTCCAGCTCATGTTATATTTGTGAGACTGGAGTCGTTCTGCAGCCCCATGTGAATGTCTGTCAATGTGGGGATGAAGGTTTGTGAGGGACAGCAGAGCTTTGCCCCTTTATTCACATTCCTTCATTTTAAAAATAGTTTAAAGAAAATGATTGAAACGTATTCACTTGAAAGAAATGACACTATGGGGAGCAGGAAGAGGTCAGTTGGGCCTCTGTTTTCTCCCTTAAGGCATTAAGACACCATTTACAAAGTTAATGCTGTCCCACATGGACAACTATCAGTTTGCTGATTGGTTTCGACTCCACCTTGCATCAGTAACATTTCGGTTGTTTGCGACCATAAATGCTGTGGTAAACCATTGAAATATAGAATTGCTCCTCACAAATAGCATGGAAACGGTCCTTCCACGCCCTTGCAATTTGCTAATCAAATTACAAAAGAACATTTTGCAAATCGGAAAGACTTTTATGACTTGCATATGGTTTTTGTTCAATGCAACTTGTCACAAAGACTGTGAGTAGGTAACATTTCTAGATCTTACTCAATATTCCCTTTCTCTGTACGGTATACATGGTTAGCTTCTGTCTGACTCACACCTTATGATATAACTAATATTATTATGCAGCGTGAAATGGAGGACAGAGAGCTTCTAATTGCTATTTGGTGATGTGGACAAAGGTAGAACTGCTGGAAGGGAAAACACTGTGATATGGTATAAGCCAAAATATGATTAGTTAAGTGGTCTTTGAGGGTTTGGTGCGCACTGACGATCGGAAGCGAGGCAAGAGCAAGGACGCTGGACACCAGAGGTGAAGACACCACAGCCTCGTAGAAGATGCAGGCCCAGCTGACCCCCTGCCACTGCTTTTGCCATTGCTTGGTGACCAGGGAGAGAGGGCACGAAGAGGACCACGAGAGGCGTGTTGCGCCCGGGGAGTTAGTTATAGCCTCATGAGCAGCTCTGCCAGGTATCACGCATCACACGTTAGACTAACGCATTTCAGGGTTTTGGTCCGCATCACCGCACTGAAATGCATTGTCATGTATTATTGCCATTTGCGCCTGCCCCCGGACTGTCAAGCCATAGCGTTGCTAATTCCAATACTAGTCTGAAATGTAAAGCTGGAGAGTGGCAGTGCGCTACTCAGGCATGGTGGGGCGGGGCTGGCTGTCTGAGCAGTGATTGTGCTACAATGTAATAATTTGCGCCCAGTGTCAGCAGCCAACTTTCGATAGCCTTGGTATGTCACATCCTGGTGGCACCTGTGGCACAGCAGGGGTCAAGCAGCAAAGTTTCTGAGCGCACCGCCGGGGTCAAACTTAAAATGAATCAATATTGTGATTCCCGACGGCTGGGCTCTCGACTCACGGGACGGTGGGAGCTGCGATGGAGCGCAGAGTAGGCGAGCACACCACGCCCGGACTGTGCAGCTCGTGAGTACCTTTAGAATCATTGCCGGGGCACAGTTAGGGATTACTTATTCACTCTGGGGACGGGCGGGGTTCACACAGCCATGCCGTGGGACAGGAAAGTGTTTCTTGAAGTTTACAGTGTCCACCCCAGCAAGGCGTCATTAAAAATTAACCTTCACATCACCTTGACTCCTTGCTGAGTCCAGTTATTTAGAAGCGTCTCTCTGTAGCCGTTGCAGGTCTCGACAGGCAGGAATTTCAAATGTATTACATGGGTGCCAGAAGGAGTTTGTTTGGTGAGAGCCCCACACTCACTTAGGTTATTGCCCATCAATGGCTAGACTGTCCCACTGAGAGCCACCGTAAGCAGCAGGAGTTGCATTACAAGCGCCTTACATTACTTGATTTTTACCCGCTGCACACCTTTATACTTATTTCAGTGTTTCAAACGGTAACCATTAATAAAGACAGTTACAGTAAGTGTATAAATCACTTGAGGAAGAGGAGGGAGACCAAGGGTAGTTTTTGAAAAAGTTATGTGTAAGTAGTTATAACAGCACTGCAATACAATTTAATTTAAAGTAACCATAACAATCAAGTGTGCACTGAACTGGCTGGTGTGAGTGAAGGGCACAGTGACACAGAGGTGATAAAACAGCGTGAACAGCAAAAAAACAGTAAAAAAAAGTAGTTCTGAGGTCAAAGATACAAAATAGGTCAATACAAGTAAAGTATTATAATTTAGGCAGGTTTGATTTACCCCGTGGGAGACACAATTAGCTCTGCGTAGGCAACGGCGTTTCGACCGGTTCAAATTCAGGTCATCATCAGGACGAGGGTTACTAATTCTAGTTACTAATTCTCAAATAGTGCTGACAACACAATGACGCAGTAATCAAGACTGCAGGGTTGATGGATGAAGAAATCAAGTATGGGGGTGGCTGGAAAGTGTTCAGACCGGTAAGGGGCAGAAGATAGATCCTGGGTCAGATCGGTGAAGTCCAGGATACAGACTCGACCTGGGCGTTCAGGGGGTGCTGCCCAGAGTGGAGCAAGAATGAATCTAGGGCGAGCGGGTTAATCGCAGCCCAAGGATCCGGACGGGCACAGCGTCTGGAGGCAGAGATGTGCGAGATGGAAAATTCGGGGGCGAGGGAAGGAGGCTGGAATCACTTCCTTCACTCGCCCCCAAATTTTCCAAGTTGAGGTTGGGTATGCTAAGGGGGCCGTTTGGCAACCTGGGTGCAGCTGTGGTTTTTTTTGTTGATGCGCACAGTGGGGATCTTTGCGCATTGGAGGACTTTACCCTGCCAGACATAGCTGGTTTTAACAACAAGAACCAGCTGAGGGAGGCATTTTTTAAATTGCCCGCTGCTTCGGGGGCAGGCTTGGGCCTGGTCTGGCAGTGTATGCCTAATCTCCCTTCTCTACCTGCCTTGTATAGTAGTACGCCTTTTCTGAGGGTCTCTCCATTGAACTCAATCACCTCAATGAATTCTGTCTGTAGGGGCACAAGTGTTTGTGCAGCTGTTTAATCCAGAAGGGGAAGGGTCAGGGGGAAATGTCTTATTCTGATCATGGAGGTCCAGCCCCTTATATCCTTTGGTTTATGACAAATGCCGGGACAAAGGTTAAGAGAGATGAATTCACAGGACACCTGTTTCAATACAGTGATGAATGGTGGGCTAAGAGAAATTGGTATTCAGGTGGGTAAGCCTGGCAGTCTCGGAGTTGCTCCCTTCGGGTTAGCAAATGGAAAAACTGCAGCCAAACAGGAGGCTGTCAATGTGTATTCATGAAAACATCTGTTTCAGGGGTGCTGTCAGGATGAGCAAGGGTCCAAATTAATGGAGAACTCCCAACCGGTTTTCGCGAATTTAATAAAGGAGTAAAAACTTCTGGTGGTGATCTGCCCCCTGATGATCAATCTATTGTCATTTTACCTAAGGTGGGATCCCATAAATGGTGACTCTCAGAAAATTTGGGCCACTTCGGATCACTCTAGGGTAAAATGTCTCAAGAGGAAAAAAAGGAAATGATGCATTTTGTAATGCAGGTCTAAAAAATTAAGGTTTGCAAGTGTTCTGGAGGGGTATGCATCTCATAATCATACATTAAATGCTGAAATGTTGAATAATGTTCCTTCACACCTAGGTTGTGTGCCCAATTGTTCAGAAATCTCTAGTCCACGCCCTCACTTTAATACATCAGAATCAAATATCTCCCGACTGGATAAGGGGCTAGTCTCCATTATGGTGGCAACCACTTATATGATCAACGATGGCACGAATGAGGATCGTCAAAAGGAGGGCTGTGGGAGAGGGGTAGAGATTCTTGGACCCTTAAGTGCTGAAGTAAGGCATAGGGGTTCCCAAGTGGCAGGGTGGAATACGAGAAGGCCGCCATTAGGCCCCCTTTTTGGGTATGACCCACCCGGTTGGAATTAAGGTCTGTTATTTTTTTTTTCTCCTAGAGTGTTATATAGTGCGAACTTGACCCTAAGGTATCAGAGCGCTTTACATGAGCACCCAGTTGTGTTACACCAGGACTCATTCATTTTCGTTGGGCATGGTGATATTAAGTGATTTGCACAGAATCAGACGATTTTGAGCATCGTTGTCGAGACTCGAACTCGGTTCCCCAGGTTTGAGGTCGACCACCCTAGCCGTTAGGCCACATCCTTTCCTCTTAGACCTCCCAATGAGGAGGCTCAATCATTTTTTCCTCAGGTACAGCACCCTTATCTAGGGCCTGGGACAACGCCCAATAATCATACAGGGGGTCTAAAACTGGTTTCATTTCAAACACATTGAACTTTGTTTGATAGTGAATTGGGCCCGTTGAACATAATTTTCATTTTACAGCTATTATTGGAGATGTAGGCCCGGAGTTTGGAAACAAGCAAAGACATCGAGAGTTTTATTTAGACCCCTTTGCCTCTCTTCTGAGCTCAAGGATCACATTTAGCTCTAAGACTGTCCTAATGTTGTTCTTAGGGAATGTGGATTACTTTTCGAAAAAAGGAATTGTTCTTCTCTCGGTTTCGCCAAATAGTGAGTTTAATTGTGATTGCTCAATATTGGATTCACAGAGGATTACACCGGACCTACATTGTAGAAGGACGTCCATCAATTTGAAGGACATTACCACATCCATAGGTAGAAGAATGGGGAGGAGAGTTATAAGCATCATGGGAAATGAGTATCCGTGTGAATGGGAACCTGAAAAGAGAGACGAGTTATCTAGCTGGAGTTGTGTAGCTGGCACACTGAATGGGGGAAAACACTGCAAAGCTCCCAATATTACTAAGGTAGCCCTTTTAGTAAATTGTTATCTTGGAAAATGGCAGCCCTAGGACACTCTAATCTAAAATTGAATTTCGGAGTGCACTTTGAGCCATTTGCAGGAAACGTGGGTATGTTCTCAATTTAAGGATGAGAATTATTTAGTTTTTTCTTGTATAGCTAAGCTTTCCGTAAAAGGCCATGTCTGTGAAGGAATTATTATTCTACTTTGCAATGATAATGATTGGAATCCAAAGGAGGCATTTGCTTACCCATCTAATCTTTGCTTGTGTTTAAAGTTAGTAATGTCAAATGAGAATGGAGAGCTGTCATGTGCTTTTTATGCTATATGTTGAGCTGGATGCTCGACAGATGTAATGGTATTTAGGTACTTTATTATCTGAGCAAACAGACCTGCTTATCTTTTGCCCTTATAGCACTTTATCTGCTCATTTGCACGTTTTATTCCTCGTATTTTAATATAGAGTGTACTGCATTTCGTACAGTACCATCGAACTGTATTGCCTAAATCGATTTTTTGCGCATTTACACAATGTCAGATCATGGCACTCTACAGTGGAACATTGTAGTCAGTATTGATATTGCATGTTTGCACTTAATAATGTAGTATATATATAATCTGTGAATTAGTTTTGTAACAGAATTGTCAATTACACAGATTTAGGTCATTTGAAAGTTATACCTATGGATCCCCTTGTGTCAATTTTGAATGGCTGAAATAATGTATCTTTTGAGGCTAGTGATATGTTTTCTTTATTAAAACAAATCCTGTGAATATTTTTAATGCTGTTGTATTGAAGATAAGGATGAATTGCTATATTCTTTATGTGGATCTCTGTTGTTTTTCATAACATAATATATAAAATTGAAATTCATTAAGTAACTTTCGGCGCTACACAAAAGAGCAAAAGCATACTTTGCAATATGCACACTTTTATCAGAATAGTGATGCGTATCAAAATGCTCTTAAATTAATAGTTTAAAAAAACTTTGAGTAAGTATTAGGGCAGGGTTCTTTCTGGAAAGGTCCTGTGGTTCTTATATCTATGTTTACACCTTGTTGGCAGGTTTTGAGGACCACATGGTGAGTCCATAGGTCTGCCTGTAAAGTGCTATATTCAACATTATACGTCTTGAGGGCACCTGTTGGTGCCCGAGGTCGAAGGAGTTGGTTCTAGAGATCTTCCTGACAGATAAAACCTGCATGCCTCGAAGAGGTCATGTAGACAGGCTAATGAGACCTTAGGGCAGGCGTTTGTTTGGGTTGACAAGATAAAGGCGACAGGGCTTTAGGTCTTGCTGGTTATTTTTTATGTTCATCTGGTTGGTTAGGCCCTTAATCTGGCTAAATAACCTTGATGTTATACTGCTGGTAACTGGTGCCCCAGTAATTCCAGCATAGTGACATACCCCCACCGCATGGTTATTTTTACACCTAGTGCAGCACTGTATGTAGATGGTGGTGGTTGGGGCAGCAACTGGTGTCTGCTGCCGAAAGAACAACACATACTGCTATAGTTGCTGATTAGTGCCCCCAACACAATGCACGCCTCTTTGGCAGTTTACTGCTGGGCCAAGTGAAGCATTGCCCACTATTGCTAGTGAGGCCGCTCCCACATAATCACACACCACTGTAGTTGATTACTTATTCCACCAGAACAGCACACACAACTATAGCCACATACTTGTAATCTCAGGGCAGTGCTTATTACTTTAGATTATGACAGCTTCCCCCAGGACAGCAAGCACTACTCTTGCTGATGGTTGCTGCCTTCAGTGAATCAGATGCTACGATAGGCTACTGCTGCCCAAATGGCAACATTGGTTGCTGTAACTGGAGTCTCGCTAAGGGCAGCACACATTATTATAGCTGTATTCTAGCTAGTAAAAGCTGGCCGCAAGGGAGCAGATGCAATTATGGATTGATATTGCTGCCCCCAGTGCAGCACACACAGCAACTGAGGGCACTGCTCGCCTTCAGGGAAGCATACACAGTTATGAGTGGCTACTGCTGCCTTTTTCAGTATCCAGTGTAGTGGCTGATTTTCACTGCTACAAAACTAGCAAGGGCTGCATTTGCTGACAGCTGCTGCCCAAGGGTAGCAGCACCCCACTATGAAAATCTACGGCTGCCCCAAGAACGTGAATGACTGCTGTTTCTAGTATCAGCTGAACCCAGAGTCACACACATGGGTAAGAAATCTCTGTGTGAAATACTGGTGTGAGGTGCTCAGTATTGCTTCCACTGCATGTATTTAGCATCAATAGCTGCGGTGTACTTAATAGGCTTAATGTTGTTAAAAATTCTGCTTTCTCTCATTCCCTGCATTTCATTCTAAGCGACTCACCTCCCATATTCCCATCCCCAGCAGCCATTATAAAGTCAAGCATGCGCGCCTTGTTAGGAACCACATTATTTATAATGGTGCTGGAAGAGCAATTTGTGCTCATCTTCTATGGGTAAAGCTTGTTCCAGCAGGTCAAGTTTTGGCCTGAAAGATGAGACATTTGAACAAAGGACTCAAGATAAAGACCGCGTCTACTAATCAACACAAAGAAGATGGGCTTACTGGCCATTTCCCAAATTCACTATTGTGATCTGCCTAATATGCAAGTGCACAACTCTAGTTTCTTATTGGCCATATGGTTGTCTGGCTCTAATACACATAGGCGTTGAACATTACAGGACACCTATGTACAAAGAAGGGGGAGGGGGAGCAGACTAGGAAGTATCAGAGCAAATGTCCTCCTAATGATATTATCCACTAGAGTATCTGACACACCAGAAGGAATATCGTAAAATACTGTGAGTTCCTTCATCTCAGGAATTGGGGTCTAGAGAGGAAAGACAAAAAAAATGGTTCTTTCTTTAAAAAGACAAAGGCCCTCACTCACAGAGGTGACTTGCTTCATCATTAGAGCTCGTAATTCTTTATCATTAGAACTCGTCAGAGAAGTATAGCTTAGTCTCAACACAAGGAAACACCCAGGATAGGTCAAAACTCACAAGCTTAGAATGCTATAAAAATTATGCAAAACAGGGCCAGGAACTCTGGGTACTGATAACGCGTAAATCTCAGGGTAATCTTTCTTTGAAAATTTAGAAAATGTGGCACTATTACCTTTAATTGCCATTACCCTTGTTTCCACTCAAGGCGATCGATCTTGGCCTCCGTATTTTGACCAGAAGGGTTCCTTCATAAACATGGGCAAATAATCCAATGCAAAGAAACATTTTAGCCAATAACGAGGGTTGTGAGTAGTTTTAAAGTGAATTATTTTCTAATTAATATTTAAGATTATCTGACTCTTCATTCATTAGTAAGGTATCAATCAGGTTACAGAAATTATGATTGAAAAATAAAGTTAGTACAAAGCATATTATAATATCCATAGAGTGCGTTCAATAAAGGAAAGAATTCCTATTATAAGAAAATGAGGCACAAATGATGTCAGTCAGAACTCATGAAGATTTCTAATTAAAGCAAGAGTGAGATTAGCATGAAGCTAAATCAATAATTAATAATTGAAGAATCTTCCATAAAGAGAAATAAAGTAAATAGGCCTTGGCAAAGCCAGTTAGTCAAAGCATAAAGCTTGGGGCTTTAAATAAAAGTGAGAATGGAACAACACCTGTTTTTAGTCAGCCTTTGCCTGCATCTGTTCTGCTCTCCATCAAAATCTGCCCTCTTCTTCCCTGCTTCTGCAAATCACATCTGCTGTGCTCCCTTCAGATCTACATCGAAGTCTGAAACTCTTCTGCTGCCTCCAGTCTCTAAATCGGTCTGAATCTGTCTCTCGCAAAGGTCTCTGCAATGGTTCTGAAAGTACTAAACTAGAAAATTGTTTATATAAAGAAGAATGTTACAAAGCATGAGCTCCATCTTCATCCACTTGCATTCTCCAATCCTCTGCTGTCTGCGCATGTCATTAATCAGGCAGGGTAAAATCCTTCCCACTGCATATTCTGCATCTTATTTAATATAACTCCATCTCCTAGCCTTCCTTTAAAGAAACATTTTATTTTTAACTAAACAGATAACATTAGCTGCAAAATAACTTTTTAATTAAGCTAGAAACATTAAACATAAAATGGTAATGCACTTTTGAAATATGTGTTTTTTCTATATCCTCTAAATCAAAGAATGAAATGAGGCTTTGCTTAAGCATTTCCAGCAACTAAATAGATGAGGCTCCGAAGTCACATGCTGTAAATTATGCCATTGTTCTCTCGTTCATCTGGAGAGAAAGATTCCTTTGCTTATCTTGAAGGTCAACTGGACATAACAGAGCAAGAGCTAAATCATGAGCTGTTTCCATGTTTCTACATTATAAAATGATGTGTTAATTGTAATACAAGTTATATTCTACCACTGCACACATTTAAATAAAATTAAAATTAAAATCACATTCTATAGTGAGAACAAAATCTAAAACTAAACACATTTATGTCAAGCTATGAATGAATTGTGCAATGTTTTACATGGCTTGCTAAGTGGAAAGCATCTGCCTAAAGCCTGTGAATATCAAAGCCTCATGTTTTCATTTTGCAGCACCAAATGTCTCCGTGTGACTTTTTAAAAGCAGTTTTATGTCTGAAGCTCAAGGCAGGTTTGCCTTTAGTAATGCTAAATTCTAAAGTAAATGTTTATGCTCTTTCAGTACTTTCCAAGTTTAGGTGGAGAGTTGCTTTCGTTGGAGTGCACCTACAACACCAGTAATATTTAAATCTACCAACCTCAAATGTCCGTTTTTCTTACAAAGGTTTTCAGCATAATTGCTTAAATAGTTACATTAAAGATTTTAGCAGTAATATGCTGTGGGAGTAGATCAAATTGTTAATGCAAGAAAGAAGAGATGATAACAACCAGATAAAGGAAAATGGAGGAGACTGAAATAGGCAATTTTAAAGCCAGAGTGTTTAATGAATTTAAGACAATTGGAGACTTCAAGATGGAAGAAAATGAATCATACAGTATTTGAAGTAATGTGAGTACCATAGTTTATGGGAAGTACTTGTCAGAGTGAATTTCAAATTAATAAATGAATTGTCTATAGTTAAATAAAATAATTGAATTGTATTTACCATAACAAAGCTTTAAGTTGACATGACTGGGCCTCTAATTTACTTCCACTTGTTGTACTTTAAAATTAACATTGCTTCTCACTTCTCTGTCATTGCAGCTCTAGTTGGGAATGTGCATTTTGGAAGCATGTACGTCATTTTACTGTCTTGTTTTGTTGTATCTTTAAAATATATTCTTTTTGATGTCCCTCATGTTACAGTTCAGTTGAGCTCTGCTCCTTCCTCCAGTATCTTTACAAGGTCACTTCCTCTGGCAGAGGTTGTGTACATAATTTAAATGTACCTTTGTCGTCTTTGTGATGCGTAATTAGTATTATTGATTAGTATTTGAGCAAAAGTCACTTTAAATGCGAATAGCTTTCTATTTTATAATTGGATATTGAGATGTATCATGTGTTCCACACCCTGTCGACAGTGTGATTTATTTGCTGTAAAACTATATTTCATGCTGTTTTTGTGATATGTGCCAGAAAATGTACTTTTACTTAGAAGAGCAGTCTCCATGTTGGTCTGCTTTTTGATGCAATACTTAGATTTGTACAGTCTTTTCTGAAACAACTATCAAGTATGTCCCTATGACAGTTTGCTCTTTGACTCTATACGTATAATATGTTTTCATTATCCTTCTTGTGCTAAACTGTATTTGCTATGGCTATTTAAAAAGAATAGAAACTGAGCCCTATGCTAATTACCATCATTTTGAATTTTAAAGATTTATTCACATTTTGATTTGAACTTACTATTTTTGACTACTGTAATGTTTCGAATTTTACATAAACCTTCATGGTTTTAACTTTGAACCTTGTTTGATGTAAGGATGATTTTGAGTTGGTTTATCTCTATTCAGGGTCTGTCATCCTTTGGGACTCACAAGGCACCCAATCCTGAAAATTAGCTCTTAAGACTCAAATTATCACCAACAGTTTTGTGCAATCATATTCTTCATATTTTGCCATATTCGTTTAATGTCTCTCAATTTGAAATGTTAGCATACATTTGTGATATAAGGAGGTCTCATGCATACAATATGTATCACACTCATTCTCTCTTATTAGGGGCTATGTTAAGTGAACATCTTTTTTGTTAACTATCTCCTGATCAGTACTAGTAGTATTGCTGTTGTGTCCCAGATGTACTCTCCTTTTAAAAAAACAAAAGTTTAAGTCCCTCTGAGTTATTGGTTTTAATGCATCCCCAACTAGACCCTGTCCCTTCCAGTGACAAATGTGCTTGTCCATCCCCGCTTACTTCCTCAAAGGTAAAGTATCTCCATAGAATCTACTGGGTCCCTATTCCAGCTGCGTTGTTCTATGGCTGCATAGTGCTGTGCTTTTTTGAAGCACAAGGCAATAATGGTTTCTGGAATAGGCTTCCCCATGCCAGGCGTGTCCCATTAAAATGTGTCTGAAGATAAAAATCCATTGTTATTCTTGGTACAATAATATTGAACTAGTGCCATCATCATTTGCTCATAGTTTCTCAATTACTGCCCACTTAAGGTAATTCTCGGAGGGACCACAATCTGAAAAGGGTTTAGTCAGTTCGATATTGTATTTTTGCACCTTATTGTGCTCCTGTGTCTGTTAATTATGACTTTTATATTTCTTGTCATCATACCAATGTTCTTAAGATAACATGACTAGTTTATGATATATATGACGTTTTCTGAATTACAATTTGTATAGTTTTTCAATATCCAATGTTGTTCAACCAAGGTCCAGTTTTTTCGTTCTTGTTGTTAGGGGACAGATATAACAACTACAGCATAGATAGTGTCCTGTGGTTGGCGGAAGATTCCAGAGTCTTTTAAAATCAGAAGTAGAATTCACCTTACTTGGTTTAGGTCTTGTGTGTATTATGATATCTTTCAATGATTTGCCTCTTCTAAAAGAGAACATAGGTTTTTCAAACTGTAGACCAGATGTGAGTATCCTCCAGTGTTTGTAGGCAATTTTTTACATTGCATTGGATTGAATATTATATGTGGTCACACATATTATTCTGTCTTCCGCTCTCCTTTCAGTGATCGGTAGCACATTTTCTTGAGGGATATGCTGGGCACGTTTTTGCAGTAATGGATTATATTCTCTGCATATACCATATCCCTTAATTTTTCATAGTTTCTCTACATGTCTTTTGAAATCACTTATTTTAGTGCCGTTTCTGCGAAGTTGGCCTTGAATGGAAGCTGTCAAATCAAAACAAGTCATTACTAATTGTTAGTTTGTAAAAGACTTCACATTTCAATGAGTGAATCCAAGCACTGATATTAAGATCAAGAAGTGACAGTTCCTCCCTACTCATGATAATAATGAAATTCAAAAATGTATTTCTACTCTTTAGCTAATCACTCAAGTCTTTAATCAATGCTTGGTCTTCCTTCAAAATAACAAAAATTGTTGTCTATGTATCGTTTCAGATGCTGATGTTTTCTGGGATTTGTCCTGTGAAGTATGTACTATATTTTGAAGTAATGTACACCTAAACAGATGATACTGGTAGTAAATGTGCTGCCTATAGACATCCTATGTTTCTGGAGTCGCTTTCCAAATTACTGAATAGTGTCTCTACCACCTTTAGGGATTCTGCTTGGGGGCTTCTTGTCTAGAGAGATTTCTGTTTCCAGCACATGCTTTCCCCAGCTGTGCTCGCAGGGTGTGTCTCGATAGAAGGATGTCTGGCCTGAGTAAGTCCAATGACAATGATGTAGGATGCTCTATAATACAGCGTTGCTATGAATCCCCACGAGGGCTTGAGTAATGTAGTTTGTTGCAGAGTTCATTACAGATTTATGCCACTATCACATTATTCTATGTGGAGGCATCCTAATTACTTGAAAATAGGCCTACAAATTGTACTCATTCAGTAAGTTGACAGATTCTGAAATTGATATTGCCCTTATCGCATGGGTACACACAAACTTTCTGTCGGGGGGCCAAAATTACAGAGTGATTTGTGTCCGAGGTAGAGGTGGGGTCAGTGGGAGGTGGGGTCAGTGGGGGCGGGGCAAGAGTAAAACAAAATCAAACGTGTTTCAAAACATTAGGCAATGCAACAATGCTGTATTTCAAAAGCAGATGTAACTACAAAGAGCACATTATGATAATACATATTTGTTAACAGACAATAGCAATCTTAAGAGGCATGGCATAGCTTCATACACACTTTGACCCCGATTCCATCACAGGGTTACTTCTGGCCCACCATTAACCCCGCAATAGCCTGCAATGTCTTGCTAATGGAATGGCGGAAAGGCAAGCACTGAAAACTGAAGAAAGTCAAGAGGACTCCATGGTGCTTATTTATGAGCCCTTGCGTCACTTTTACTTTGCAATATAAAAAATGGGCCATGGTGCGCCCTATTTAGAAAGGGACTGTTAGAAATGGGGGTATCTAGTTGGCAGAGGTAGCTACCTTTACCCAAATAGGGAACCTTCTTCCTAGTCTGGATAAGGGAGTTACACTCCTAAAATAACCCCTGCTCACCCCCTTCGTACCGTGGCACGAGCAGTCACGCTTATTCTAGCGGCAGAGTGTAAAGCATTTCCACATAAACAACAGTAATACAGTGTAAGCACTAAAAAAGAACACCATACCAGTTTGGTGAAGTATCCAATATTTTTATATACACAAGACAAGCCCAAAAACGATAACAATCGACAATACAGTACTTAGAAATCTTGAGTTATCAAATTAACCTTGAAAAACTGTTCCTTGAAGTCGATAGCTCCCTCTGGGGATATCACGGCGTTGTTAACAAACAAATCCAAACAGTCCTGGCTGATCGTGGCGTCACGGGCCAGCTACTGTGTTGGGAAGACCTGCAAAACAATAACTTTTAGAAATGAAGGGCGTTGGCAACCTCTCGTTGAGCCTCCAAAAGCACGTAATCCGCAGGCTTCGGTTCCGGAGGTCGGTGCAGGAGTCGCCGGGCCCTCGAAGCCACACATGTTACAGATCGAACTCCTCACGGTTGAAGTCAGGAGTGCTGGCGTTGGCAGGCGTCGGGTGCTGCGGTACGACGTGCAACGTGCAATGCCCTCAGGTCGTCGTTCGAACAGAGGCTCGGTGGCGGCGTCAGATGGCGTCATCTGCGAGACCAGGGTCGAGTTGCGAAGGGATTCGGTGCTCGTTGCGGTGCTGGCAGGTCACGGTGCAGGCAGCGTAGTCATCATTGCTGAAGTGCTGTTGTCGGCTGACGAACTGGAGTCGATAGCACCGGCGTCACTAGGCCAAGGCTGCGGTGCGGGATGAGGGTGGTGCCTTGCGGGAGCGACCCTTGACCCCACCAGGTAGGTCGCTCCCCCTCCATACAGTACCGCCTGTGTCTCCCTGCCCCAGCTGCCACTGCTGAGGAAGTTCGAGGCCCTCCACCACCCGCAGGCTACCACCTGTGCCTCATCCCTGGTGACCAGTGGTAGGCCATCAGTAGTTTTGTTCATCCTCCGCTTTATTGCTTTTATTGTATTACCTGTATTTTCATTGTTGTGTCTGTGACTGCTGTAGTCTGTCTTCCCCCGCTGCCTGTTCGTGGTATGTGCCCCTTTTTCTTCCCTCTGTTCCCCTTGCTGTCCCCGTGCTCTCTCTGCCCATTCTTTCCTTCTGTACCCCTCGCTGCCCCGTGTCTCTGCCCGGTTTTCCCTTCCGTTCCCCTCGCTGCCTCCGTATCTCTGCCCGGTTTTCCCTTCGTACCCCTCGCTGCCCACGTGCCTCCCTGCCCATTCTGCCTTCTGTTCTTAGCTGCCCCTGTATTTCTGTGTTCTGTATTTTGCCTCTGTGCCACTCATTTTTCTGGTATTTCTGTGCCCTTTTGCCTTCTGTGCCACTCTTTGTACCCTCGTTTTTGTGCCCCTTTTGTCTTCTGTTACACTCATTTTTTGTGCCCATCTGCCTTCTGTATTATAGATTATAAAAAAGAAGGGAGGTCTCCTTACGATTCCGATTAAGGGACGAGGAGTGATAAGCAGAAGAAATAGACAAATCCCTAATAGTACCACACAATGGATTGTTATTTATATACCACCATAACTCAAGAGATCCTTACAAGCGCAAACCACATTATAAATTCAACATATTTGTTTTTGTGGCACTGTGATTTGTAAATGAGATTTTATCTAAGATGGAATAAACTGCATAAATTTTATAAGACCATTTTTGTTCTTTTACATATGTTGAATTTATAATGTGGTTTGCGCTTGTAAGGGTCTCTTGAGTTATGGTGGTATATAAATAACAATCCATTGTGTGGTACTATTAGGGATTTGTCTATTTCATGTGCCTTCTGTGCCACTTGTTCTTTCCCTAGTTTTTGTGCTCCTTTTGCCTTCTGTTCCACTTGTTTTTTGTGACCTTCTGTCCTCTGTTCCACTCGTTTTTGTGCCCTTCTGCCCTCTGTGCCACTTGTTTTTCCCTTGTTTTTGTGCCCCTTTTGCCTTCTGTTCCAGTCGTTTTTGTGCCCTTCTGCCCTCTGTTCCACTCGTTTTTGTGCCCTCTGTGACACTCATTTTTCCCTTACTTCTGTGCCCCTTTTGCCTTCAGTTCCACTAATTTTTGTGCACTTTTTGACTACTGTGCCACTCGTTTTTCCCTCGATTTTTTTTGCCCCTTTTCCTTCTTAGTCTCTCGCCGCCGTCGCCACTGCGTCCCCTGTGGCCCAACCCCCCTGACGGCCCACTGCCCATTCGTTGACCCCGCCTCCCAGCTGCTCCTCCCTCCCACCTCCCCATATATACCAGCCGCTGCGCAGCCGTGCCACTGGCGCACCTAAGGCAAGCCCATCTGTGCCCATCCGCCCCTGGACCACGCCCAGGGCCAGAACCCCTGGCCCCCGCGCCCACCACGACGACCGCCGCCACAACGATTTCAGCACTCTGCATGCTCTCAAGTCTGGACGGAGCCACACCTGCTTCAAGGCCGCCCCAAAACGCACACACGGCCCCTTCACCTGCCGGAACTGCAGCTACACCAGCCTCAGAGCTGACGAACTAACCGCCAAGAAAGACCCCAACCACCTCCGATGCATACTACTGAACACCCGCTCCACACGCAAGCATGCTGTCGAGCTCTGGGACCTGCTCGACACAAAATCCCCAGACGTTGCCTTCCTGACAGAGACCTTGTTTAACAACTCCTCTGCACCCGACAACGCCATAGCCATCCCAGACGGCTACAAGATCACCCGCAGAGACCGCAACAACTGAGTTGGAGGATGAATCGCCATCGTCCACAAGAACAGTATCAGGGTCTCGACTAGCACCGACAACGCGCTCAGCACCGCCGAACACCTGCATTTCCAGATCCACACAGACCCTAACTCCACCCTCAGAGGCACCCTCGTCTACCGACCCCCCCAGACCCCGCCCCTGTTCAGCGACTTCATCGCCAACTTGATCAGCACGCACGCCCTGACCTCCACTGACTACATCCTCCCCGTAGACCTGAACTTTCATCTTGAGAACAACGACAACAACTCCACAACCCTGATCGATAACCTCGCCAAGCTCGGACTGAAGCAACTTGTCACAACGCCCACCCACTCCGCCAGCCACACGCTCGACCTCGTCTTCTCCTCAAGCCCGCACGTCTCCGTCAGCCACACCACCGAACTCCTCTGGACCGACCACCGCTGCATCCACTTCGCCTTCCAGAAACCCACCACACACCACCGCACCCAACAGATCCCTCGCCTCTGCAGGAGCAAAATCACTGAAGATCAGCTACACGCAAACCTCGCTCTCAGCCCACCCACCGAACCCTCCAACACGACGACGCTGCCCACAGCCTCAGACGGTGGATCGAGGACTGCGCCAACACCTTTGCCCCGCTGAAGAAACCCACCAACAGAAACACCAGCAAGAGGGCCAGCTGGTTAACCTCAGTACTCCTAGCCTCCAAGCAAGCCTGCTGGAAACAAGAGAAGAAATGGCACAGTGAACAAACTCCGGACAACCAAGCAGCACACAAGGACGCCATCCGCAACCACCACCACCTCATCAGGGCAGCCAAGAGGACCTCCTTCAAACACCGCCTCGACAACAACGCACACAATAGCAAGGAGCTCTTCAACATCGTGAAGGAACTCTCCAACCCCACCTCCAACACTGACGACATACCGTCATCGCAAGCCCTGTGCGACTCCCTCGCCACCTTCTTCCACCGCAAGATAGCAGACATCCACGACAGCTTCAACACCCAGACAGCCCTACAGACAGCAACACAACAGACCCTCTGCACACCATCAACTACGACCCCCTGCTAGCCTGGGCCAGCATGAGCATCAATGACACCATCAAGACCATGCGCACAATCCACTCCGGCTCTCCGTCAGACCCATTCCCGCACCACGTCTTCAACAGAGCAAGCAGCTCCATCGCACCCACCTGCGCAACGTCATCAATCTCTCCCTCAAGACCGCGACCTTCCCAGAGATCTGGAAACACGCCGAGATCAACGCCCTACTCAAAAAACCTAAGGCAGACCCCAGAGACCTCAAGAACTTCCGGTCCATCTCTCTGCCCCCTTCACGGCCAAGTTCATCGAGAAACTGTCAACAGACAGCTAACCCGATACCTCGAAGAAAACAGAATCCTGGACCCTTCCCAGTCAGGGTTCCTCTGCAACCACAGCACCGAGACTGCCCTCATCGCCGCCACCGATGACATCAGGACTCTGCTGGACAGCGGCGTGACCGCAGCACTTAGACCTCTCTGCCACCTTCGACACAGTCTGCCACCGCACACTACGCGCACGCCTCCATGCCGCAGGATCAGAGACAAGGCTCTGGATTGGACCACCTCCTTCCTCTCCGGCAGAACCCAGAGTGTCCGCCTCCCACCATTCCATTCCAAAGCCTCTGAGATCATCTGCAGCGCACCCCAGGGATCCTCCCTCAGCCCGATGCTGTTCAACATTTACATGGCCCCTCTCGCACACGTAGCCCGACAGCACGACCTCAACATAATCTCCTACGCCGATGACACTCAGCTGATCCTCTCCCTCACTAAGGACCCCATCACCGCCAAAGCCAACCTCCATGAAGGAATGAAGGCCGTCGCCAACTGGATGAAGACCAGCCGTCTGAAGCTGAACTCGGACAAGACGGAGGTCCTCATCCTCTGCTCCAACCCTTCAGCCTGGGACGACTCCTGGTGGCCAACGGCACTGGAGGCAGCCCCGACACCCACCGACCAGGCACACAACCTGGGAATCATCCTTGACTCAACGCTCTCAATGACCAAGCAAGTCAACGCCATCTCCTCCTCCTGCTTCAACACCCTCCGCATGCTCCGCAAGATCTACAGATGGATCCTGACAGATACAAGAAAGACAGTCACCCAGGCCCTCGTCAGCAGCAGACTCAACTACGGAAATGCCCTCTACGTGGGAGCCCCGACCATGCTCATCAAACGACTGCAACGCACCCAAAACTCCTCGGCACGACTGATCCTCGATATACCACGCCACGGCCACATCGTCCCCCACCTGAGAAACCTGCACTGGCTCCCCATCAACAAGATGATATCCTTCAAGCTCCTCACCCACGCACACAAGGCACTCCACAAGACCGGCCCAGCCTACCTCAACAGACGGCTCTCCTTCTACATCCCCAACCATCAGCTATGCTCTGTCGACCTCTCACTCACCACCGTCCCACGCATCCGAAGAACATCCACCGGTGGGAGATCTTTCTCCCACCTCACCGCCAAGACATGGAACACCCTCCCACTGAGCCTACAACAGAAGAAAGACCTGCTGACCTTCAGGAGGATACTCAAGACCTGGCTGTTCGATCAGTAGTGCTCCCCCCCCGCGCCTTGAGACCCTTACGGGTATATAGTGCGCTTTACAAATGATTGATTGATTGATGGTTGTGTATAGCTTCACGAGTGGTGCCCTCGAACCATAGTGCAAGCTGAGGAGTCGATTTCGGCGGCATCATGAAGCGAGGCGATGCGGAATGCGGAGCCCACAGGTCACGATGAGAGCAACGGCTTGATGGCGGCGTCAGCGAGCGTCGTTGGTGAAACCAGGGTTGATGTGCAGCATTGCGGCGGCCCCCTCTGCAGTTCCTTCAGGGCACAGAGTTGGCAGTGGTGTCGTAGACGGCGTTGGGTTGCTTTTTCTTCTGTTGCAGCATCAAACACACAGTTCCCAGTGCTGAGGTCAGAAGAACTTGAAGTTTTTGCTGTTCCTGAGACTTCTTGAACAGGGGGCAACCTCTACCTCAAGCCCTTGGAGACTCACAAAAGTAGCTTGCAGAAAGTTCAGTCCAATCTTTTCACTGCCCAAGACAGAAGCAGCCACTGCAGTCCAACACAGCAAAGCACTCAGCAAAGAGGTAGTTCCTCCTTCTTCAGCTATTTTTCTTGGCAGTCTTCTTGGTCCAAAAGAGTTCTAAAGTTCAGGGGTTTGGACTCCACATTTTATAGCCCAAAATCTTTTGTCCTCTTAGGCAGAGAGTGTCTGTACCCTGCCAGAACCAGTTCTGCCCTCTCTGGTGTGGTTTCCTGGCAAGAGGTGGAGATGGCATTGTCAGAGGCAGACCAGGCCCATTCAGGTGCAAGGAAATCTCCTCTCCCTACTCTAAATGCAACCCAGGTCTATTCAGCCCTTTCCTGACCCACCTAGACTATCTGGAGCCTCTGCTGCTCCCCAGCCCCTGTCATTCAAAACGCAGACAGTCAATCCACAAACCCAGCAGAGGCCTGCTGGATGGCTGAGCAAGAAAATACCTACTTTCTAAAAGTGGTATTTTCAAACACAGAATGTAAAATCAGCTTCACTAAAAGATGCATCTTTAGATCCTGAGTTCAGGCATACTAAACTTTATTTGCCTACCTAGTTCCCAGGTCCAGTTATGTTTATAAGATGTTATAAACAAACTCCCCATTCTGTCCAAAGGGGAACAGGTAGCCTTGCAATAGTGAAAACCGAAATTGGCAGTAATTTACTATCAGGACATGCCACACACACACAAGGGCATGCCCTACTTTTCACATACACTGCACCCTGCCCACAGGGGTATCTTGGGCCTACCTTAGGGATGGCTGACATGAAAGAAAAGGAAAAGTTAGGGCCTGGCACGTGGGTGCAATTGCCAAGTCGACATGGCAGTTCCAGACTGCACACAGGCTCTGCAATGGCAGGCCAGAGTTACATTTACCGGCAGTTTGTGTGGGTGGCACAATCCAGTGCTGCAGCCCGCTAACAGCATTTGATTTACAGGCCCTGGCACACCCAGTGCACTTTACTAGGGACTGACACATAAATCAAATAGGCCAATCATGGAAATACCAGTCCATAACACATTTTACCACAGGAGCACTTGCAATTTACCACTGACCAGCAGAAACAGAGTAAAACTCAGGGGAAGCATGGCAACAGATGCCAAGTCTAAAGTGACGCATCCAGGCAGATGTGTCACTTTGTAAACCCCTGCACCACATTATACCTGAACCAGATATAATGTATTCAGGGTGGGTGTTTCCCCGCAAAAGGCCTTGTAAAAGTGGCGCATTGAAATGTATGAGATTGCGGTGTGCCACTTCTAGGACACCATTGCATCAATATCTTACGCCAGCCTCACAGCAGGCATAAGACTGAGGCAGGCCTTTGCACATGGGATTTGATCCATGTGAAAGGACACATGGCTGGAGTTGCATCTGTTTTCAGACACACCCCAGCAATGCATCACTTTTGCATCTATAGATACGTCAGAAATACTGACGTATCTGTAACTTCTTGTGACAGGATGTGTCATACAGTAAGTATAATGCATCAATCGTGTTGCAAGGAGGGCCCAATGAAAACTTTAGCATCGCTATTTTCACACAGCAATGCATCAGTTTTCATAAATAAGACCCAAGAGTTTACTTTTCATTCCTGGAGCAAACTACATGTCTGCTGGGGCCAGTCTGAGGGGGGGCCCCCAGATTTTCTTCCCCTTTCCCCTGGTCTTCCTCCCTTTACACTCTTATGGTGCAGGCTCTAAGAAGCGCAATTGCTGGAAGGACCGGGGATGGTGATCCATCCATGCTGAAGCAATACAAATACGACAAACTGCCATGGTGATGAAGACCATTCCCTCTTTTCATGTTTACTTCAACCTTTCTCCCTGAAAGGGTTTCCTTTTGTCAATAGTAATGCTGTATGTCAAATATTAATGTTACTTACTGCAGCTTTATCTGTGATATGCTATCATATAAGAAAAGCTTTAAATACATAACAAATAATTGTTAGCATGCATTGAAGTATTTTGTGCTTTAGGTTTTTAGAAATTAGCAAAATGACAGGTGACTTTGTTGTTGGCTGCAGTTCTGGTGCCATAGGGCCAGATGTAGGAAGCCTAATTTTGGTCGGTAACGGCCGAAATTACCGAATTTTGGCCGTTACCGACCGGAATTAGGCTTTTCAGATGTAGGTGGCCAAATTGTAGGATTCGATAATTTACCGAATCTGTAAATTACCGAATTCTTAACTGACCGATTCAGTAAATTACCGGATCCTTATAGTAGAGAGCACTCAAGTGAGTGCTTTTTACATTTAAGGATTCGTTATTTACCTCCAACTATTAGTTGGTGGTAAATTCCGAATACCTTTTAAAAAGCAATTTTGTGCTTTTTATTTAGTGCCATGTGGCAGACATACATGCACTTAGGGCATGAATGTCTGCCACATGTGCATCCATGCACTATACAGGGGTGCAACATGGTGTCAATGTGACACCCTGCCACCCTTGTAGGTCTACCCCCTATTACCGATTCGGTATTTACAGAATCGGTAATTCTCATACATTCCTATGGGCCTCCAGGCCGATAGGAATGAATGGGGAATACCGATTCGGTAAATACCAAATCGGTAAATACCGAATCGGTATTTACCGAATTTTACCAATTCGGTAAAATTTACCGAATCATTAGCTACATATCATTTACTGATTCTAAAATACCGAATCGGTAAAATTCAGGATTTTAGAATCGGTAAATGATATTTACCTACATCTGGCCCTTAAGCATCCTACAAGGCAGACACTTGCTTTTCCATGCTACAACACTGCCATCAAACATCCTGAATCTACTACCCATTGGCACTATCAATGTAGCTGACTGTTCTGATCAATTTGTGGTCTCGCTATAGACAGCTTCAGAAGTCTTTCACAACTTTGCATACAATATTACATAGAGTGGGCTTTGGTTCAGCCCCCTGCTCATGATTGAAAGGCTTTTTGTCCATTCCATTGCCAGATCCTGATTAAATAAAAATTCTCTCTATTCTTTTGCTTGTCCCACTCCTAGAGGAATTTGGTTTTACTCTAATTGGATGAGTTGTTTCTTTGAAATGCTGATATCAGCTAACAACTTTTCTTTTATTTCTTTACCATTTGTGTTTACCGCTCCAGGGAAGGGCATTTCCTGCTCTTTCCCCTATATTTCTCTCTTTAATTAGCTTTGCCCTTTTCTAGCTCATGCACGTCCCTTGCTTCTCCCCTACAGTAATCTTTTGTTGTTTCCTTCCTCTGGCGCATAGTACTGACATCTCTCTCTCTCTCTCTCTCTCGCTCTCTCAGTCAGTCAGTCAGTCTCTCTCCCTCTCTATCTCAATCAGTCAGTTTCTCTCTCTCTCAGTCAGTAAGTCTCTCTCTCTGTCAGTCAGTCTCTCTCTCTGTCAGTCAGTCAATCTTTCTTAGTCAGTGAGTCTCTCTCCCTCTCAGTCAGTCAGTCTCTCTCTCAGTCAGTCAGGAAACAACCTTTACATCACGGTCATTAGACCGTGATGCCTTTACAACGCGGTCATTACAACGACCGCGTTGTTACAACGCAATGCCATTACTACGCAAGTCATTTCATCGATTTGCAGTAGATGGCGCTCTAACATAAGGAACAGTATTATTCACTATTCCAATTCCTTCCCTACTGTTGCATAGGTTGAAGTTGGAAAAGTAAATTATAAATTCCTAATGTTACAGCGCCATCTACTGCAAGTCGATGTAATGACTTGCATAGTATAGGCTTTGCGTTGTAACAACGCGGTTGTTGTAACAACCGCGTTTTTACAGGACGCAATGTATTTTCATGCATTTTAGCATGATATATTCCAGTCAGTCAGTCTCTCTCTGTCAGTCAGTCAGTCTCTCTCTCAGTCAGTCAGTCTCTCTCAGTCAGTCAATCAGTCTCTTAGTCAGTCAGTCAGTCTCTCTCTCTCTGTCAGTCAGTCTCCATCTCTGTCTCTGTCACTCTCTCTCTCTCTGTCAGTCAGTCTCTCTCTGAGTCAGTCAGTCTCTCCCTCAGTCAGTCAGACAGTCTCTGTCTCTCTCTGTCATTCAGTCAGTCTCTCTCTCCCTTTCTCTCGGTCATGCCGTGTCGCTCCCTGTCAGTCTCTCCTAGTCAGTCTCGCAGTCAGTCAGTCTCTCACTCTCACTCAGTCAGTCTCTCTCTGTCAGTCTCTCTCTCAGCCAGTCAGTCTCTCTCAGTCAGTCAGTCTCTTAGTCAGTCAGTCAGGCTCTCTCAGTCAGTCAGTCTTTCTGTCCACTCACTCTCCACTCTCTCTCTGCACTCTCTCTCTCTCTACACTCTCAATCAGTCAGTCACTCTCTCTCAGTAAGTCAGTCTCTCTCAGTCAGTCTCGTAGTTAGTCAGTCTCTCACTCTTACTCAGTCATTCTCTGTCTCAGTCAGTCAGTCTCTCTCTCAGCCAGTCAGTCTCTCTCAGTCAAACCCAAAAACTGAGGCTCTTACAGCACACCATTTATCCCTATTTAGTACTGCTAAACCCTACGCTTATGCCTTGATAAAGTCTAAGCAAAGACTAAACACGTGTCGGCTGATCGTGTGCTAGGAATTTTAATATTTTTACAACATGAAAAAAGACTGCTAAACAGCATGAAGAATGACCTTTCTGGATTTCTGTTTCTGATCAATATTGTTGTGTCTTCTCCGTTCGTAATTTAGGGTTATATATACCCAAGGGTCTGACAAACCTAACCAGTACTAAATAAGGACAAATGGTGTTCTGTAAGAACCTCAGTGTTTGTGTTTAAATTGGTTGCACATTGATTTGTGCTGACAACACTGTTTGGTAGTAGGTGTTTGGGGCTAACCTAGCACCCGTGTACACAAATATAGTAGAATACTTTTATTTTTCACGCTAAATCATTGTTAGATTACTTTATGCTTAGTGAATGTGCGGACATTTCCCTGTGAGGGACCACTACTACCTGTGTATTTATATCAAGTCTCTCTCAGTCAGTCAGTCTCTAAGTCAGTCAATCAGTCTCTCTCAGTCAGTCAGTCAGTCTCTCTCTCTGTTAGTCAGTCAGTCTCTCTCTCCCTCTCTCAGTCAGTTAGTCAGTCTCTCTCTCTCAATCAGTCAGTCTCTCTCTGTTAGTCAGTCTCTCAGTCAGTCAGTCTTTCTCTCCACTCTCTCTCTCTCTCCACTCTCTTCTGCCACTCATTATATTGGGTTTCCCAAGGCTGGACATTTTCTCTCTCTCTCTCTCTCCACTCTCTCTCTCTCTCTCACTCCACTCTCTCTCTCCACTCTCTTCCGTCACTAATATTGGGTTTCCCAAGGCTAGACGTTTTCAAAAATGCACTGGCAAAGCAAATAGCAACATGCGGCCCTTGCCTAATTTTGTGGTGAAATAGTGAAAAGTTGGGGGGCCTTGGGTACATTACCTGCAAGGTCCGCGGGCCCCCAAGAAAGTCCTGCTAGGCCACTGGCGGCCCGCTGGCTGGGCTATGAGTACCACAGCCTTATGGTATATTTATCCGGGTGTCCTCAGGAATGTTAATGTGGATTAATATATCCCTTAAAGAATACTTTTATCTTTATATCTATGTCAAAGGTAAACACAAGAGCAGCAAACAAAGTTATGGAATCCTTATGCCTCTACTATATAGCATGAAATTTGTATTCAATGAGGCATCTCCCACACTTCGAAGAAAGCCGGCATCCCACCGAGGAGATGATAGTGGCTAAAACATGTAGGCAGAATTAGATGGCTGTACGAAACATTATTCTCAATAGACATCCAAAATAATCCTGAAATTTTCATCATGTCCCCAATACCCATTGAATAGAGGTGAAAACGTTTGAGTATACCCTGAGATCTTTTTAGAACACACTGGATCCCTTCTACTATCCAGTTATAAAGTTTATAAAGAACTCCTGATTTTGGTTTAGTCCATCTGAGAAGTATCCACCAACTGGGATGAGGAGAAGACACCAATATTAAAGCATGCCACAGTAAACTGTGGTTGTGGTGCCTTTTCCTAATATCTTTTGCTATCTGGGACGTAATAGGAGATTCAGAATCAGTCATATCACCAGTACCACACACATACACTTATTTTTCTGAAAGTGTTCTAAGATTAAAAACATATCTTTGTTCCTTTGTCAAAAGTTGTATATTAATGGTGTTTGGATCTGTGTGAATTACAAGCTTTTATAACGGAACCCATTTAATGTCATTCTTATTTTGCCCTTTCTCCAGGACAGGAAATGGCTGTTCATCTTTATAAAGATACAACAACACAGGATGTTAGTTCTGTGCTTGCTGATTAGTATTTTACCATTTTTTGTAGTCTTCCGCACATAGACTTTAAAGGAAGGGTTCATATAGCTGCAATTCTTAGTTTTTCAATTGGTATGCTGTCAGAGCTACTAGAGGGTTTGGAGGCATACATCCATTTCCTTTGTTACTGTTGTAAATAGACATATCTACCACATGGTTAGTGGCCACATCCCTGGAGGTAAGTACCAAGTTTTCTCTTGTGTTTGGTGTGTCGATGTTCTCATGGGCCTTGTGTGAGCCAAAAGATCTATATGACTTTGGCCTTGTCTGAATACAAACAATGGTTGTATTAACTGAAAAGATCTTTGTTGCACTTAGTCCTTTCTTCAGCATCAATTCCAAATGTTGTGCCTTCACTCTCCTGTTTTCTGAACCCGTTTTTGTTGGCTTTTAGGACACTGCACACTTTACCACTGCTAACCACTGCTAAATGCTTGGCTGTCTCCTTGAAACAGAGTAGAATTGGTTTGCATGCAATTAGCACATTTAATTTACTTGTATATCCCTAGTAAAGTGGTACTGCCTGCACCCTGGGTATGTAAATTAAATGTTACTAGTGGTTCCACAGTACTGATTATGCCATCCAATTATGCAGTCCTTTTAAACATGTCTCAGGCCTGCAATTGCAGCCTGTAAGTGCAGTTTTAAGTTGACGTATTTCAACCTGGCACAGTACACCTTTTATCAGGCTTAAACGTTTCTTTTGAATACATATAAGTCACCCCTAGGGTAGGCCCTAAACAGCCCAGAGGAAAGGGTGCAGTGTATTTAAAAAGAGAAAAAGAAGCAGAGAACTCTGGATAGTTCCCAAGTTTAGGTGGAGCGCAGCTCTTGCATAAGGCACCCAACAACACCAGCAGCACTCTCTAACTGCTCACTTCAAATGCCTGTTTTTCTAGCAAAGTCTGAAAGGGTATTGTTTTGTATTTAAAACGTTGCACATATACTTTTACATTTTACATGTGTTGGTAGTGAAAAACTCTTACATTTCAGTTTTACTACTGCAAGGCCCACCTCTCCTATGAGATAACATTGGGTTTACTTACTACATTTAATAAGTGATAACTTTCAATTGGGGGCAGCTGGACCGGACGGATTTTAAGTCACAAGTCTGGAAAGGCCACTTTTAGAAAGTTTCTGTACTGGGGGGTTGGTCCTATCATTAGCAGCCAGAGTAGGCCTTTTAAACTTGAATATAAACAATACGTATCTGGCCGTAATGGTTTGTAAACAATTATTTCAAAAGAACCAAGACAAAAATAATTTACTACCTTTGTCTATGTATACATTTCACATTTAATTGAACAATTATTTACACTTGTATATACTATATTTGGAAATATGTCCTACCGGACAACTGTCCTCTTTTTCTTTGAAGACCTTTAGAATCAACAAAAATTACAAAAAATGACCAACCAATACAAAAAAACATGTGTTGCCATTTAGACATGTAAACATTTATGACAATAAGGACTTGATCTTCATTAACACATAATAAGACTTTCACAACTTGGAAAATGTATTTGTAAATACATTCACATTGATGAAAACGGTATAACACTACCAGTCTGACAAATTTGAAAACACCAGAGGGAGGAATCACAAATGATAGGATTTATCTGACCCTCTTGGAACTGGCTAGAGGGTTGTTACAACGATGATGGGTAGTAAAGTAAATGCTTTGATTTTGTTGTCACTAGCTGTCATCTAATATCTTCTGCTATTCCCCTATATTATTTATGGGTTCTCATCAGGGCTTAGACTGGCCGTTTTCTGTAAAATAAATTAATAATATGTACATTAAATTAGCTGATTTCTGCTCCTAATTATGTTTACTTCCATTTTTTACTTACATTTTTTTTTATTTTGTTTTGAAAATAAAATAACACGCATGAATACACAATGCACAATAATTGTCCATCCACACTTGTCTCATATGGCAAATGTTCAAGTATAGTGCATTTTTTACTTTTAGGAGACTTGGTTTACCTCAATTCTTCTATGGTGGGGAAGTGAGGGGATAGGAATATCTCTATGTATTCTCGAGGGGGCCATTATTTTTTTAACCAATTTGAAGGCTTAAAAGTAATAGAATCGTCGTATTACACATAATGTTAAACCAATTAGTTCAATGTACGATGTCATTGAATTGAAATTTGTACCCCTACTCATTGTATCGAAGGGGAGACTTTTGTTTCCAATTCTTCTCTCTGTAAGGCCGGCAGCACTGAAGAAATACCTTCAAATTGTTTATCTGTAAAAAATGAATGGTCTTGTTTTATGCGTCAGGATTGACTTGTTTTCAGAGATCAAAGGTGAATAATGTAAAGCCACAAATGGAACAGAAAGAACAATGGAACAGATCAGTAAAACCAAAGCCTAATAAAAGTGGGTTGGCTCCTATAACAAGGGAGTTAGAGGTTATAGAGGAGGAAAGTACGAATAGGAAGCCTTCAGGATCTCGAGAAGCGCCAAGGTGCAGCAGGGTCGCGATTGACGACAATAAGAGGGACCAAATGTTTATGAAAAGGGAAGCTACCTCAAAGGGGGTTAACCACGGGGCCAGGTAAACAGCCTCTAACGATCTATGGATTTTCCTAAAACCCGAAAATGGTGGAAAAGGGGGGAAAAAAGCTAGGAAACTACACCCATTAAATCGATCTCAGCTTTTATACATAATGGGTAAATGTGCAAGTCTTAGGAGTATTGGTACAATGGACCTCAAAGAAGTAGGATTCGTTGCAAGCAGTACAGGAGAAGAGGCGACCAAGGTACTCTTTCACTCTGCTTGGGTGAAAGAAGCGGTGGAAAAAGCGAAAAATGAGTTACAAAAGGAGGGGATCAGACTGGTAGGGAAGGAGGAAGTACAGGGACAGTATTTCCTGACGAACCATGCTGGTCTAGGGTTACTCTTATAAGCACTATTGTGTGCACATAAATCAACAATATAGAGAAAACCACATCAATTAGTAAACTCTGACAATAATGTCATTTGCATTTAAGCTTTTATGCATTCAAAATATTTAGAAAAAACAAGGAAAGATACATCGTCAACTAAACTTTGAGCAAACATGAATTATTGCTAGGGAAAAGAAGAAAAAGCATTGTGTACAAAAATAAACCTCAAACAAATGAGTGCAAATGAATTCACAAATAGTGCAAAGCTATTTACATATTCACAAGTGTAACAGTATCATGCAGTCATATGAAACAATATGAGAAAAATTTGTAACTTGTGTATTCAATCACAATTCCTGTTGCTAACTATTTATCAAGGACCATTTTCCTTAAGCGTAGGAATCCAAAAATGAATTGAGACAAGACAGTGACATTTTGTCACAACTAGCTTTTTTTGCCGACGCGTTTCGAAATCCAAAGAAAAATCGTTGGATTCTCATCAGGGCGTGGAAATGTATCCGCCGATACTGTTTGGGGAAAGAAAGAAGGGGAGGCGAGTTTAGAAGGCTGAGCCTTTCATCATGCATTAAAAAGTCTTTTCCCAAGTGAATGCACCCGAGGGTGCAACATACCTCATATGACCAATAATAGTTGGTCACCAAACGTTATTTCAAAAATCCAACCGAGTCATCAGACACTGTGGTAGTCAAACCTGCAAGGAAGTGACATGGCTAAAGTAAGTGGCTGCCATGCGGGACGCAACTTAATGGACAAAGAGGAAGGTATACCAAAGCTACAGTTACCTTCGATTCCATTGAGCGGAGGACTCGTGGTCAAGGTGCTGAATAACAATGATACTCTGTCCCTTGAAAATGCTGCAAACATCAAAGGGATGTGTATATTAGAAAACACGTCGCGTGTATACATTTAAATTTAAAAAAAACCCGAGTTAACTGGCCAAGCTTACTTTATGGTCGAATCGCTGGGAATGGATGCAGGAAGAATCCAATGCGTTAAGCCCTCATAGCGTTTTAGACTTGCTTGAAGGGGAAGCAACAAAGTTGCACAAAGTCAGCTTGATTCCTGAATAAATGACGGAATAAGCGTTAATGTGAGACCCACGGCGTGGGCAGAGGCATATGAATGCGCACAGAGAGTGGAGGGGCAAAAACGCGACTCACCATGCGTGCTTGATTTGCCGCGGTGTATTCCCAAGAAGAAAGGCAGAGACGGCGGAACGCTACCGCGTTAGTGTTGATGAAAAGCCACCCAATGGTCACATGCAAACACCAGCGAATCAGGGTAAAGAATTACTATGATGCATACCGCTAAGGGTTATGGGACATGAAGTCTATTGTTGGAGGGACAAAAAACGTAATAGAGCCACTTATATTCTCGTTACCTCACTCAAAACATTTAACCCATTGTTGACGCTATTGAACTTCATAATGAGGTACGCCTCCTTGCGTAAAAGTGCAGCCTCAATGTCCTGTGTACATTGTTTTGGGTCCACCCATGTGAGGACCGTCCACCTGAAATCATTTTCACCATGGTTTTTATTCAGAAAATGTTCAACCATAGGTGCAGAGGTCACCTTTTTCTTCAACCTGGAACGGTGTTGTGTGATTCGTACATTAACGGCTTGACTCGTTTTTCCTATGTACACTTTATTGCAGGGACACACCACAGCGTAGATGACATTCTTGGTGCGGCAATTTGTAAACATTTCATGTTTCCATCTGACCCCATCATGGTCAAATGTGTTTCCTTCCAGGGTTGTCGAACACGACACACAATTGCCACATTTGTGGTGCCCGCTTATTGGTTTGAGATTCCACTGTGATATCAAGTCACTTTTTGGTTTGGGGATATAACTATCCGCCCTGATCAGATGTTGCCCAATGCTCTTATTTTTGCGCATGGCGAAAATGGGTTTCTTTAGGGGATGTTCCAAGTCCTCCAGTAAGTGCCAATTCTTCAGAATTATGCGTTTGAACTGATTTGTGTGTGGTCCAAAGGTAGTGACACACACCAATTCATTTGTGTCATTTTTATCTTTTTTCTGAAGCAGATTCTCCCTAGGAGTGAATCTGGCCCGTTTTTTTGAGTGCTTAAGAAGTTTTTTGGGATAACCCCTGTCAGCCATCTCTGCGCAAAAATTTGTAGCATGATGTTCAAAATCTGAGATATCAGTGCAATTTCTCCTTATTCGGAGCAACTGCCCAAAAGGGAGATTTTCCTTCAAAAAACGTGGATGCGAGCTTTTAAAATGAAGGATGGTATTCCTATCTGTGTTTTTTTTGTGTAAGGTGGTTGTAAGGATGTCATCGCGGACGCCAACTGTGATGTCCACCTACCCTCTTTCCCACAGGGCCAAACCCACCCCACCCCCCCCTTTTTTGTTCAGGTCTAGGGTTACGGCAGATAAGGTTAATTAATTCGAACTGGAATAATAAGGAGAATATTGCAATTACTGTAACTGACTGTGAAGCTGCAGGGTATGGGGAAGGTGTATTTGCTAGAAATAGATATGAAGCCCTAGCACCCCTAGAATCTAGGGAGTACGATGAGGAGGGATTTCTAAGCGAAATCGACTAGGAGAATGGGTCGTCACACAGCCTTACAGTTCTATCATGGAATATAAATGGCTACAAGAAAATTTCGGCACATATCGAGTTCGATAAAATTATAAAGAGTAACGACATCGTATGCCTTCAAGAGACATGGCTGTGTGACGATACCCTAAATTCCTTAGTTATAGAAGGATTTGCCCAATACTCTAAAGCAGCAAAGAAAAATAATTTGGGGAGGCCATCAGGGGGTCAACTAACGCTAATCTCAACACAGATAGTCAGGAGGGTTGAAAGGTTAAATTTACTTTGTGAGTGGGCACTAGGTTGCAGAATCTTATTGCAGAAGGCAGACCCCAGATATGAGGGAATATGCATTATAAATATGTATTTACAGAAGGGAAAGGCCCATGAATATAAGGAGAATTTGGGTAAACTGAAAGAAGATCTGGAGTCAACTAGTGCCAAGCATCTGAAGGATTTAGTACTAGTAGTAGGTGATTTTAACCATAGATTAGACCCCAAAAAGGTGGACAGTTGGCACAAAGAATTGCTAGAAGCATATAACATTGAAGCTGCACTCTTTCCAAGGGGGGAGCTCTCACAGCAGGGTGAGTCACTTAGTCAGCCAATGGGGTCCTTGGGCATGGTATGTGCAAATGGAAGATTTCAGCAAGACCAGCCCGCGGGAAAGACTTTTGTGAGGGGCCAGCAACCTTGCCCAATAGACTATATGTTCTGTCAGGCCTGGTGCTTCAATCAAATAAGAAATGTTGAGGATGTGAAAATAACAGGTAGTGACCATTTTCCTTTGAAGTTAGAAATACGCATTCCGAACTGTAAAAGTAGAGAGAGAGTTCTACAGGTCCATGTGGATTACCCCAAACGATTAACAACCTGTATATCAGACAAACAGATAGAAAAGCTTAGGCTAATTCAACAGTCAATCCCAACTGAAGAAATTCATTCTAATGCAGGAATCCCGTGGTTTGAATTGACCATAGGTAAGCTGGCAGACTCCCTCAAGAAGGAATTCAAGGTAAAAAAGTCAGGACTGGGCACCTATGTAGTTAATAAAAATAGGAAACCCTGGTTTGACGAAGAATGCAGGGTAGCTAAGGCCCTGATAAGACAGAAAGAGAGAAGAGTAAGGGCCATGTTCAAAGTGGACCTATATCAGACACTCCAGCAACTAAGGTTAAAGTATAAAACACTAATTCGGAATAAAAAAAATGGTATGAAGAGAATTGTTGGGCTAATATGTTGGAGGTGATTGAAACCAAGGATGTGAGAGGGTCTTGAAATTAGTCCAAGAGAGTTTGGGCGGTAAATCTGGTTCCTTGGCCTTTATGGTCCCGGAAGATGATTGGATAGGCTATCTGGAAGAAATCTATGGAAGATGGCCGACACAGCCAATACCGGGAACCTTAGATTGGCCACGGATGAGGGATGATATAAAGGACTACTTTACCGCAAGTTATATAACGGAGATAATAGCTAGTTTGAACCTTACCCGTGCCGCAGGACCAGACAACCTCCCAGCAGTGATAATTAAAACGAGGCATGAATGGTGGGCAGAGTTTTTTGCAAAGATGTTCCTGGTAATCCTGGATACGAGAATCATCCCAGAAAGTTGGAAGGGCGCAATTATTAGGCCTATTCATAAAAAGGGTAGCCACACAATACCGAATAATTATAGGCTTATAAACCTCCTCGATATAGGGGAAAAAGTCTTCGCAAAAGTAATTTTAAACTTATTAAAAGATTGGGCAGAGGAAAACCAAACCATCCCCCCGGAACAGGGTGGGTTTAAAGCCGGCCACTCCACTATCGACCATTGTTTTGCTCTTTGGGCCATAGCACGGAAGTCAATGGAATCGCGGGGTAGGTTATTCTGTTGTTTCGTTGACTTCCTGCAGCCTTTGATCTAGTGGACCAGGAGCTGCTGTGGGAGGCCCTAATTAGTCAGGGAATTCCTAATGATATACAGCGGCTGATACAAATGCTCCACACTAAAAACTGGGCACGGATAATTTTAGATATAGATGGTAGTCTATCAGGAAAAATAGAAATTGGAAATGGTCTGCGTCAGGGATGTGTATTAGCTCCCCTGTTGTTCTCCTTGTTCCTAGCAGACCTACCATCAATGTTGGGGAACACAACTGGGGCAAGCCCGAAACTAAATGGCAAGCAGATAGCATGCCTACTCTATGCCGACGACCTGGTGACTATGGACCAGACCGAGGTTGGCTTGCAAAGAAAACTAAATGCTTTCAATGACTACTGCTTAAAAAAAAAACTAGTGATAAATATGGATAAGACCAAAACATTGAGCTTTGGTCGGAGGATAACTGAGTTCTCATGGTGGATTGGGTCAGAAAAAGTGGAATCAGTAACAGAGTATAGATACTTGGGGTTATGGTTCCAGCAGAATTTGAAATGGAATACCCACTTAGAGGCATCTAAAGTAAGAACCTCTGCATCGATTAGCGGTCTGATATTGTTTAATAAAGCCTATGGTGCTATGACCGACAATCCAGTGCTAAAAGCCTATGCTGCTATTGTACCCCCAAATACTTGTATGGCGCTGAACTGTTGTTCCTAAGTGGTAAGGAAAACTGGGATGTGGAAGAAGGTAAAAATCTAAAAAAGTTATTTACGCTCCCCCGGTCAGCAATGGTTCAGGCAGTAAGACTGGAACTAGGCCTGACTTCATGGGGTATACAAGTTGGTATGGCCCTTTTGCGCTTTTGGCAACGCCTTGAAATAGGCGCAATTACCAAAATATCTCAATGAGGCAAAAATAAAATACAGGACAGCGAACTAAAATGGGCAAGAGAGACCAGGGGGAAAGTAACAAAGCTATGTTTGAAGATGAGAGTTAATGTGTGCCCTACTGTCTCCATGGCTATTATTGATAAAAAGTTACTCAGGTTGACGGGGAAGGAAATATCGCATGCACAGGACAAAATCTATCTTGCAAGTAAAACTTCGACCAGTTTTATGATTGATGCATGGAATAATGTTTATTGCTTCCCCTACATAGATAAGTTACCGGACCGTCAATTACGAAATGAGGTTCTGAGGGTTAGAATTGGGGTTAACCCTTGTTATATGAACAACTCGGTAAAGCGGGCCATGATCAATGAGGAGGGAAGCTGTACTTGCTCTTTAGGGTCCAAATGTGATATGCTGCATATCCTATTGGATTGTCTGAAGTTTTTGGACTTGCGTATCAAACTTTTAAAACCGATTCTTATGAAATATGAGATTAAAACTAGGACCCAGGCTGTAACACTGATGACAGAAATGTCCCACTTAGATATTGCTGTGGCAATGGGGAAATATATGCAAAAAGCAAAGGCAGTTTTATATCTTTTAAATGAGTTTTAATAATGAGTATTTTTAAAATATGTTTTAGGGCATCTGTGTGTGTTAATGAAATGTTTTATTTAACTCTTTGGATGATTTTTTTATTGATATGTATTGTTTGTGGACCAACGGTCCAAATAAACGTGAAATAAACTTGAACTTGACTTGTTTTATACTTCGGAATTGATGTTGGCCGGCTCGCATGTCTTTAAAATGTGCATTACGTGTATCTATAATCGGGGTGCTTTCTTAAATCTGTCCCCTTTTCTCGTATGGTTTCAATATAACAAAAACGCACCATCCATTGTTAAATCCGTTCACCAGCAAATTGTAAACATACATTGCAGCCGGTTCGCATAACTTAGGACAGTTTGAATTACATGTATCCTTAATCAAAGAGCCGGCTAGCTTGAGCTCTTTTTTTCTCTATTGTTTTTACCAAACCGCAAGCACTCAATTCCTTGTTGTATCAATTCGCTCAGGATGGGAGGGAGGTGAAAACATTGTTACCGAAGCAGTTGAATTTACAAGTGAATTAGTAGTCATATGCTTGGGGCAACGTTGTTGCAAGGATTATAACCTCTCACTTACTGTCAATATTCCTTGTTTGTACACCCAGTATTGGCAGCCGGTTGCTACGTCTCGAGTCGAGCAGCAATCTGTTTGTTCATGGGCAGCTTTGCTTGGAAATGTTTGGTCGCTCAGACCTGATTAATCAATTGAGAGAATGAAAGCAAGGACTTATGACCTAATTAATCAATTGAGAGAATGAAAGCAATTGTGTATTCGCAAATCGTGTTTCTTTGCAATTCAGGATTGTATGTTAACTATTGTAATCTATTGATTTCTGACATCTCATTAAGTCCCTGGGTGACAGTATTGAATTTTAAAATTAAATACGCTTCTTTTTGCATCAACCCTGTTTCATCATCACCTCCTCTGGGGTTGGGCTAATGACGCTTAACACAGACAAACTAAAATCTTTTTCTGTATGATTTTCTTTCAGGATGTGGCTGACAAGTGGTGCAGAAACTGTCTTTGTTTTAATCTCTGCTTTATGCTGGACGATGCGTTGCTTGATTTTTTGATTTGTTTTTCCAATGTACATCTTCCCACATGGGCAAATTACAGTATATAAAAACAAATTTTGTTCTACAGTTTGAAAATTCTGTGATGTTCCACTAGATTTTATCAATTGTAAGCACCGAGCCTCAATTGTTTGTGCACAAGTAATGCATTTCCCGCATTTGTGATGTCCTTCAATTGGTTTAAGGTTCCATCGGGAAACCAGATATCTTTTTTTTTTTGGTTGGATTGATATTCGCCTGAACAAATTGTGCACCTAGGCTGGCAGTTTTTGTCAGTGCGAACAATGGAATTTCAAAACCACACTCAGAATTCTTGATTAGATGTCAATTCCTTAAACATTCAATGAAAATGGCCTGGTTCATGCCCAGAGACACTTTGCTTCAGAAGAAAAAGAGAAAGCCAATGAAAAAACTAGTTTGTTTGTAAACATATTTCCCTCAGACGAACAACTTTAAAAACATTATCCATCCAAGGTAGTAAATAAATTTGTCTTGGTTCTTTTGAAATAATTGTTTCCAAACCATCACAGCCAGATATGTATGTTTTATATTCACGTTTAGAAAGTTGGCATTTTCTTGTTCTAACATTTGGTGCCTCCAGTCTGTCCCGGGGTCACATGACTAAGTGTAGATGACAATTGATCCTTGTATATCACTTCCAGACAGTGTGACAAAGGAAAAATAGGTATTGGCAGAAAGGGCCACTCTGACTTAATGAGGGGGGCGGAACTGTCACCTATCATACTTGCACATCACAAAGGCTCTTCCTGAACACAGTCTCCTGTGGATGCTACAGAAAGAGGACTGCTTTGCTGCCAGAAGGACTACCACTATGCTGCTCTGCAGCACTGATGCTCTGCTGCCCTGCTTGCTGAGAAGGAAGACTGGACCCGCACCCTTCATCCCAGGGTGTAGTGACTCCAATGGTCCGTCAGCTGACCTCCAGTTCTGAGCTACAGATACATAACAAGCTCCAGAGTCTCCCTTCACTGCCCAGCTGACCTGCTGCCTGGACCTGTAACTTGACCTGCAACTGGAGTTGCCTGAGCTCTGCTGCAATCTGATGAAGTGAGTTCTTGACTCCCAAATGTGCCCCTCAGGTCCTGGACCCTAGTGTGGCCTCAGTTGAGCTACCCTGAACCTTTTGGGCTTTTAAAAAACATGAACTTTCATCCGTGCCAAAATCTTGCTTCCCGCGCCGCATGCAAACACAAAGTTTCTGCGAACCTGATTATTTGTGCAACAGGGACCACCAACGAAGCCCTGCAGTGCGAGATCTGCACTTTGTGCTATAGCATCAACAGCTCATATTGACCACCAATGTGTGGCTACAGCAATGACTGTCTGCTGCGCTTGACAGGATCTTCACACTACAGCAACGACCGTTCGCAATACCCAGTCGGCTCTTTGCGCTACTTTGATGGCAATCGGTGAAGCTCTTTTTGCTCCTTGTGGGCTCTTTCACAATGAGATGAACTCTTTGCTGAATTGTGAAGATAACTCTTTCAGAGGGACTGATCCGGTATCGCATGTCCAGATAGCTGTCGGTGGTGCTGTTAGAAATTGGATTACTGGTTGACTGGGATGGGAGCCCTAGTCAAGCAGCAACCACAATGTTAGTCAGGGCAAGACATAAGCGAACCACAAATAACCTGTGCTCCCCCCGATCGCTTGGCACAGAGCATAAAGGCCTAACTTATAGGCAATGTGTAAGGTAATTGTGCAAAATTTTAAACAGTAAAACAGTGGCAAAACAACACAGAATATGAATGCACACCAGGTTAGAAAAATGAAGCTTAGTTTAATAAGTAATGCCAAAACAACAAGAATCCAATTAGTAGAACCCGAGCTGTTGAATTTGAAAGCTTTTAGAGAAAATGGATTGGCGACTTGGTAGGCCAAATGGAATTCCCCCATGAGGAAGGACCCAAAATATTGTCCCCAACATTTTTGTGGGCATTTTCGCTTCTGCTTACTTTTGAAGGACTACTGAGGGTGAGGCTGTATGTCCCTGTTGTTGTCCTAACAAAGTAGGCAGTTTGCAATGACAGTCTCCTGACTCTGGGCTACTTCATCTTTCTGTTCAGCTTGGGTTTGAAGAACCTTCTGGACGTACTCTCTATCTTCTGTAGCCACGAATATAAACTTTTGTAAGGCCTTTTCAAATTGCTTTTGGCCACACATGAGCTTAGTGTTAGATCTGGGGGTCTCTAATTGGCAGAGGTAAGTACCTTAGACCAAGTAGGGACCCTTGCTTCTAGTCAGGGTGAAGGAATACACACAGTAGATAACCCCTGCTCACCCTCTAGGTAGCTTGGCACGAGCAGACAGGCTTATCCATAAGGCAATGTGTATAAAAATGCACTTAACACAAATAATGATCACCAATTCACCACAAACTGAGACCACACAGGTAAGTATATATAAAAATAACTTTATCTAGTTTATGCAGTACGAATCAGCAGTTACACAATGATAGCTTCTTTGGAAAAATGTTGCACTTAATCTTAATGGTTGCTTAATATATCAGGAAGTTCTCAAAGGTAAAACAGTCTCAGGTCTCTTTAAATCAGTACTAAAAACAATGCCACCGAGTTATTGGCCCAAATCAGCTCTTCGCTGACACTAGCGGGTTAATACCCCTCTCCTTTCACTGCTGCGCTTACTCTAGAAGCCCCGATGTCAGTATGAGGTTCTTTAATTTTGACTCTATCTTACATTTGTCATCAATTTGTGTTGCCTTTACACAGACTGCTCTATTCATGAAGTGTTTCTGCCCTTTGGACTGCAACGTGTAGAAAACCCCCCTCTGTCCTTGCTTTGAAAGCAATCTCAGACACTAGCTGGCCTAACTCCATACAGACATGTTCTGCCATTACTGATTGACCTATAAGTGCTGTAATTGATTGACTTATGGGTTGGGCAGAAACACGACGTAAGGGGGACATTCTGGTTACATGATGTTTTTCTATTGGCTAATATTTTGCAGATCTTGTATGTCCATATTAGGTATTTTGTATGCTTGCAGAAGCTAGGACTGCCCCTTTCTTTTATGCTGAGTTTGTAATCCTAAGCATATAAAAGACCTCTGTGTTCTGTATTCTTTAGACGGCCTCATTCAGGTGCTAAAGGCTCCTGTGTGACGTAGTCTCACTTAATAAGTTTAATAAAGATGTCTTTTAATATTTCAGCTTCTGTGCCAAGTTCTTTTGTATTAGTGAGACCCCTGAGAAGGACGATTTCAGTTCTTCAGATGGCGCGGCCAACGCGGGCTTCATCAGAGAAGTGACTTTCTGTGGGAGTGATCTTGTCAGGAGACAGAAAGCTACTGAGGAGGACAAGACAGGATTCTACTAAGAAGGTACTCTGTGCACAGGGATTCTGGGGATTTTTCATCTCTGCAGCCCACTGTATTTCTGCTCTTCCTGATTTTGATCCTCCACATGATGTCACTCCTGACTGAGAACCCTTTTTGGCGTGAGTATTAAAAAAAAAACAAAGAGACCGTTAGGTCATTTAGAACTTGACAGTTAGAATTTGGATAACCTTTTTGATTGGTAAGAGTAAGGTAGTTTAGTAACCCTTACTGTAGCTTTGGAAGAGTAAGGTAATTTAGTAATGCTTACTGTAGCTTTGGAACTTTGGAATTTGTGTTGGCCAACTTTGGATTTGTATAGGTTTGTATATGCAAATTGCAATTTGTGTAGACAGGTAATGAAGAGAATTTTCTCTATTTGGTTTAGTTGAACGGTGCACGTACGAAAAGTACATTAAGCACTATTTTGATTATAATATTGTATATTTTGCAATATTTTTGGGCATGCCTGTTTAAAAGCTCACATAAGAAGAATGTGTTGCTTTATTTTGGAAGGTACCATGTTGTGATGTGAAGTAAATTAGCCGGCTTCCCTAGAGGGAATATCTAAATAGGTTTAGATTTACAAACATATTTCTTCCTCGGTGATTTTGTATCCCCAGGGAATTAAAATATGGACATAATACATACAAGGGTCCTTTGTTCTGTACAATTTTATGAATCAAGATATGCAGAGCGATTTTTGAGTGTATTTTCGCTTGTTGGACATACATCAGTCTGTTGGGCTGTTTTGCAGTCTTTTGGAACACAATTGAGAAGCGTTTCTTGTAAATATGACTTACAACTAGTATTTACAAATGGTGTGGTTTAAGTACAGTCTGTGGGCTGTCCTTTATTTCTGTCCTGAGTATTGATATGTGGGTTAAATGTGTGTTTAAATGTCTATGTGGTTTTCCCATTAGTGCAATTTCTGTAAGTGAATAGCAATGGCACTATTCACGAAATGCATGGCTAAAAGCACGCCGTATTGTGTGTCCTGAGTGTTTGACCCCTTTCTGTTTGTCTGAAATGAGCTCAAATGTGTGTTTGTGTTTCTTTTTGATGTTTTCAGTCTATTAAGCAAGATGTCTAAATGTTTAAAAACTAAAATGTAAATTCACATTCACTAGGAATAAAAAGCCCCCAAAAACGAAATTGGGTGTTTTGCAAAAAAAAAAAAAAACTTACAGCATTTTCCTTAGATACATTGTGTTAGGTATTAACAGGCAAACAGATCAGCTGAAGTAAATTCCTGCTGAACTCAAAATATTATAGAACATGCATTGATATGTTTTAGTTTGAAAAAGACTGCCAGCTGTTCATGTTACAAGCACTTAGAGACAAGCTAAATAAACAGGAATATTTATTTAGCCAGGATTTTCCCCTCAGTTGCACAGGTGAAAACTTTGCATTTCAGAATGTTGTTTTAAAAAGGTTCTAAAACTAAGGTTCATTATTTTGTATTATAGGAAGACATTTAAATTAAGGGTTTTCCTTTCTTTAAGCATTTCTCTAAGCATATTCTTGGCTCGGTTGCTAAATAATAATAAACCCATGTAATGAAGAAACATTTAAAAAGAAAGAAACCGTAACAGATGCTGAAACAAGATAGGGCAAGTCCAAGGAAACTAAAAAGTTAACGATGTCTTGAACATTGATTGGCAATCTCAGATAAAGATCAATCAGGGAAATTGGCTTTGCAGGTCAGTTTCGGGTGACAAAAGTTAGTTTCTTACAGATTAATCTGTTTAATGTGTACATGACCTGGGGTGGCCAGGCCACTTTGTTCGTCGGCCCACGTGGCACAGAGAAAAAAATAAAAAGAGAGAAAATGAAGTCAGATTCAAGGAATTACAGAGCCTTAATATGTGGAATTATCAAAACTGATTAGGTTATAAAAATCAGTGCTACAAAATTAGTTTTTTACTATTTATGAAGCTTAATACTTATACTGTGACCTCCTAGCATTATAATTTAATTTAAGGTATGGTATATTGCATAATAAGGACATTAGCATATAGAATTTCACTTGACCAGGCGTGAAAAACTCATTTTTCTCAGGATTTGCAGGAGATATGCCCAATGTTCAATCTCTGCAATTTGTAAAGAACATTCTGAGGATGATTAATATGTAACATTATTATAGGATATTTATTTTTTAGTGCCCCAAATATCAAAGTCGAATTTGGGTAAACTGTGGGCATTTTTGCCATTTACAATAGCTTTAAAGTGCTTTAGGCTTCAGTAAATGCATACATTTAGGTATAATACAAATTTGCAGGTTGTTTCCTTTTAAATAGGTCAGTGAGCCAATGTGCCTGGTGCAGAGGTTTGAGTTTAATATCAGGGTGGAAGGTTTTAACTTTTGCTGGACCTAACTGAGCCTTCATCCATTTAAGGTAGATGAAATGAGTACCATTGCAAACAAGCATTTGTTCTAAAAACTGGTATGTGTGTTATTATGTTCTGCGAATTAGTCACAGTAACTGTTTTAATAACCTAAGTATAGAAATAAATTGTAGCCCCTAACAGGAGTAATATATATATCATGTGTTTTTAAATAGGGTTGGTTATTGCAGGTTAGAAAGAGTTGGGAAGGTTTTTTTTGTCTTTTTCAGCCTTAGAGTGAGGTGGGAGTTAGGAGTAAGTGTAAAGAGATGGAGAAATTATTGCTTGGAAAAGCAGGGCCTCAAAGGGTGTTCGCGCACGGGACACGCAGAGTGTCTGTGAAAAAAATGTTTTTGGAAAGTTAAAAAGGTTTAGCATGTTTTTAAAAGATGGTTGTTACAGTTGATATTTTGTGTGTTATGTGCAGAAATGTTCGTGCGTTTTACATATTTTTGCATTTTATCCTTTTATGAATTGTTCCTGCTGGTCCTGTGTGTCAGAAGCGACACAGTTAGTTGTGTTTGACAGCCAAATGACCACTAACTGGTGATCTGCTGTCAAAAGGAGGGTGATGATTTTAAGCCTGACAAATTAAGCAGGCCTGAATATTCTGTTTTGAGCTGCAGGTTCACAGTGCATAAAAGTGCATGCAATAGTGTTGTGTGTCACCGCTTATTTACATATGCTATTGTTTTGTCTATGCTTTTTGTGCTTGATATACGCAAGTATATCTGATGGCTTGACATGTGCGTTTTGTGTGTTTTTTTAATGCATGTTTTTGTTTCATGTTGCTGCTTTTTGATACTATTACAAGTTTACCTGTGTTGTGAAGGGATATACATGACAATGTGTATCCTGTACAACAGTTGGGTAGATTTGCTCTGACACTAAATTTCACAGATAGACAGACAACACTTCATGAGTGTATGTCAAATTTGGCTTTAATGGTATTTGAAGGAAAATAAAAAGGAGATATACAGAACCAAAGTGTGTCATCTGCAATTAGTCACGATACTGTCCTCTTCCCTTAAAGGAACAGGCAGCCCTAAATGTATGTATCCTGATTGGACGTAAGGATAAATTATAGATTTGTGACTCTTGTACATGGTGACCTAATTTCTATATTACATTAGTCAGTTTTGTTCTGCTTCCTAAGTAGTGTATGGCTTTGTACCATAAAGGAAACAAGGCTTCATTTTTACCTAGTCCCATTTCCCTTTTCCAAATTCCTTTCACTAGTTGATTTATTGCTCAGGTTCACACTTCCAGACTGCAGTAATGTACCAGAGACCTCATATTATGTATAATTCCCTTTTGTATGACCAGACTGGTTTTCAAAAAATTTCTTTAGGCCTACTCTGATGTTTTCCAGTTTGACTATTAGGGTAGTGATGGACTGGTTAACTGACTCAATACTATAGTAAGATAAGTTTTCCACCTCAATAGGAGACACCTTACGTTTTTTTGAATATGACAAATTCAATGCCTATTCTAATTTGGTTTTTAGTTCCTTTTTTCTGCTGCTTTAATTTTTGATGGACCAGATGTATTTTAAATAATGGAAATACCAGGACTCTCTAGTTCTTGTCTTTTGTTTCCACATTTTGATCATTAGCTTTTGTATTGAATAGTCCACCTGATGCACAATTCTTAAAGGGAGGTATCTACATGTCCCTGATACAATGTATTATGTGATCTCTCTTTTGAGGTGCTCTAGATAAGGAATTTAGGAACACCTATATGTAATCATTTAGAGAAAAAAAAAGTGTTTGCCCCATTAGACAATGCCACCATATGTGAGAACATCCATTCAGATAGAATTCCCATGTCGCTATCTACCCTTAGATGGTAGGGCATATGCTCTCACATGGAAACCCAATTAAAGAGGCTAGAGGCACTGTTTTGCCTACTGCCTTTGTCTTTGTATTGCCTTTGAGAATGACAGTGTGTTCTAGACCAGAAATGTCCCATGACGTATGGCCACTCCTTTAAAGATTGCAGGCCACTTGCGTGCAGTCCCTTGTTGTACAATGAACTGTTTTTGTACTTAATTGAAGGAAACAACTGTGTCACATTTTCTACGTCACTAGGTTCTGCGGGATCTTCCAGAGTCAAAGGAAGAATGATACCCTGCAGAACGGTGATAAAGATGAGTTCTAATTCTCATCAGTGTCAGCTACAGATGAGGGCTACATACCTTGGCCCTACAGTCCCAGCACCCAGACAGCGATCACCAGCGTGCCATCAGTGATATCTCCAACGTATTGTGCTTGCTTCATCAGAAGGCGTTGAACATCAGAGAAGGAGGATCAGGTTTTGCCACAGAACCAGAAGTTCAGTGCAAAGAGCGAAAGAGAAGGATTCTTGTTGTTGTTTGAGGCTTCAGTTTTTCACCCACCTGTCATGTGCTGGTTAACCTCTGACAGTGTGCAGTCCCTTGAGCCCCTTGGCCTGAGTTTTGGCCACACAACCCCTTTTCCTTTGCTCCAACGGAAGTGCAGTGCACCGGAGGATTTGAGATTGGCAAAAGACACTACATTATGGTGCCCATGAAAGAGCAGCCCGAGCATCCTCTGACACTGAATAGAGTGTTGGAGCCTGAAAGTGTTGCTGAGAGTGACAGTCTGTTGCTCTTCCCCGATTAGTAGTACTTGGGTCTGCATGAGATGATCTGTGCCCTTGATCAATGAAGAGGACACTATCTGTAGTGCCTGCCGCAGAGGAGAGATATTGGTGCACTGCATTGAGACATTGAGACTTTCAAGTGAGCTGTGAGTGTTTTTCCAGGAAGGCACTCCAACGGATACTAAGTAACATCATTTTCATGAAAGGCTTGAATGAAGAGGCCCATGCGGAAGAAAACAACAGAAACAGGATTTGATGGACAATAGAAGCCTGCCAGAAGAGGCTTTGACGGACTCTGGGTATTTCCCGTGCGATTGTATAGAATTGGTGTTTGGAGACTGATTCTTATTGTTTTATTGGCATTGTCAATAGTCACTGAAATACATAATGTTTGCAAAATAATTTTAGGATTTGCCTGTGTAATGGCAAAAGGGGGGTCTGAGGTTCTTTAATTTTGACACCATCTTACATTTGTCATCAATTTGTGTTGCCTTTACACAGACTGCTCTATTCATTAAGTGTTTCTGCCCTTTGGACTGCAACGTGTAGAAAACCCCCCTCTGTCATTGCTTTGAAAGCAATCTCAGACACTAGCTGGCCTAACTCCATACAGACATGTTCTGCCATTACTGATTGACCTATAAGTGCTGTCATTGATTGACTTATGGGTTGGGCAGAAACACGACGTAAGGGGGATATTCTGGTTACATGATGTTTTTCTATTGGCCAATATTTTGCAGATCTTGTATGTCCATATTAGGTATTTTGTATGCTTGCAGAAGCTAGGACTGCCCCTTTCTTTTATGCTGAGTTTGTAATTCTAAGCATATAAAAGACCTCTGTGTTCTGTATTCTTTAGACTGCCTCATTCAGGTGCTAAAGGCTCCTGTGTGACGTAGTCTCACTTATTAAGTTTAATAAAGATGTCTTTTAATATTTCAGCTTCTGTGCCAAGTTCTTTTGTATTAGTGAGACCCCTGAGAATGAAGATTTCAGTTCTTCAAGTAGAGCCTTCGATGTCAGCTCCGGCCGGTCCCGACTGCTCTCCCGCCCGCATTCGACAATCCAACGAACGGCGGGGAGATTGAGCAGCACTCTTTTGCTGGGACAACAGGCCAGGGGCTGTGCAATCACACGCGGCTCCCTCGACGAGATCGGGTCCTGGAGAGGACTCGACAATGGATCCCTCGCTGGTCGCGGCCCTCGATGGGGATGACGCCGTGGGCCAATCAGGTCGCGGCGTTCTCGGCAAGCCTCCACATTCACCCGGGAGTCAGCCAATGGCAGTGCGGCTCCTGGGGCAGGCCCTCAATGATGCTCACGCAGGCAACCAACCACAACACGGTCTCAGCGATGACGCTACGGCGCACGGGCCAATCCCGTCGCGGCGTTAGTGAGGGGGCTCGCCTCTTTCCTCCAATCAGGGAGCAGCGGGCTCGTTCTCGGCTTCGTTGGTACCGGCAAGGTACAGCAGACTGCGGAGGGTGTTCCCAGGCCCCGGGCAAGATCGGAACTTGGCGGCACAAGGTTTCTGGGGGCGGGGTCACAAATAGACTGCCCTCACGACCCTAGACCTTCTTTGGGGAAAACTCACGGGGGGTGACAAGCCTGTGATAGGTCTTGTCTTGCCCCAGATGTCCTGCGAGAGGCACGTCATGAGCCAGACCCAGTAGGAAGTTCCTGAAGTGCTCGGGTACCACCAGCACACGGGCTGCACCGGGCTCAGCGAACTTAGGCTCACTATAAAGTAAGTCATCCTCCCAGTAAATCAAATGTTCCTTGGACCCTAGGCCTGCTGCCTGGTCTGCAGCCTGTTGCTGCACACCAATGAGAGAAGGGCACTCCTTCTGAGCCTGGCAGAACTCCTCCCTGGAGGGACCACCCTCTTGCTGCCAATGGGTCAGCTCAGGCAATTCCCCCAGTTCGGCCACCTGCTCCCCTGTAGGTTCCAGAGCATCCCCCTCAGGTTCTGCTTCCTCCTGGACCGTGGGAACGGCGGGGGATGGTTTCCCGCGCCCTCTGCCCCTTCCTCTCTTGGCAGGTCCCTTGGCCATTGTTCCAGGCTCCAGTTCTGCTGATTCACCCCTACTAGCTGACATTGCACGTGTGGTCACACAGATCCACGCAGGCAAGCCCAACATCTCCAAATGAGTTCTGTGCTCCACATCCTTCCATGGAGAGCTCTCCAGGTCGTTACCTAATAGACAGTCTACAGGCAAGGCATCACTGACAACCACATCCAAAAGACCAGAGACTCCCTCCCACTCAAAGAAAACACGGGCCAACTTGCAGAGGCGCATTGAACTGTCAGCTGCCACCACAGGACGGAGTACATTGGGAATGATCTGCTCTTCAGTCACCCACTGACACCTGACAGATGTCACGCTGGCCCCCGTGTCTCTCTGAGCCTCTATCTCTCCTCCATTGATGGTCAACTTCTGCCCGTATTTTTTAGTGTTAGCGGTCAGCAAGATGTCCTGGACCATCTCTTGGTCTCCTAAAGAGACAAGGGTCATCACTGCTAATCCCACCTCCCCACTGGAAACCAAATCACCTCCCAAAACTACACTGGCTAACCCTGGGGTCGGAGCACCAGTGGGCGCTGAGGTTTTGTTGGGACATTTGGGGGCAATGTGCCCCACCTCTCTACATGCATAGCAAGTAGGCTGAGCTCTGTTGGCCTGCCTGCCCTTATGGAGCCAAGGCTTCTTAGGCTTGGCGGGTTGGGACTCCTTCTCCTTGGAACTAGTTTGGGGCCCTTTAGAAGACTCCTTACTGTTACCCTTGTCCTCCCCACCCTTCTGCTGGGGACCCTGTCCACCCTTGGCTGGGGTACTTACCACCCCCTTGTGGACCCTGGTGCTAGTCCAGAGGTCCGCCTCCTTAGCAAGCTCACTGGGATCAGTTAACTTGCTGTCTAAAAGATGCTGGCGCAGCTCAGGAACACATAAACTACTCAAGTGCTCCCAAATAATCAAGTGACACAACCCCACATAATCAGTTACTTTGCTGCCCTTTATCCAACCTTCCAGTGCACGCGTGTACATACTCACACACTCCACCCAAGTACTAGAATCAAGTTTCTTGAAGTTCCTAAACTTCTGGCGGTACTGTTCTGGAGTAAGCCCATACCTGCGGCATAAAGCCTCCTTCATAGTGGGGTAGGTTAAGGTACCTGCTGCTTCTAAGGGTGCCAAGACATCCCTCCCAGAGGCCTCAAAATGCTTCCACAAACCTGCCCCCCAACTCTTCTCAGGCACTTCATTCATCTTTAAGGCAAGCTCATAGGATCTAAACCATGCATAGATATCCTCACCCCTCTGATAATTCTGCACCAAATCTTTGGGTATGTAAACCTTACCCGCCTGCACTGGCTGTACGCTGCCACCATTTGAACTGGACTCCCCTTGTTTAGCTTTAAGTTCCAGCTCCCTCAGACTCAACTCATGAGCTAACTGAGTTTCTTCTCCTCCAAAGCGAGAGCATTTCTTCTCTCCTCCGCCTTCTCCTCACTGTCAAGGCGAAACTTTCTCTCTTCTGCTTGGGTCTTGAGTTTAAAAAGCTCAATCTCATGGGCTCTAGCCCTCTGATTTTCATCCTGCTCCTCTGGAGAAAGACCCCTACTGGAATGGTTGCTGCCAACCCTAGAAGCTGGTCTATTCACTGGCAAATCACTGGATACAAAAGCATTCTCCTGTGTGCCTCCCTCTCCAGTAACCTCTTCTGGAACATGTTTGGCATCCCACCAGGCCCTTAGAGCTTTCTGTAGCTCTTCCTTGTTTGCGCTGCCCTTCACTGGGCATCCAAGCTGTTTGCAGAATTGCTTCAGCTGCTCCTTTTTATAGATGAGCAACTCCTGAATTTCAAATTCCAATTCTACTCCTTCGCTTACTGCTTTCTGAGACATGATGCTTCCTAGACTTTCAAAAATCTTGTGCAATCTGTGCTGCTAAAACTAGACTAGTGATGTACAAGAAATCACTGTAGGCCAAGTGCAAATATTAGTTCAAAATCCACACCGCTGTCCAACAATGTTAGATCTGGGGGTCTCTAATTGGCAGAGGTAAGTACCTTAGACCAAGTAGGGACCCTTGCTTCTAGTCAGGGTGAAGGAATACACACAGTAGATAACCCCTGCTCACCCTCTAGGTAGCTTGTCACGAGCAGACAGGCTTATCCATAAGGCAATGTGTATAATAAATGCACTTAACACAAACAATGATCCCCAATCCACCACAAACTGAGACCACACAGGTAAGTATATATAAAAATAACTTTATCTAGTTTATGCAGTAAGAATCAGCAGTTACACGATGATAGCTTCTTTGGAAAAATGTTGCACTTAATCTTAATGGTTGCTTAATATATCAGGAAGTTCTCAAAGGTAATAGTCTCAGGTCTCTTTAAATCGTTAAGTACTAAAAACAATGCCACCTAGTTATTGGCCCAAATCAGCTCTTCGCTGACACTAGCGGGTTAATACCCCACTCCTTTCACTGCTGCGCTTACTCTAGAAGCCCCGATGTCAGTAGAGCCTTCGATGTCAGCCCCGGCCGGTCCCGACTGCTCTCCCGCCCGCTCTCGACAATCCAACGAGCGGCGGGGAGATTGAGCAGCACTCTTTCGCAGGGACAACAGGCCAGGGGCTGTGCACTCACACGCGGCTCCCTCGACGAGATCGGATCCCGGAAAGGACTCGACGATGGATCCCTCACTGGTTGCGGCCCTCGATGGGGATGACGCCGTGGGCCAATCAGGTCGCGGCGTTCTCGGCAAGCCTCCACATTCACCCGGGAGTCAGCCAATGGCAGTGCGGCTCCCGGGGCAGGCCCTCAATGATGCTCACGCAGGCAAGCAACCAACCACAACACGGTCTCAGCGGCCTTAGTGAGGGGGCTCGGCTCTCTCCTCCAATCAGGGAGCAGCGGGCTCGTTCTCGGCTTCGTTGGTACCGGCAAGGTACAGCAGACTTCGGAGGGTGTTCCCAGGCCCCGGGCAAGATCGGAACTTGGCGGCACAAGGTTTCTGGGGGCGGGGGTCACAAATAGACCTTCTTTGGGCAAAACTCACGGGCCACGTGGAATGCGTGCCGATGAGCACACCGAGCCCGGTCCCAGGCCCGTAGTTAAAAACTCACGCACCCAAACAAACTGCAGCACGACCTTCACAGCGTTTTCAGTTACAATGGAACCTTTTGACCCCAGGTTCCAGGACAGGAGGCCAGCTCTTCTCAGGCCCTTGGAGATTCAGTTAGGAGACACAGCACACAGCAAAGTCTCTGTAGGTCAAGCAGGCAGGGTCACAGCACACAGCAAAGTCCCTCTTCTCCTCAGCTTCAGTTGGTCAGCAGAACAGGTCAGCCCTTTAGAGCACACAGCAAGGCAATCTTCCTTCAGTTCTTCAGCGGTCCTTCTTCCAGCAGAGGTTCCTCTTGATTGTAGAATCTAATTTTCTGTTGTCAGGGGTCCTTCTCTTATACCCCAAAAAGTCTTTGAAGTCTGTGCAAGTGGGCCCTGAGCCCGGTCTAAACCAGTTCTGGGTGTTGCTGGAGCCCTTTGGCTTCCTGGCTTCCTTCTTTCTTTCAGTATCAGGGACAGAGGTGACAGTCGCCCAGTGGGAGGTGGAGCCAGCATTATGGTCAGGCAGGCACAGCCCTATTCACTCCCAGGTGCTATCTCCTCCCACTTCCCTGGCAGCAGATGCAGCCTTTCATCCACGGGCTGACTCAGACAACCTCCTGGGGGCTCTGCAGTCCCTGTCACCCTCAAACCAGACAGTCAATCCACAAGCAGGCCCAGGCACACAGAAAGGTTAGACAAGAGAACAGTGACTTTCTAAAAGTACTATTCTCAAAAACAGAATGTAAAAACAACCTTTCCTAAAAGATGTGTTATTAAATTCTGAGTTCAGGGATATCAATCATTTATGTCCCATCTTGTTCCTATGGGAAGATAGGCTGGTATCCATTGGGACCAGCCTCCCCCATGTTAGTCTATGGAGCAAGATAACCTTGCAGCAGTGAGCACACAAAATGGCTGCTGCTCACTACCAGAGCATGTGACCTGCACTAGTACATGCTCTACCTTACCCATACACTGCACCCTGCCCAGGTGGGTACCTTGAGCCTTCCATAGGGGTGACTGATGTGCACAGACAAGGAAGGGTTAGGCCCAGCCAGTGGGGACACTGGCCAGGCGGACATGGCAGTCCACTGACTACACACAGGCACTGCGGTGGCAGGCCTGAGACACTATTTTAGGGCTACTTATGTGGGTGGCACAATCAGCGCTGCAGGTCCACTAGTAGCATCTGTCATCACCAGCCCTGGCACACACAGTGCACTTTACTAGGGACTTCATGGTGATACAAATATGCCAATCAGGTATACCCAATCAATATGACAATTTGCATAGGTAGCACTTACACTCTGGCACTGATCAGCAGTGGCAGAGTGTCCAAAGCATCTAATCCAACAAAAAACGAAATCCAGCACAGCATCAAAAATACAGGAGGCAGAGGCAAAAAGACGGGGGAAAACCACGCCAAGGGTGTCAGGTCTAACACTTAGTAACGAAAGCTTCAATTTCCTCACAGGCCATTTTTGGCATCCCTTTGTGGAGAGATGGATGGAAATATGGCTTCAGAGGCTTTTCTGATTTGTGTTGGATGGGTGTTTATTGCGAAAGGAAAAAAATAAACGCAGTCTATACTGGGATCTCCCGCAGGGGAATGAAAAGTCACAGTCATTGTTGTCACTCAGAATACGGTCCGTCCTTTATAATCAAGAAGGAGTTTCTTCTTGGGTCCTTAGGTTTACCAGGACAATGCAACCAGCACCCTTGGGAAAAACTGAATAGCCACAACTCTGCTGAGTTGTGACCAGCTGTTTCACTTCTGCTGGTGACATCCACCAGTTTTCCAATCGGTTGTCCTCCTCCTCCTCAATATTTGGGTTGTCTTCCTCACCCTCCAACCTCTCACTTCTCAGTGGCTCCTGTGTCCCTGGAGTCTAGGCTCCTCTGTTGCGTTCTTTGTACCAGGCAGCTGGCTCTCCAATGGTGTCTGTCTTAGAGTCCTGGTCTCAGTGGTCTCTGCTCACTTCAACCTTGTCACGTGTCTCTTTCTTTCCTTCCCCTTCTCAACGTCTTCCTCCATATTTCTCTTTGTTGCTCCACCCCTACCCTGCCAACAGAAGTCCTTAATAACTGCTCCCTCTCCTTCCCGGTCCGCCCTCTTTCCCCCTGCTCCTCTGCGTCCTTTCTCTCTTTCCACCTTTTTTTCGATCCCTGCCAAACAGTGAACCCTTTTCTGACATGAGGCTTCTTTCTTGTTTTCAGGAGGTGTTTTGGAGGATCCTGGCTGCCTCCTTCACATGACATCCTACTGATATCAGCTGCCCCTTCACACCTCCCTCAACCAGTAACCCAATTTCTTACAATCCTGTGTTAAAAATTTGCAAGTGTTATTTTATTATATTTGTAAGGCCTTGGATTTCATGGAATATATGGCTACACATGTCAATCTGATTTTTTGTGAATATTCCTGTAGATCGTGTATATTGATTCATTTGCTGAAACAATAAATGAATGAGGCTTTTATAGAGCGCCATGTCATTTGCGAATGAGCATCCTGGCTCTGAGCTTAGTTGCCATATAAACCCAGAGTGCAGGAGGTCAATGGATAAACTAGTAACAAAGAGAATCTAAGGCCAGGAAGAGCCAGGTCTTCAGACTCTATTTGAATGTCTTCAATGTCCATGAATCAGAGAGAGCTGGGAGTTGGTTCCAGGCTTTGGTCAGTTACGCCTGCTACTGGGGAGTAGTGGTGGGGTGGGGTGGGGAGGATTAACAAAAAGAAAAGGGGGGGAAAATAAAGACAAGCATTTGCAATGCAATAGGTCTCGCATTAATTAAGTTTGAGCTATTGGCATTGATAAATATTGCAACACCAATTGCACCAAAAGTCTATGAATTGTAGGGCAAAAAAATGTGTATTTATTTTTGTAGCAATGATGGCAAGCTGCGCTTTAGATGAATATGTTTATAAGTAAAGTGTGCCATACTGCAATTGCTACAATAGTTAATTGTGGATACGTTAACAATTGATGTGTGCACTGACGGCTGGTTGTGTGTGTGCCTGTAGAAATTGTGTGTGTGTGGATGTATGTGTGCTTGTGTGTGTGGTTGTGTGGGTGTGTGGTTGTGTGTGGTTGTGTGTGTGTGTGGTTGTGTGTTGATGTATGTGTGGTTGTGCGTGTGGTTTTGTGTTTGTGGTTGTGTGTGTGTGTGGTTGTGTGAGTTGTGTTTGTGGTTGTGTGTGGTTGTGTGTGTGTGATTGTGTGTGTTAATGTGTGTGGTTGTGTGTGTGGTTGTGTATGGTTGTATGTGTGGTTGGGTGTGTGGTTGGGTGTCTGGCTGTGTGTGTGGCTGGGTGAGTGGTTGTGTGTGTGTGGTTGTGTGTGTGTGTGGTTGTGTGTGTGGTTGTGTGTGGTTGTGTGTGGTTGTGTGTGTGGCCGTGTGTGGTTGTGTGTGTAAGTGGTTGTGTGTGCTGTGTTTGTGTGTGTGGTTGTGTGTGTGTGGTTGGGTGTGGTTGTGTGAGTGTGGTTGTGTGTGTGGTTGTGTTTATGTGTGTGTTGTTGTGTGTGTGGTTCTGTGTGTGGTTCAGTGGTTGGCTGTGGTTGTGTGTATGTGTGGTTGTGGGTGTGGTTGTGTGTGGGTGGTTTTTGCTGCATAACTAAATACTTATAAGGTCCCAAAACCGAGACCTATTGGCTATGCCAATGCTTGTTTTTAATGTAGTTCGATCATTGTACAAAATTGATATTCGGCTGTTTTCATAAAACAAGTGACTCCCTAGCAGAAAGAGGCCGTTGCAGCAGATTACTTCTTCAGGTAGTGTTACTGGATACACAATGCCATATGGTCCCAAATTCAGCTCAGCCTATAAGTTAGCTATACATTAATCTGCTACTTGTCTTTTACTGCTGACATTCCCTGTTTCACAAGAAGAGGCAGGCGGAAAAGGGACCATAATACAGAGAATAAAAAGTTGAATGAAAATAAAACGGATGCCTTGATTCAAAGATTGAAAGGAATACCAATTCTTTGTGGAAAGAAACTGAATACAATAGTGAAATAAACACGAGAGAATGAACACATACAACCACATACACAACCACACACACAACCACACACACACAACCACCCAACCACACACAAAATCACACACACAACCACCCCACCACACACACAACCACATCCACACACACAACCACACACACAACCACACACAACCACACACAAACATACACAACCACACACTCAACACACAACCACACATACACAACCACACATACACACAACCACAACCAACCACAGATCCACACACACACAACCACACATAACCACACAGACACACACAACCACACACACACAAGCACACACACACACAAGCACACACAAGCACACACACAATCACACACACACTCAAGCACACACACAAACACAATGTGTGTGGTTGTGTGTGTGTGGTTGTGTGTGTTTTGTTGTGTGTGGGGGGGTGTGGTTGTGTGTGTGGTTGTGTGTGTGGTTGTGTTTGTGGCTGTGTGTGGTTGTGTGTGTGTGGTGTGTGTGTGTGGTTGTGTGTGTGGTTGTGTGTGTGGTTGTGTATGTATGTTTGTGTATGTGGTTGTATGTGTTGTGTGTGGTTGTGTGTGTGTGGCTGTGTGTGTGTGGTTTTGTATGTGGTTGTGTGTGTGTGATTGCGTGTGGGTGTGGTTTTGTGTGTGGGTGTGGTTGTGTGTGTTGTTGTATGTGTGGTTGTATGTGTGGTTGTGGGTGTGGTTGTGTGTGTGTGTGGTTGTGTGTGGGGGGGTGTGTGGTTGTGTCTGTGATTGTGTTTGTGGCTGTTTGTGGTTGCGTGGGTGGTTGTGTGTGTGTGGTTGTGTGTGTGGTTGTGTGTGTGTTGTGTGTGTGGTTGTGTGTGTATGTTTGTGTATGTGGTAGTATGTGTTGTGTGTGTGGTTGTGTGTGTGTGGTTGTGTGTGGCTGTGTGTGTGTGTGTGTGTTGTGTATGTGGTTGTGTGTGTGTGATTGTGTGTGGTTGTGTGTGTGGTTGTGTGTGTTGTGGTTGTGTGTGTTGTGTTTGTGTGTGTGTGTGTGGTTGTGTGTGTGGTTGTGTGTGGTTGTCTGTGTGGTTGTGTGTTTGTGTGTGTATTTGTGTGTGTTTGTGTGTGTGGTTGTATGTGTGGTTGTGTGTGGTTGTGTGTGTGGTCGGGTGTGTGGTTGTGTGTGAGTGTGGTTTTGTGCGTGTGGTTGTGTGTGTGTGTGGGTGTGTGTGTGGTTGTGTCTGTGTGTACCTTTTAAAAAAAGCATTGGCATAGCCAATAGGTCTCGCTTTTGGTACCTTATAAGTATTTAGTTTTGCAGCACAATATCCTTGGTGCAACAACATTAGTGGTTTCATGGCTAAACCTTGTACCTTATAAGTGTTTAGACATGCAACAGTTGATGTTGTTGCACCAAGGATATTTTGCTGCATAACTAAATACTTATATGGTCCCAAAACCGAGACCTATTGGCTATGTCAATGCTTGTTTTTAATGTAGTTCGATCATTGTACAAAATTGATATTCGGCTGTTTTCATAAAACAAGTGACTCCCTAGCAGAAAGAGGCCGTTGCAGCAGATTACTTCTTCAGGTAGTGTTACTGGATACACAATGCCATATGGTCCCAAATTCAGCTCAGGCTATAAGTTAGCTATAGATTAATCTGCTACTTGTCTTTTACTGCTGACATTCCCTGTTTCACAAGAAGAGACAGGCGGAAAAGGCACCATGATACAGAGAATAAAAAGTTGAATGAAAATGAAACGGATGCCTTGATTCAAAGATTGAAAGAAATAACAATTCTTTGTGGAAAGAAACTGAATACAATAGTGAAATAAACACTAGAGAATGAACAAAGAGTGGAAGCAATGGCACAGTTGAAGCCAGAAGGGAAAAATCAACCTCAGTAGGGAGGGGAAAAAGAAAGTGAAAGAAACCAAGAGCCGAAAAAGAAAAACGAAACATGTTCTTCTTTTTTTAAATAACGAAACGTTTTACAAAGGTGTATTACCAAACACGGGTGTGGTAAGGGCAGCCAGGCCTGTATTGTTATATCCATGGCAGTCAAAATAAAAAACAATGGAACAGTAGTGAAATATGGTATTTAATTTTTAACTTTTTGAATATAGACCTAAAACAGAAAACACAGGAAGAAATAATTTTATGAGAGGTGTCTAAACGATTCCAAAGCAATTATTAAAACAGAGGGCTAATCGCCTTGTTACAAAAGAATACTGAGAATGTAATGCAAACATTTTTCACCTACCAAACTTTGGTCTTTAGAGAATAACAAACTATGAAGAAATGGCCAGAGAAATGTGGCAACACTAATAACAAATCCAAATCCAAAAATTCTTTATTTCGGTCATGTAGACCATAAAAGATGCAGTACATAAAACATAAAAACATTGCTTACATAAAAACACATTTCATACAGTCTTAAAATTGATAGATTTCCCACCTTGGAGGAAAAAGGGAGGTAAGAGCAAACCAATTCAGTATCACACATTAGAGGGTTATTTTTTCCTAATCTGCCATACTGCCATTAAAAATTTGGCTACTGCAAAGACAATATGGGCAAGAGTGCTGGTTTTCATTACTCTGTAAGCGTGTGAATTGTTACTGAACCCCAAGTTTCTACAGAGGGGCGCTAACCAGTATTTTCTAGATTTACTGTAGGCAGGACAGGCAAACATAATATGAAGCTCATCTTCCTTATGAGTATTACAACTTGGACACATTATATCGCCACCATTGTGCCATTTGTGAGTAAATGTTCCAATGGGCAGTGTACCTAGCCTCCATTGTACAAATAATTTCCTCGCAAGGATAGGAAAAATAAGGTCCATAAAACTTTCAAAAACATAGGAATTTTTGGATTCCAGGAACCGATCTGTGAGAGTGCCACTGGTTTGTACGTTCAGCAAGAGTGAAAGTCTTTTTTCTTTAATCATTCGGCCTAAGCTTTTGCGTGGAACCCTTCGGCAGCCCAGTTCAGGGTCCTCCCAGAGGTCAAATAAATTCAAGGCGTGCAGTTCTTTTTTAACAAAAGCGAGCCAAGAGATTTTATTACTTTGGTTCAGGTTCATGACATGAATAAGGTCCTGCCTATAGTGATGCAGTTCGTTGGTGGACCATAGCCTATGCCAGAACCTCACCGGCTTTGACTCTAGCTCCTCAGTAATAGAGGGGAGGCCCATGTCTAATCCCAGGGGCAAGAGCGGTGTGCCTCTAGGAAGAGCCAAGAGGCGTCTCAGAAAATTATTTTCCACTCTAGCTAGTTCTTGGCCTACTTTATGCCCCCATAGTTCACTCCCATATGTTGCAGCTGCCTTAGCTTGGGTTTTGTACAGTTCAAGTGCCGGGCTAATGGGCTTATAAGTTGAAGTATTTGCCACTTTCAGTATTGCACCCGACAACTGGGACAGTTTGAGCCGTGATCTTATTATCTGGGGGTCCCAGGATAGATTTTCCTGTAACGTTACTCCCAGATACAAAAAGGTGGTTACCCTCTCAAGCCTGGCATTACCCAGGGTCGGATTGGGTCTGGCTTTTTTAGGTGGATTAAATATCATGAACTTGGTCTTTTCTGTGTTGATCTCTAGACCATGTTGGCTACAGAAAAGACCAAATCCATCCAAAATCCTCTGGATTCCCATTGAAGATTTGGAAAGGAGGAGGGTATCATCGGCAAACATAATTGCCGGGACCCGCCTGCCTGCCAAACATGGGGCATCATTATCCTTGACATTTGCTAGATGGGCTATAACATTATTAATAAAGAGGCAAAACAGGGTCGGTGCCAGGACACAGCCCTGCCTCACCCCTCTACACACAGGAAACCTGGATGACAGGCTACCATCCCTCCCACACCTGACCTGTGCATAGTTGTTATCGTGTAACCTGGTTATGATGTTTAATATCTGAGCGGGTACCCCTAACTTTTCCAGTACCTCCCACAGTTTCTTACGTGGGACTAGGTCAAAAGCTGACCTCAGGTCCACGAACACCATGTACAGCCTTCCACCCTCTACCGTTACCGTCTTCCAGTAAAGCAAAACAAGGCGGAAGATCTGGTCCATGGTGGACGTGTTTTTCCTGAAGCCAGCCTGAAGGGGACTCAGAATATCATTGGCCTCCACCCAGTCTAGCAGGTGGTTCAGGATTAGACGAGTGAATAGCTTTTGAGGGACGTCTATAAGGCTGATCGGCCTGTAGTTGGCCGGGAGCAGAGGAGAGCCCTTTTTGTATATGGGTACAATCTCTGCCCCAGCCAAGAACAGGGGATCGCCATACCTCCTAAGATGGCATTAAACAGAATAAGGAGGTACGGACCCCAGATTTCAGGATGGTGTCTGAACAGGTCCCCCGGTAATCTATCTAACCCAGGCGCCTTCCCCATCGCTAATCGCTCTATTGCAGTCATCACCTCACCAAGCGTAAGTTCCAGGCCAGCCTCCAAGGAAGCGGGAGCTTCGACCTCCGCACCATCAGGCGGTGAGGTGGTGTCTTGGTAGAGTGACCCAAAATGTGACTCCCACACTGAGGGGGCAATGTTGGGCTCCACTGCTGATTTAAGTTCCCCTGTCCCATTATTCACCAGAGCCCAAAATTTCCTCGAATCTTTAGCGTCAAGGGCTTCAGATAGATCATGCCAACGATCCCAATCCCACTCTACCCTAGCAGTTTTCATTGCCGCTTTGTAATCCCTCCTGAGTTCTGCAACCTTGACCTTATTCGAGCCTGCTTTTATGGTAGCAATTAACTCAGACTTAATTTTCCTACAAATCGAGTTATACCAGGTCGGGGTTCGAGTCTTTTTCCTACGTAGTGGAACCACTGGATGGAAAACCTCAGCAAGACCCCTCACAAGTTCCGCATGAATTTGCGCTAATTTCTTATTGTAGTCTATGGGTCTCAGTTGGTCTATAAGGTCATCTACTTCATTAAACCTGGGGAGTGCTATTTCGTATAACTTATTCATGGCACCTTCCCCCTTTATCAGATTCCCCCATTTAACACGACGCCTGTTGGTAGTGAGAAGCAAATTCCCAGGGTCACCGCTGGAAGTGGAGGATGGAGACCCATCTACAAGTGCAGGATGTTGCACCTCCAGTAGAAGCGCATTGTGGTCACTATCTATTCTGGATACCACCCTGAAATCCTGAACTTTAGGCCACATGGTGATGTCTATAAATATATAATGTAACCTAGACTCATGCTCTTTCCTAGTGAAGGTGCACATTGAGGGGGTATCAGACGGGGTACGCCAATTACAGGCCCTTATTGCATAATTCAGAGTGAGGGACATTATCTGTACTGCCAGAGGGGACCAGGTTTTGGGGTGTGGGGATGAAGATGGAGGAACTCCCCCAAAAATCGTCCTCAGTAGTGAGGGCACCCTCCTTTAACCCTGCTAGAGGTTCGAAATGGCAGTTTAAATCCCCACCCATCACTATCCTGTAATCACCTGGAAGCTGACCCAAAAAGGATGAGAGGTCATCTAAAGTAGATGACTCCTTGGCCACGGCAACAGGCCGTGAGTATACATTAATAACTGCCCAGGTTACTGAGCCAGGCCATCTGAGCAGGACACACTGGATGTCCTGCGAGAACGTAACCATACTTTCCGCCTGACACCCAATGTGACTCGCTACCCAGACCGCCAGGCCACCCGAGGGCCTCCCTATACCACTCCACTTGGCCGGAATCTCGAAAATTTCATACCCCGATCTACTCAGGGGTTCCCTCGCCCAGGTCTCCTGAAAGAGGCAAACATCACTGCCATCTATCAGAAGATCCCAATCCATTGTGTTCACTTTATTTGCGATCCCCGCCACATTCCAAGAGAGGACCCTCATAGGTGGAGTACGCGATGTTCCTGCCCCATCATATGTGGTTACTACAATGGCTTGGGAAGGGTCGGGGCTTTCCGGAACGTTTGGAGGTACCAGTGTCGAGAGCGGGGCACACACTGCCACCGTAGTCGAGTTCGTACACGTCAATCTCTTTGGGGAATTGGCTACTTGTCTGCCCGGGCTTCCAAGTGATTTCCTTTTCTTATTGGGGGAGTCCTGCACCCGAGTATTATACTTACAAGAAGGTCCCTTCACCCCCCTGTCCACCACCCCATTAGGAGTTTTTTGGGGGGCCTGTTGGGTAGCGACCTTTTGTGGTCAATCAACCTGGTCAAGGCAAGAATATCTGTTTGGGTGGATGAAGTTACCATAACTAGGGAGTGCATTGTACCTGGGCCTATATCGTGAACCATCCACTGCAAAGCCAACTCTAGTCCAACCCTCTTCCCTCCTCATGGCAGAATTACCTGCATTTGGGTAGAAATATGAAAGGGCCATTACTTCAATAGAAGTATTGCCGGCACTGCCAAGCCAGTTACAAATATATGGGGCGACCTGTGGACTTTTAAAGCTAACGATTATACAATCGCCCACACATTTTTGGGGAATAGACCCAATCCATGGAACCCTTCTAACCATAAGAACATGTCCTTCTAAATTGGGTGGGAGTGGCCTGTGAATATTTAGCCAATTTATTACTTTATTACGTAGGGAATCCTGCGATTCCGAAGCACCACTAATGAACTCCGGTACTCCCACCAAAATCGCAGTATATGCTACAGCCTCAGGGGGCAGATTGACCGTCCTACGCCTGGTGTTGGGGCTAATAGGACAACCAGTTTGCCCGCCGAGTGATCTTTCCTGACTAGGTTGTTGAGATGGCACAAACTGTTTTGACCTTCTAGGTGCAGGTACCGGAGGCCTCCCTGTTTGGGGCACTGATGGACCCGGTTGGGCAACGGGTACAGTAATATTACTTACGGCTTCCCCTGACTGAACTGGTAGAGGATTTGGGGGCTGAGTAATTGTAACTGGGGGCAATTGACTGATCCTAGCACTATCCCTGGGGGCCCTTTGTGAGTTTACCCCCAACCCTAAGTCTGCACTATTGGCCGTACAGAGTTTTTCTATGGCCGTCAATCTAGCCTCTATGGAGTCTAGTTTAACAGACAGGGGATTTAGTAAATCTCTAAAGATGTCCGTGAGTGAGCTAATGAGCAGACCTGTAGAATTCGAAGGAACCCCGCCAAAAATATATGGCCCCATGCACATCGGTAGAGATGGAACTGTTGTGGAGCTACAAAGTTCTGGCCTGGATATGGTGGATGCTACCCCGGGACAGTCCATAATGTTTGTATTGTCGCATTGAGCGGGCATTGTTCGATCGACTTGAGACCTTTTAGCACCTTTTGGCTTTCTTGACCTCTTCCTTTTGGACGGATTGTCCCCCCTACTGATCTTATGTTCAGTTAAAGCTGCAACTGATCCCCCCTCCTGCGACACTATCTCTACAAAATCAGCATTGCAGGAGGTTTCTACAATCCCAGAGAGGCATAGTGAGTCTCTATCCCTCTGGGTGGTGGATGGTGTCCTCAGTTGCTGAAGGACTGACTCAATAGTCTGGTCAATACTATCCAAAAGCGACAAATGGGTGGCATCAAGCAGTAGTGGTGTGCTAGCATTAATTGAGGAGCCAGGTGAAGCCAGTGACAAGTTTTCTGCACCCTCATCTAGTTGGTTTCCTAGCACAGTAAGTCCTTTGTTAGCCACAACATTAGCCCTGGTAATGAATTTTTCCATGGTTCCAGAAATCTGTTGGGCGACCTTACTTCTGGATTCTCTCGTAGCCATGTGTATGGGGCGCCTGTGAGGCACGAGCCGCACCAAAAAAGATGAAGATAATAATATAAATGCAGGGCGTTAAAGGGATGGCCCGGTCCGTCCTCTTCCGGCCTCTAACGGCCTAGAACGGCCCGCCCTTTGCCCGGGCTTAGCCCGGCGCCCGCCCGCGCGCGTCCCGCGTGACGCGTTAGCTTCTATGTTTATATACCCAGTGATTCTATTGGTTTCCTGGGAGTAGGAGGCGGGGTCAGGGGGAAGAGTCAGCACAGGTGCGGCCGATGGCCGAGCCGCAGGCTTCCTGGGACTCGCAGTCCCACTCTCCCTCGCCGTCCAGTAGAGTTGGTAGGGCTCCCAGAGACACCAGGGACACAAAGGCAAAGTCCTTCCAGCGCACACAAACACACAGCTTCGAGCGGCTCCCGCGAAGCGGGGGCCGCAAGGCGTGTCTTTAAACTCCTGGGAGGAGGCGGGGTCAGGGGGAAGAGTCAGCACAGGTGCGGCCGATGGCCGAGCCGCAGGCTTCCTGGGACTCGCAGTCCCACTCTCCCTCGCCGTCCAGTAGAGTTGGTAGGGCTCCCAGAGACACCAGGGACACAAAGGCAAAGTCCTTCCAGCGCACACAAACACGCAGCTTCGAGCGGCACCCGCGAAGCGGGGGCCGCGAGGCGTGTCTTTAAACTCCTGGGAGGAGGCGGGGTCAGGGAGAAGAGTCAGCACAGGTGCGACCGATGGCCGAGCCGCAGGCTTCCTGGGACTCGCAGTCCCACTCTCCCTCGCCGTCCAGTAGAGTTGGTAGGGCTCCCAGAGACACCAGGGTCACAAAGGCAAAGTCCTTCCAGCGCACACAAACACGCAGCTTCGAGCGGCTCCCGCGAAGCGGGGGCCGCGAGGCGTGTCTTTAAACTCCTGGGAGGAGGCGGGGTCAGGGGGAAGAGTCAGCACAGGTGCGGCCGATGGCCGAGCCGCAGGCTTCCTGGGACTCGCAGTCCCACTCTCCGTCGCCGTCCAGTAGAGTTGGTAGGGCTCCCAGAGACACCAGGGACACAAAGGCAAAGTCCTTCCAGCGCACACAAACACGCAGCTTCGAGCGGCTCCCGCGAAGCGGGGGCCGCGAGGCGTGTCTTTAAACTCCTGGGAGGAGGCGAGGTCAGGGGGAAGAGTCAGCACAGGTGCGGCCGATGGCCGAGCCGCAGGCTTCCTGGGACTCGCAGTCCCACTTTCCCTCGCCGTCCAGTAGAGTTGGTAGGGCTCCCAGAGACACCAGGGACACAAAGGCAAAGTCCTTCCAGCGCACACAAAAACACGCAGCTTCGAGCGGCTCCCGCGAAGCGGGGGCCGCGAGGCGTGTCTTTAAACTCCTGGGAGGAGGCGGGGTCAGGGGGAAGAGTCAGCACAGGTGCGGCCGATGGCCGAGCCGCAGGCTTCCTGGGACTCGCAGTCCCACTCTCCCTCGCCGTCCAGTAGAGTTGGTAGGGCTCCCAGAGACACCAGGGACACAAAGGCAAAGTCCTTCCAGCGCACACAAACACGCAGCTTCGAGCGGCCCCCGCGAAGCGGGGGCCGTGAGGTGTGTCTTTAAACTCCTGGGAGGAGGCGGGGTCAGGGGGAAGAGTCAGCACAGGTGCGGCCGATGGCCGAGCCGCAGGCTTCCTGGGACTCGCAGTCCCACTCTCCCTCGCCGTCCAGTAGAGTTGGTAGGGCTCCCAGAGACACCAGGGACACAAAGGCAAAGTCCTTCCAGCGCACACAAACACGCAGCTTCGAGCGGCTCCCGCGAAGCGGGGGCCGCGAGGCGTGTCTTTAAACTCCTGGGAGGAGGTGGGGTCAGGGGGAAGTGTCAGCACAGGTGCGGCCGATGGCCGAGCTGCAGGTTTCCTGGGACTCGCAGTCCCACTCTCCCTCGCCGTCCAGTAGAGTTGGTAGGGCTCCCAGAGACACCAGGGACACAAAGGCAAAGTCCTTCCAGCGCACACAAACACGCAGCTTCGAGCGGCTCCCACGAAGCGGGGGCCGCGAGGCGTGTCTTTAAACTCCTGGGAGGAGGCGGGGTCAGGGGGAAGAGTCAGCACAGGTGCGGCCGATGGCCGAGCCGCAGGCTTCCTGGGACTCGCAGTCCCACTCTCCCTCGCCGTCCAGTAGAGTTGGTAGGGCTCCCAGAGACACCAGGGACACAAAGGCAAAGTCCTTCCAGCGCACACAAACACGCAGCTTCGAGCGGCTCCCGCGAAGCGGGGGCCGCGAGGCGTGTCTTTAAACTCCTGGGAGGAGGCGAGGTCAGGGGGAAGAGTCAGCACAGGTGCGGCCGATGGCCGAGCCGCAGGCTTCCTGGGACTCGCAGTCCCACTTTCCCTCGCCGTCCAGTAGAGTTGGTAGGGCTCCCAGAGACACCAGGGACACAAAGGCAAAGTCCTTCCAGCGCACACAAAAACACGCAGCTTCGAGCGGCACCCGCGAAGCGGGGGCCGCGAGGCGTGTCTTTAAACTCCTGGGAGGAGGCGGGGTCAGGGGGAAGAGTCAGCACAGGTGCGGCCGATGGCCGAGCCGCAGGCTTCTTGGGACTCGCAGTCCCACTCTCCCTCGCCGTCCAGTAGAGTTGGTAGGGCTCCCAGAGACACCAGGGACACAAAGGCAAAGTCCTTCCAGCGCACACAAACACGCAGCTTCGAGCGGCTCCCGCGAAGCGGGGGCCGCGAGGCGTGTCTTTAAACTCCTGGGAGGAGGTGGGGTCAGGGGGAAGTGTCAGCACAGGTGCGGCCGATGGCCGAGCTGCAGGTTTCCTGGGACTCTCAGTCTAAAGATGTCCGTGAGTGAGCTAATGAGCAGACCTGTAGAATTCGAAGGAACCCCGCCAAAAATATATGGCCCCATGCACACCGGTAGAGATGGAACTGTTGTGGAGCTACAAAGTTCTGGCCTGGATATGGTGGATGCTACCCCGGGACAGTCCATAATGTTTGTATTGTCGCATTGAGCGGGCATTGTTCGATCGACTTGAGACCTTTTAGCACCTTTTGGCTTTCTTGACCTCTTCCTTTTGGACGGATTGTCCCCCCTACTGATCTTATGTTCAGTTAAAGCTGCAACTGATCCCCCCCTCCTGCGACACTATCTCTACAAAATCAGCATTGCAGGAGGTTTCTACAATCCCAGAGAGGCATAGTGAGTCTCTATCCCTCTGGGTGGTGGATGGTGTCCTCAGTTGCTGAAGGACTGACTCAATAGTCTGGTCAATACTATCCAAAAGCGACAAATGGGTGGCATCAAGCAGTAGTGGTGTGCTAGCATTAATTGAGGAGCCAGGTGAAGCCAGTGACAAGTTTTCTGCACCCTCATCTAGTTGGTTTCCTAGCACAGTAAGTCCTTTGTTAGCCACAACATTAGCCCTGGTAATGAATTTTTCCATGGTTCCAGAAATCTGTTGGGCGACCTTACTTCTGGATTCTCTCGTAGCCATGTGTATGGGGCGCCTGTGAGGCACGAGCCGCACCAAAAAAGATGAAGATAATAATATAAATGCAGGGCGTTAAAGGGATGGCCCGGTCCGTCCTCTTCCGGCCTCTAACGGCCTAGAACGGCCCGCCCTTTGCCCGGGCTTAGCCCGGCGCCCGCCCGCGCGCGTCCCGCGTGACGCGTTAGCTTCTATGTTTATGTACCCAGTGATTCTATTGGTTTCCTGGGAGTAGGAGGCGGGGTCAGGGGGAAGAGTCAGCACAGGTGCGGCCGATGGCCGAGCCGCAGGCTTCCTGGGACTCGCAGTCCCACTCTCCCTCACCGTCCAGTAGAGTTGGTAGGGCTCCCAGAGACACCAGGGACACAAAGGCAAAGTCCTTCCAGCGCACACAAACACGCAGCTTCGAGCGGCTCCCGCGAAGCGGGGGCCGCGAGGCGTGTCTTTAAACTCCTGGGAGGAGGCGGGGTCAGGGGGAAGAGTCAGCACAGGTGCGGCCGATGGCCGAGCCGCAGGCTTCCTGGGACTCGCAGTCCCACTCTCCGTCGCCGTCCAGTAGAGTTGGTAGGGCTCCCAGAGACACCAGGGACACAAAGGCAAAGTCCTTCCAGCGCACACAAACACGCAGCTTCGAGCGGCTCCCGCGAAGCGGGGGCCGCGAGGCGTGTCTTTAAACTCCTGGGAGGAGGCGAGGTCAGGGGGAAGAGTCAGCACAGGTGCGGCCGATGGCCGAGCTGCAGGTTTCCTGGGACTCGCAGTCCCACTCTCCCTCGCCGTCCAGTAGAGTTGGTAGGGCTCCCAGAGACACCAGGGACACAAAGGCAAAGTCCTTCCAGCGCACACAAACACGCAGCTTCGAGCGGCTCCCGCGAAGCGGGGGCCGCGAGGCGTGTCTTTAAACTCCTGGGAGGAGGCGGGGTCAGGGGGAAGAGTCAGCACAGGTGCGGCCGATGGCCGAGCCGCAGGCTTCCTGGGACTCGCAGTCCCACTCTCCCTCGCCGTCCAGTAGAGTTGGTAGGGCTCCCAGAGACACCAGGGACACAAAGGCAAAGTCCTTCCAGCGCACACAAACACGCAGCTTCGAGCGGCTCCCGCGAAGCGGGGGCCGCGAGGCGTGTCTTTAAACTCCTGGGAGGAGGCGAGGTCAGGGGGAAGAGTCAGCACAGGTGCGGCCGATGGCCGAGCCGCAGGCTTCCTGGGACTCGCAGTCCCACTTTCCCTCGCCGTCCAGTAGAGTTGGTAGGGCTCCCAGAGACACCAGGGACACAAAGGCAAAGTCCTTCCAGCGCACACAAAAACACGCAGCTTCGAGCGGCTCCCGCGAAGCGGGGGCCGCGAGGCGTGTCTTTAAACTCCTGGGAGGAGGCGGGGTCAGGGGGAAGAGTCAGCACAGGTGCGGCCGATGGCCGAGCCGCAGGCTTCCTGGGACTCGCAGTCCCACTCTCCCTCGCCGTCCAGTAGAGTTGGTAGGGCTCCCAGAGACACCAGGGACACAAAGGCAAAGTCCTTCCAGCGCACACAAACACGCAGCTTCGAGCGGCCCCCGCGAAGCGGGGGCCGCGAGGTGTGTCTTTAAACTCCTGGGAGGAGGCGGGGTCAGGGGGAAGAGTCAGCACAGGTGCGGCCGATGGCCGAGCCGCAGGCTTCCTGGGACTCGCAGTCCCACTCTCCCTCGCCGTCCAGTAGAGTTGGTAGGGCTCCCAGAGACACCAGGGACACAAAGGCAAAGTCCTTCCAGCGCACACAAACACGCAGCTTCGAGCGGCTCCCGCGAAGCGGGGGCCGCGAGGCGTGTCTTTAAACTCCTGGGAGGAGGTGGGGTCAGGGGGAAGTGTCAGCACAGGTGCGGCCGATGGCCGAGCTGCAGGTTTCCTGGGACTCTCAGTCCCACTCTCCCTCGCCGTCCAGTAGAGTTGGTAGGGCTCCCAGAGACACCAGGGACACAAAGGCAAAGTCCTTCCAGCGCACACAAACACGCAGCTTCGAGCGGCTCCCGCGAAGCGGGGGCCGCGAGGCGTGTCTTTAAACTCCTGGGAGGAGGCGGGGTCAGGGGGAAGAGTCAGCACAGGTGCGGCCGATGGCCGAGCCGCAGGCTTCCTGGGACTCGCAGTCCCACTCTCCCTCGCCGTCCAGTAGAGTTGGTAGGGCTCCCAGAGACACCAGGGACACAAAGGCAAAGTCCTTCCAGCGCACACAAACACTAATAACAAGTATCTGATGTTATGTGTAATGTCAGTCTCCATATGTAACCTACAAGTTGCATTCTGGAACTTGTAGCTTCTCTTTTACGACTGGCGGCCTGCGTTAAAAAAAATCATGTCAAGTATAGTACTATTGTCACTAAAAAGCAAAGATTGGTTGACATGGGGGACACAGCGCGGGGACACACTTGCTAGTGTAACCATGCGCTTTATAAAACTCAAATAAATAAATAAATGGGGACATTAAGGGATGCAGTCTGGACATCCGTAGTGCAATATTCACTACCTCCAAGAGAATTGATATTGCACAAGTAGCAGCAGCAAAAGCATCTTTTGTAAACAGAATAGTTACAGTGAGTGGTTTGGTTACAATTACAGCTATAGATGAACTAGGCCGTCGTACCTAAAGCTCACAAAGATATACTGAATCTACTAAGGGATCTTCTCTTCAGTCCAGAAAGCAAAAAAAGTATGAGTTTGGCCTAGTACTCCGCAGCTTACTACTCTCCATGTGATCGAAGAACTCTTTTACGATGGTGCTGGGATTATAAACTGTAATTAATTTTTTCATCGAATGTGCCACGTTGGCACTTAATAAGTATTTTGAGCAGACAATAAACCATCAAGGTACTATGTAAAGCTTTAGCCTAAACAGAAACCCAGCATTTTAGTGGCACAAATGAAGCACTAGAATAAAATTAAGAAAACATGTAGGTTTTTACGAAGTGTATGTCCTACTCTCCCTACCTCACACACATAACCAAACACAACCACACACACAACCACACACACAACCACACACAAACACAACACACACAACCACACACACACAACCACACACACACACAACCATACACATACAAACACAACCACACACACAACCACACACACAATCACACACACAACGACACACACAGCCACACAGACAACCACACACACAACCACACACACATAAACACACACAACCACATGCACAACCACACACAACCACACACACAACCACACCCAGCCACACACACACAACCACAAGCACACACACAAGCACACACACAAGCACACACATAACCACACACATAACCACACAACTACAAACACAATACACACAACCACACACAAACAACCACACAAACACAACCACACACAACCACACACAACCACACACACACACAACCACACACACAACCACACAACCATACACACTACCACACACACCAACCACACACACACAACCACACACACACAACCACACATACAACCACACACACAACCACACACACACAACCACATGCACAGCCACACACAGCCACTCACACTACCACACAACCACACACACAACCACATCCACACACAACCACACACACTCACATACAACCACACATACAACCACATACACAACCACACAGACAACCACCCAACCACGCACACAATCACACACACACCCAACCACAAACACAACCACATCCACACACACAACCATACCCAACCACACACACACACACACAACCACACACACAACACACAACCACACATGCACAACCACAACCAACCACAGAACCACACACACAACCACACAGACAAACACAACCACACACACATAAAAAAACAACCACACACCCACACAACCACACACAAGCACTCACACAACCACACACAAACACAATACACACAACCACACACAACCACACATACAACCTCACACACAACCACACACACACACAGAACCAAACACAACCACACACACAACTACACACACAACCACAAACACAACACACACAACCACAGACACACAACCACACTCACAACCACACACAACCAGCCAATCACACACACAACCACACACACAAACACACACACAACCACACACACACCACTACAACCACACACACACAACCACACACACAACACATACAACCACATACACAAACATACACACACACAACCACACACACAACACACACAACCACACACACAATCACACACACACACAACCACACACCACACACAACCACACACAGCCACAAACACAACCATACACACAACCACACAACCACACACCCCCACACACAACCACACACACCCCCACACACAACCACACACACAACCGCACACACAACCACACACACACACACAACCACACACACAACCACACACACAACCACACCCATACCCAAAACCACACCCACACACAACCACACACACACAACCACACACAAAACCACACACAGAACCACACACACACAACCACACACACACAACCACACACATAACCACAAACACAACACACAACCACACACACACAACCACATACACACAATCACACACACAACCACACACACAACCACACACACACACAACCACACAATCACACACACACACAACCACACACAACCACACATACAACCACACGGGGACCAGCCATGACAACGCGGGGATTACCCCACACTGCCATTACAATGCGGGGATTACAACGAAAGTCGTTACAACGACTTTCGCTGGAGGGCGCTGTTGGATTGGGAATAGTTTAATTTTCTATCCAACACCTTCCCTACTGTCAATGTGGGCTGGAGTTGGAATAGAAAATTAAACTATTCCACTATCCAGCGCCCTCCAGCGAAAGTCGATGGAACGACTTTCGTTGTAATCCCCGCGTTGTAATGGCATGCGGGGTAAAAGCCTGCGTTGTAATGCCATACAACCAACCACACACACAAACACACACACAACCACACAGACAACCACACACACAACCACACACAACCACAAACACAACAACACACACACAGCCAAACACAACCACACACACAAACACAACACACACAACCACACACAACCACACACACAACCACACACACAAGCACACACACAACCACACACACAAGCACACACACAACCACACAGACAACCACACACATACAACCACACACACATAACGACACACAACCACACGCACAACCACACATACAACCACACCCAGCCACACACACACAACCAGAAGCACACACACAAGCACACACACAACCACACACACAACTACAAACACAACACACACAACCACACACACACAACCACACACACAACCACACACACACACAACGACACACACAGGCACAATCACACACCAACCACACACACACACACAACCACATGCACACAACCACACACACACAACCACACACACCAACTGCACACACACAACCACACACACCAACCACACACATACAACCACACACACAACCACATGCACAACCACACCCACACACAACCACTTACACTACCACCCAACCACACACAACCACATCCACACACACAACCACACACACTCACATACAACCACACATACAACCACATACACAACCACACACACAACCACACACACACAACCACCCAACCACACACAAAATCACACACACAACCACCCCACCACACACACAACCACATCCACACACACAACCACACACACAACCACGCCCAACCACACACAAACATACACAACCACACACTCAACACACAACCACACATACACAACCACACATACACACAACCACAACCAACCACAGAACCACACACAAAACCACACATAACCACACAGACACACACAACCACACACACACAAGCACACACACACACACAACCACACACACAATCACACACACACTCAAGCACACACACAAACACAATATACACACAACCACACATACAACCACACACACAACCACACACAACCACACACACACACACAACCACACACACAAGCACAACACACACAACCACACTCACACAACCACACACAACCACACACACACGCACAACCACACACACAACCACACGCACAATCACACACACAACCACATTTTGTTGCTGCCCGTTTGACTTACAAATTGCTTTCTCTTTCCACAAACTCAATGTTTGTGTTCCTTTATTTTGAAATTCTTTTAGTATTACTGTCACACACACAACCACACACACAACCACAACCACACACACAGCCACACATACAACCACACCCACACACACATAACCACACACACACAACCACACACAGAACCACACACACAGACCCACACACAACCACACACACAACCACAAACACAACACACAACCACACACACACACACAACCACATACACACAACCACACACACAACCACACCCACACCCCCACACACACAACCACACTAACAACCACACACAACCACACATACAACCACACACACAGACACACACACAAACACACAACCACACAGACAACCACACACACAAACACAACACACAACTACACACACAGAACCACACACACAACCACACAGACAACCACACACACACAACCACACACACATAACCACACACAACCATACGCATAACTACACACAACCACACACACAATCACACATACACAACCACACCCAGCCACACACACACAACCACAAGCACACACACAACCACACAACTACAAACACAACACACACAACCACACACATAACCACACACACAACCACACGCACAGACACAACCACACACACACAACCACACAAAACCACACAAAACCACATGCACAACCACACACAACCACTCACACTACCACCCAACCACACACACAACCACATCCACACACACACTCACATACAACCACACATACAACCACATACACAACCACAAACACACACAACCACCCAACCACACACAATCACACACACAACCACCCAACCACAAACGCAACCACATCCACACACACAACCACGCCCAACCACACACAAACACGCACAACCACACACACAACCATACATACACAACCACACATACACACAACCACAGAAGCACACACACAACCACACACAACCACACAGACACACACAACCACACACACATAAAAACACAAGCACACACACACAAGCACACACACACAAGCACACACACAAGCACACACACACACAAGCACACACAATACACATAACCACACACACAACCACACATACAACCACACACACACACAACCACACACACAAACACAACTCACACAACCACACACACACCAGCCACGGTGGGTAGGGGAGTGCCTGCCGGGGCGGTGACGTAGGGAGGGGGAGGGGCAGGGTTGGGGTTAGTAATGTATGGATAATGGAGGTTTGCAGGTAAGTAAACATTTAAATAAATAAAACGAATTTCGTTGTGTGCATTGCATCCCCAAATGCAATGCAGTGCGTGCAACGGAATTGGTTTGATTTATTTAAAAGTTTACTTACCTGCAAACTTCCATTATCCATACATTACTAACCCCCACCCTGCCCCTCCCCCTCCCCACGTCACCGCCCCGGCAGGTACTCCCCTACCAACCGCGGCTGACACACACACAACCACAGACAATCACACACACACACAACCACACACAACAACACACCCAACCACACATACAACCACACACAATCACACAAACAACCACAACCACACTTTGTTGCTGCCCGTTTTACTTACAACTTGCTTTCTCTTTCCACAAACTCGACGTTTGTGTTCCTTTATTTTGAGATGCTTTTAGTATTACTGTCACACACACAATCACAACCACACACAACCACACATACAACCACACACACAACCACACACACATACACAACCACACATACACAACCACACACACATACAAGCACACACACACACACACAACCACACACACACAACCACACATACAACCACACACACACAACCACACACATACACACAACCACACACACTCAACTATACCCACAGCCACACACACACACCAACCACACACACACAACCCCACACAAGCAACCACACACACAGCCACACACACAACCACATGCACAACCACACACAACCACAAACAAACACACAAACACACACAAACACCCAACCACACACACAACCATACACACAAACAAACACAACCACATATTCACAACCACACACACACAACCACACACATACAACCACACACACACACAACCACACACACAACCACACATACAATCCACACACACACAACCACACACACAAACACACACACAAACACACAACCACATACACACAACCACACACACACACAACCACACACACAACCACACACAACCACACACACCCACACACATACAACCACACACACAACAACACAGACAACCACACACACACATACACAACCACACACACAACCACACACACAAATACAACACACACAACCACAACACACACAATCACACACACACCCACACACAACTACACAACTGCACAGACAACCACACACACACCCACAGCCACACACACATAACCACACATAACCACGTGCACAACCACACATACAACCACACACTCACACAACCACACACACAACCACACCCACACACAAAACCACATCCACACACAACCACACACACAAAGAACCACATACAACCACACACAAACACACAACCACACACAACCACAAATACAACACACACAACCACACACACAACCACATACACACAACGACACACACACAACCACACCCAACACACACAACCACACACATCCACACAATCAACCACACACACAAACACACACAACCACCCACAACCACACACACACACAACCAAACACAACCACACACAACCACTCACACAACCACAATCCACACAATCATCCACACAACCACACACACACAACCCCACACACAACCACACACAACCACACAGACAACCACACACACAACCACACACACATAACCACACGCACAACCACACACACAATCACAAACACACAACCACACACACACAACCACACCCAACCACATACACAACCACAAGCACACACAAGCACACACACAAGCACACCCACACAACCACTCAACTACAAACACAACACACACACACAACCACATACGCCCAACCACACACAAACACGCACAACCACACACACAACCACACATACACAACCACACATACACACAACCACAGAACCACACACACAACCACAACCACATACTGTGTGGTTGTGTGTCTGTGTGTGTGGTTGTATGTGTGGTTGTGTGTGGTTGTGTGTGGTTGTGTGTGTGGTTGTGTGTATGTGGTTGTGTGTGTGTGCGGTTGTGTTTGTGGCTGTGTGTGTGGTTGTGTGTGTGGATGTGGTTGTGTGTGTGGTTGGGTGGTTGTGTGTGTGATTGTGTGTGTGGTTGGGTGGTTGTGTGTGTGTGTTTGTGTATGTGGTTGTATGTGTGGTTGTATGTGAGTGTGTGTGGTTGTGTGTGTTGTGTGTGTGGATGTGGTTGTGTGTGGTTGGGTGGTAGTCTGAGTGGCTGTGTGTGGCTGTGCATGCGGTTGTGTGTGTGTGGTTGTATGTGTGGTTGTGTGTGTGTGGTTGTGTGTGTGTGGTTGGTGTGTGTGGTTGTGTGTGTGTGGCTGTGTGTGTGTGCTTGTGTGTGTGCTTGTGGTTGTGTGTGTGTGGCTGGGTGTGGTTGTGCGTGTGGTTGTGTGTGGTTGTGTGTGTGTGGTTGTCTGTGTGGTTGTGTGTATGGTTGTGTGTGTGGTTGGTTGTGTGTGTATGGTTGTGTGTGTGTGGTTGTGTGTGTGTGTGTGGTTGTGTGTGTGTGGTTGTGTGTGTTGTGTTTGTGTGTGGTTGTGTGTGTGGTTGTGTGTATGGTTGTGTGTGTGTGGTTGTGTGTGTGGTTGTGTTTGGTTATGTGTGTGTGTTGTTGTGTGTGTGGTTGTCTGTGTGGTTGTGTGTTTGTGTGTGTGGTTGTATGTGTGGTTGTGTGTGGTTGTGTGTGGTTGTGTGTCTGGTTGTGTGTGTTTGGTTGTGTGTGTGGTTGTGTGTGTAGTTGTGTGTATGTGGTTGTGTGGGTGTGGTTGTGTTTGTGGCTGTGTGTGTAGTTGTGTGTGGTTGTGTGTGTGTGGTTGTGTGTGTGTGGTTCTGTTTGCGGTTCTGTGTGTGGTTGTGTGTGTGTGGTTGTGGTTTTGTGTGTGGGTGTGGTTGTGTGTGTGGTTGTGTGTGTGGTTGTGTGTGGGGGTGTGTGTGTGGTTGTGTGTGGGTGTGTGTGTGGTTGTGTGTGTGGTTGTGTGTGTGGTTGTGTTTGTGGCTGTGTGTGTGTGGTTGTGTGTGTGGTTGTGTGTGTTGTGTTTGTGGCTGTGTGTGGTTGTGTGTGTGTGGTGTGTGTGTGTGTGTGGTTGTGTGTGTGGTTGTGTGTGTATGTTTGTGTATGTGGTTGTATGTGTTGTGTGTGGTTGTGTGTTTGGTTGTGTGTGGCTGTGTGTGTGTGGTTGAGTGTGTGGTTGTGTGTATGATTGTGTGTGGGTGTGGTTTTGTGTGTGGGTGTGGTTGTGTGTGTTGTTGTATGTGTGTTTGTATGTGTGGTTGTGTGTGTGGTTGTGTGTGTGTGGTTGTGTGTGGGGGTGTGTGTTTTTGTGTGTGTGATTGTGTTTGTGGTTGTTTGTGGTTGTGTGTGGTGTGTGTGGCTGTGTGTGTGGTTGTGTGTTGTGTGTGTGGTTGTGTGTGTATGTTTGTGTATGTGGTTGTATGTGTTGTGTGTGTGGTTGTGTGTGTGTGGTTGTGTGTGGCTGTGTGTGTGTGTTGGGTATGTGGTTGTGTGTGTGTGATTGTGTGTGGTTGTGTGTGTGGTTGGCTGGTTGTGTGTGGTTGTGTGTGTGTGGTTGTGTGTGTGGTTGTGCGTGTGGTTGTGTGTGTGGTTGTGGTGCATGTGTGGGGTTGTGTGTGTGGTTGTGTGTGTGGTTGTGTGTATGTGTTTGGTTGTGTGTGTGTGGTTGTGTGTGTGGTTGTATGCGTGGTTGTGTGTGTGGCTGTGTGTGTGGTTGTGTGAGTTTGTGGTTGTGTGTGTGGTTGTGCGTGTGGTTGTGTGTGTGGTTGTATATGTGTGTGGTTGTGTGTGTGTGGTTATGTGTGTGTGGTTGTATGTGTGGCTGTGTGTGTGGTTGTGGTTGTTTGTGTGGTTGTGTGTGTGACAGTAATACTAAAAGCATCTCAAAATAAAGGAACACAAACATCGAGTTTGTGGAAAGAGAAAGTATGTTGTAAGTCAAACGGGCAGCAACAAAGCATTAACACAACGTGTTCTTTGATGTTCTTTGAACGAGAACATCAAAAGGACGCCATGAAAGTGATCGTGGGCGAAAGTGAAAGTGATTGCAGGCGCTTAAGAGCATGACGAGGTTTGCCATATGGTACCTCTGCTCGTAAGCGCGCACCTGCACTGTAATTCTAGGCTAGTCACTTACCTTCCCGGCGGCCAGCTCTCCTACGTCCTCTTCATCCATGATGCAGACAGGAACAGGAAGCACCCAGGCTCCCTCCCCATAGCCAATCACGGGTAATGGGAGGCTGGGCTTGTTCCTCACCAGGCTGTGCAATGCAGCCTGGTGGGGAACATGCAAAGTGCGCGTGGCTGTTTGGTCAGGCCATGACGGCCAGCCAAATAGTCATGCACACTTTAGAGTGTGCTCTTCACTCCTCCCTTTGCTCTGCGGCCAGCACAACCCGCTCTGCCAGCAGATTTACAGCACTCCACAATTATGAAAAATATAATGAAAATAACATTGTTATTATCATTTTATTTTTCTTGTGGGGCGACGAGCCTTAGCAGGGGAGCCGCCACTGGCTTTGGTGCCTAGTAGAATGAAGAACTTTTCACCCCGGGTTTTAAATCTGAAGGGTGGAAGTGTTGGACCCGGCCTCATGGCGTGGTCCTACCCCTCCCGCATGGCGGGCCCAGGACAACATCAGCCCTCCTCCGGACCTCGGGCGGCCCCTTCGGCCCGACCCTGCACGCCCCAACACCACCGATCCCGCTACCTGCCCGGATCCCCATCATCGGCCTGGCCCCAGCGTAGGCCCCTCACGACCTCAGCACGAGGCCGTGCCGGACTCCATCTTGGGCCCACCACGTCACGACCACGTGGCCTCGGCCCAAGCCTCGGCCCCAGCGAAGCCCAGACATCGAGGCACCAAGATCCATCCAGGTGGTCGAGTGGCCACTCGACAGATCCCGGAGGGAGAGGAGTTTCGATGGCCCTCCAGCCGTCCCCGGACGCCTGGTATCGATCGCCCTCCGGCCTCCCTGGGCGCTGGCTCCACCCCCCTGCTGGGTGTCTGGACACCATCATCCCGGCCCCTCTGGCCCCCAGGCGCGAGGGTCCGGACATCAAAGGACCTCCGTCCTATATCTGGGCCAGCCCCGGAGTAGGACGCTAGTTGTATCCTGGACTGGAAGCCCTGCTGACGCTGTCACGGCCGACACCAGACGAACTCATCCTTCTTGTAACCTGAACCATCTGAGAGCCTGCTGGCGCTGCCGCGGCCTACCTTGCTGAACCACCTGAGAGCCTGCTGGCGCTGCCGCGGCCTACCTTGCTGAACCACCTGAGAGCCTGCTGGCGCTGCCGCGGCCTACCTTGCTGAACCACCTGAGAGCCTGCTGGCGCTGCCGCGGCCTACCTTGCCGAACCATCCTGTTAGCCTGCTGGCGCCGCCGCGGCTCGAACCTCTCGGAACCCCCCAGCTCGAGGATTGAGAGCTGTGCGTAGGGTATCCCTTCCTCCACCCAGAGTAAGACTGTCCCGCTACCTTACCCTCCTTGTCCGAGACTTTACGGATCCCGCGATCCAGCTGTATATACTGCCAAGAACTCTCAACCGTTATTACTTATAAAAGCTTGAGAACTCGACCTCCTGTGTGGTGTCCGTTTGTAGTGTTGTGATTACTCTGCTGTACGATCCTAGGAGGGGCCCTCATTCAGGAGGCCTCTCGGCAACGCTCGGCTACTTCTCGACAGAGGGGTTGACCTAGGGGTGGTCAGTCAGACATCTTCTGCCTCCCCCGGGTCGCCTTTCTAACATTGGTGGCAAGCGCCGGGATCCGAGCCCACGCAGATCGTACAGAGAGTGATTCACTCGCTACCCAGAAAAACCCACTGCGACCATGAGCACAGAATTCCAGAAGGAGAAGATGGAAGACTACAGTCACAAGGAGCTGAAACAATTCTGCAAAGATCTAGGCATCGCTACCACTGGCTTAAGCACCAAAGAAGACTTCAAATCGGCCCTGCAGGCCTGGGTGGACGCCGGTGAGGCGCCACCTCCGAGTGAAGATAACCCGGGCCCGGACGGAGGCCCGGAGGCTCAGCTGAACCCAGCGGGAGAGGGACCCGCAAACCCAAACACGGGCCTCTCCCACGAAGACGCCCGAGAACGAGAGAGGAACCGGCTCCACGAGCTGGAGCTTGCGCGACTCAGACAAGAAGGAGAGATCCAACTGGCAGAAAGGAAGCTAGCCCTCGAGCAGCTACGGCTAGAAGGAGACCTAGAAGAAAAGCGAAGACAAAGAGACCTCGAGGAGAAGAAACTCCTGCTCGAGCACGAGCGCGTCCTCAAAGAACTAGAATTTAAAGCCAAGGCAAACGAGACTGCCACCTCCGGGGGTAAGACCTCACCTCCCCCGGTAGACACAAAGGTGCACATACCCAAGGATGTCGTCAAGGAGTACTATAAGAACGACGACATCCAGCAGTGGTTCAAAGCTTACGAGGTCGCCATGGCCGCCCATCGAGTACCCCTCAGGGACTGGGGTGCCGGCCTGTGGGGGAAGTTTATCAACGAAGGGAGAGACGCCCTGCTGGAGCTCCCTGATACCGAGAGGACCTCGTACGAGCACATGAAGACCGCCCTCCTCACTCGCTACGGACTCACCCCCGAGATGTACCGGCAGCGATTCCGAGACTGCAAAAAAATCCCCGGTACCACATGGGTGGAATACGTGAACTATTACAGTCGAGCCTTCGAGGGGTGGACTCGGGGCTGCCAGGTCACCACCTACCAGCAGTTAGTCGACCTCATTCTATGGGAACACCTGTCCAATAACTGTTTCGTCGAACTCCGGCAGCACCTCCTCGACAGCAAATTGACTGAGCCCCGAAAACTCGCTGTCGAGGCAGACCGATGGGCGAGCACCCGAGTTCCCCGGAACACGATGGGAGATTACGGCCGGGGGTCCCCGGGGAACCACCGACCACGAGGTGGCGGAGTAGGCCAGAGCCGGGGTCGAGACGCCCCCCAGGGGTCATCCCCTACCTCCACGTCGCCAACCCTGGGCCGGAGAGGGGGCCCCCCAGCCAGGCCGGGGCCCCGCCCGAACGTTACGTGCCACAGATGCCAGCGACAGGGTCATTATGCGAATGACCCCCTCTGCCCGATGAACCAGCGACCCGGCACCACCGGGCCCCCAGCCCGCCAGATCGCGGCAGCTGCCCTAGGTGAAGAAAGAAGTGAGGAAGAGGACAACGACCACGAGCAGGCCGAGTGGGAGCCCGCCGCCATGACCTTAGCCTGCCTGGGTACTCACGACATGATCCCCCGAGGGCCGATCCCCGGCAACACCCAGAAGTACCGCCAGTGGGTCACCATCAATGGTCGCCGGACCGAAGCCCTCCGCGACACTGGGGCCAGCGTGACAGCGGTCCGCTGCCATCTGGTGACCCCGGAACAGATCCTTCCTAACGTCCTGTGCCCAGTCCGATCCGCAGATAACTCCGAAACTATGTGTCAGATGGCCCGCATCCCCTTCGAGTGGGGGGGAGTGTCGGGCGTGCTGAAAGTGACTGTCCGCGACGATGCCCCCGTGGACTGCCTCCTTGGGAACGACCTGGAAAGTTCCCCATGGGCTGGCGTCGAACGAAGAGAGCACCTGGGGATGCTAGGCCTTCCCGAGTGGGTCTGTGCGACCACCCGCTCCATGTCCGCCCGAGCCTCCGCCCCGGCGGTGGAGGCTCCAACAGAGGAGCCAGAATGGCCCGCACCTCCACCACCCGTCGTCCCCGAGGACGCCGACACCAAGCCCGGCCCCCAAGGGCCCAACCAAGAAGGTCTCACCGAGCTCAACCACCTCCCGGAACTCGCTCAATGGCGCCAAGAAGGTGGCCCCACCCGCGAACAGTTCCGGCAGGAACAGAAAACCTGCCCCTCCCTCGAGGGGATGCGACAGCAAGCCGCTACGCAAGCCGCTGGAGACCCCGCGGGGTCCCACTGGGTCTACTGGGACAACAACCTCCTTTACAGTGAGCAGAAGATTGCCGAGCTAGGGGCCGGCCGGGTGATAGTTGTACCCCTCCGGTTCAGAGACTTCCTCCTGAACTTAGCACATGATGTGCCCCTCGCCGGGCACCTGGGGCAGGACAAAACTTACAGCCGCCTGGTGACCCATTTCTACTGGCCAAAAATGCGCACTGATGTACAGAACCACTGCAGGACCTGCCCGACCTGTCAAGCCAGCGGGAAGAGCGGGGGGAAAGTCAAAGCCCCGCTCCAGCCGTTCCCTGTGGTAACCACCCCCTTCGAGCGAGTGGGAATAGACATCGTAGGGCCCCTGGACCCTCGCACCTCGCAGGGGCACCGCTTCATCCTCGTCCTGGTGGACCATGCCACCCGCTATCCTGAGGCCATCCCCTTCCGAACCATCACGGCCCCCGTGGTGGGCCGAGCCCTCATGAGCATCTTCTCCCGAGTCGGCTTCCCCCGAGAAGTCGTGAGTGATCGGGGGTCCAACTTCATCTCGAAGCATATGCGGTCCCTATGGCAACAGTGCGGGGTCGCATATAAGTTCACCACCCCGTATCATCCCCAGGGAAATGGACTAGTGGAACGCTTTAACAGGACACTGAAGGGAATGATCAAGGGCCTAGAAGAGCCCCTCCGGCGCAAATGGGATGTCCTGCTGCCCTGCCTCCTGTTCGCCTACCGAGAGGTACCCCAGAAATCCCTGGGGTTCAGCCCGTTCGAACTCTTGTACGGACACCCGGTTCGAGGCCCCCTTAGCCTGGTCAAGGAGGGCTGGGAGACGGCAGTTCGAGTTGCCCCACCGGATGTCTACCGGTACCTCCTGACACTCCGCAACCAGACTCGGAAGTTCAGGGAACTTGCCGAGGCCAACCTGGAGGCCAGTCAGGAGGAAATGAAACGCTGGTATGACCAGAACGCCTCGTCCATCGAGTTCGAGCCGGGCCAGCAAGTCTGGGTCATGTCCCCGGTTGAACCGTGTGCCCTCCAGGACAAATGGACGGGGCCCTTCAGGGTGGTGGAGCGCAAGAGCCCCGTCACCTACCTGGTAGACATGGAGTCCCCCAGGAACCCCCTCCGGGTTCTACACGCTAACCGTCTCAAGCCGCACTTTGCACGCACTGAACTGAGTCTGCTGCTGGCGACCGATGACGGAGCTGAAGACGACTCCGAGCCACTACCAGATCTACTCAGCACCACCGAGAAAGACGGCTCCTTCGAAGGGGTCCGGCTCTCCTCTACCCTGACCCCAGAGCAGCAACAAGACTGCCGGAAGCTGCTGGGGCAGTTTGCGGATCTGTTTTCCCTCACGCCGGGGGTCACCCGGTGGTGTGTCCACGATGTGGACACCGGAGACAGCCCCCCTGTGAAACAACGAGCTTTTCGAGTGCCCGACCGGGTTCGGGCCTGCATCCAATCCGAGGTGGCCAAGATGTTGGCCCTGGGGGTCGTCGAACCCTCCAACAGTCCCTGGGCCAGTCCCGTTGTTCTGGTCCCGAAAGCCGCTTCCCCCGGAACAGCGCCCGAGCTCCGGTTCTGTGTTGACTACCGAGGACTGAATGCAGTCACCGGGACCGACGCACATCCCATCCCCAGGGCGGATGAACTGATCGATCGCCTAGGGGCCGCCAGATACCTCAGCACCTTCGATCTCACGGCGGGGTATTGGCAGATCGGCCTTACCCCTGGCGCACAAGAGCGATCGGCCTTCTCGACGCCAGATGGCCACTATCACTTCAAAGTGATGCCCTTCGGCATGAAAAATGCGCCGGCCACCTTCCAGAGACTAGTGAACCAGGTGCTGGCCGGACTAGAGGAGTACAGCGCCGCCTACCTAGATGACATTGCGGTGTACAGCCTTCACTGGGATGAGCACCTGTCCCACCTCTGGGAAGTCCTGACGGCCCTCCGGCGGGCCGGACTGACAATCAAAGCCAGCAAATGCCAGATAGGCCAAGGGTCCGTGACCTATCTAGGACACCAAGTGGGGAGCGGTCAAGTGGCTCCCCTCCAACCAAAGGTAGACGCCATCCGGGCCTGGGAGCCCCCGGTCACCCAGACCGCCGTCCGAGCCTTCCTGGGGCTCACCGGATACTATCGGCGATTTATAAAAGACTACGGGAGCATTGTGGGGCCCCTCACCGAACTGACCTCAAAGAGATTACCCCAGAAGGTGCACTGGACCCCCGCGTGCCAGACAGCATTTGAGACTTTAAAGACTGCCATGTGCACCGCCCCTGTGCTCCAGGCCCCCGACTACAGCAGAGAGTTCGTAGTCCAAACCGACGCCTCGGAGCACGGCATTGGGGCGGTCCTGTCACAAGTTAACCCCGAAGGAATCGACCGGCCTGTGGCCTTCATCAGCCGACGCCTCCTGGCAAGAGAACAGCGGTGGAGCACCATCGAGAGGGAAGCCTTTGCCGTGGTATGGGCCCTCAAGAAGCTCCGGCCTTACCTCTTCGGCACCCACTTCCGAGTCCAGACCGACCACCAGCCCCTGCGTTGGTTGATGCAGATGCGGGGAGAAAACCCGAAACTGCTGCGCTGGTCCATTTCTCTGCAGGGGATGGATTTCACTGTGGAGCATCGCCCCGGCAACGACCACGCCAATGCCGACGGCCTGTCCAGATTCTTCCACTTCGGCGAGGAGAATCCCCAAGAAAATGGGTGACTCTCCCCTGCCTTCAGCTGGGGGGGACGCGTGTTGGACCCGGCCTCATGGCGTGGTCCTACCCCTCCCGCATGGCGGGCCCAGGACAACATCAGCCCTCCTCCGGACCTCGGGCGGCCCCTTCGGCCCGACCCTGCACGCCCCAACACCACCGATCCCGCTACCTGCCCGGATCCCCATCATCGGCCTGGCCCCAGCGTAGGCCCCTCACGACCTCAGCACGAGGCCGTGCCGGACTCCATCTTGGGCCCACCACGTCACGACCACGTGGCCTCGGCCCAAGCCTCGGCCCCAGCGAAGCCCAGACATCGAGGCACCAAGATCCATCCAGGTGGTCGAGTGGCCACTCGACAGATCCCGGAGGGAGAGGAGTTTCGATGGCCCTCCAGCCGTCCCCGGACGCCTGGTATCGATCGCCCTCCGGCCTCCCTGGGCGCTGGCTCCACCCCCCTGCTGGGTGTCTGGACACCATCATCCCGGCCCCTCTGGCCCCCAGGCGCGAGGGTCCGGACATCAAAGGACCTCCGTCCTATATCTGGGCCAGCCCCGGAGTAGGACGCTAGTTGTATCCTGGACTGGAAGCCCTGCTGACGCTGTCACGGCCGACACCAGACGAACTCATCCTTCTTGTAACCTGAACCATCTGAGAGCCTGCTGGCGCTGCCGCGGCCTACCTTGCTGAACCACCTGAGAGCCTGCTGGCGCTGCCGCGGCCTACCTTGCTGAACCACCTGAGAGCCTGCTGGCGCTGCCGCGGCCTACCTTGCTGAACCACCTGAGAGCCTGCTGGTGCTGCCGCGGCCTACCTTGCCGAACCATCCTGTTAGCCTGCTGGCGCCGCCGCGGCTCGAACCTCTCGGAACCCCCCAGCTTGAGGATTGAGAGCTGTGCGTAGGGTATCCCTTCCTCCACCCAGAGTAAGACTGTCCCGCTACCTTACCCTCCTTGTCCGAGACTTTACGGATCCCGCGATCCAGCTGTATATACTGCCAAGAACTCTCAACCGTTATTACTTATAAAAGCTTGAGAACTCGACCTCCTGTGTGGTGTCCGTTTGTAGTGTTGTGATTACTCTGCTGTACGATCCTAGGAGGGGCCCTCATTCAGGAGGCCTCTCGGCAACGCTCGGCTACTTCTCGACAGAGGGGTTGACCTAGGGGTGGTCAGTCAGACATCTTCTGCCTCCCCCGGGTCGCCTTTCTAACAGGAAGCTTCATAGATTAGCACTGGATGCTCTTGGCATCCTCTGAGTCATGCAGTGGCTAAAACGTACAGTGAGGTATTTGGGTGTGGTGGACTTCAAGGCTCTGAAAACCATTATGAGAATCTTGAACAGGATCCTCTTGTGGATTAGTAGCCAGTGTCGTTTTTTGAGGTCTTCTCTTTCACTGAATGATTAAATGGGTATATCATCTTTCAAACAAAGCTATAACTTTATGCTGTCCCCATATAGGTTCTTATGATAGAAAATATTTCATGTTTAAAATTATGCACATAAAGGCATACAATTCTGTGAGAAATTGTACTACCCATTGAAAAACACCAAACGTGTCACTAGACAACTTCATTGAATGAAGTTGTCTAATGACACGTTGGTGTTTGTTCCAGTTGGACTATTTGGAAAAACGAAAATTAGGAACAAGGATATTAAGTGGACATGGACTGACATCAGACGGAAATAACTATATGTTGACAATATGCATGGTACAAAAAATATATATTTATTTTATTTGGTAATGGTTAAAAAGGAAGTATTTTATACGTTTTTATCTCCTTTGTATTTGTGATATATGATCTACAAATGCATACTATTGTACATGTTTGTTCTATGTAGATTACAATACATTACATTACAGTTCATTGTACGGAGACTTTTTTTGCTATTAAGCAAACATTTTAGTCTAAAAACATGGCTAAGGATTACTACGCGCGTTTCGGCTATTAGCCTTCATCAGGAAGCCATGATGAGTTTTCCAAATGTACCTATGCAAACAAAAAATATATACATAAGAATTCATGTCAGTGTCAGTGTGTTGTCCTAATCATACAAAATTACAAAAAACACAAAAACATATAATGTTTCAATATTTACAAAATCGTGATTAAAAACAAGAAAAAAATGCCTGGAATGTACACAAAGCTATCCTACTATATACCTATATATATACATATATACATATGTGGTGACATTTATTCGTTTCACATATTGGCGCATATCGTTACATTTTTTATCATTTCAGAGAAGATCTATGTACTTAGGTAAATACACAGTCTCAATTCTCCATGGGGATCAATCGGTTCACAATGAATAGCTATACTGACTCATGGTGTCCTATATTGTATGCATGACAGTTAAAGGGATATAGGATGCCTAGGGTGGTGTCTCAGGAGGAAGAATTGGATGATGGATAGGGGACATGGATGAAGGAGCTGTGGGGCGGGTGGGGAGTGATGATTAGAGGGATAAGAAGGGATGTTAGGAAGAATGCAAGTAGACATACGAGAGATGGTGAGCAGCTAGAAGATTATTCGGACACTCTTAGATAAATAAAAATGTGTGCTTACCATAAGCTATGGCTGCAGTGTCTTTTAATGTACTGTTGGAAGAGTACTATTGCTCTTTTATAGCTTCATGAAGTGATTCTTCACTCTAATAAGGACATAAGTACAAATGAGTGATTACTATTTGTTAATTGTTAAATGTAGAGTCGTGGAAGAATGGTAAAGTATTTCCAATGGAAAGGTACCTGTATATAGACCGGGTAGTTGTCAACCAGTGATTGGATGGTTAAAAACGGTTTGCCAGCAGAAAAAGAAATGAAAAGCTGTGGAAATTATAAAACACGAGGATAAGTACTGGATTGGAGACTGCACTGATGGACATGTCTCCTACAGGTGACGTACAATTAAAGTGATGAAGTGAAATCGAGTTATCGATTTCTACAATTAAGCTCCAAAAAAAGGGGGTTCGAGGTACCTGGAAAGTGGAGCACTCTATCCAATTTAGGGATGCTTCCAGGAGGATTCACAATTGCTGTCCCTCTGTGCAATAAAGGCTACATAGGGAATGACAATGGAATGGAATTAGGACCAATGCTCATATCTTGAGTTGGGATAAATCTAAGTTCTAATGGACCACTGTTTACAAGTTATATAAAGGTAATATACCTTATGCTGTTTTGTTAGAAGTATCAGAGACCTTTGGAGTCGGTATTCCAGGAGCAATCGATGCAGGTTATCTATGAATAAACACAGAAGTATCGAAGGAGTTTGGAATCAGAGCGTTATGTACGGACATAGTGTCTTAACTGTGGAGAGGGTGCCTCGAGTAAACAGGAAAAGGTCTGTACCTGTTTGGTGGGTCCGTCGCGTCCTCCAATCGTGGGATCTATTCGTCTGTTTTATCGGTCAATGTGTAGATACAGTTAGAGGCCCTTCTGCATGGTTGTCTGGGGGCGAAATGGAATTACGGATAGAAATTAAATGAAGTGGTGTAAAGCAGCAGAGTTGTGTAGCTCTTAGACAGTCGCTTATGGGGGTGGGAACGAGTCTGTACCTGATACGAGGGTCCAGTATGTCCTCCGATCGTGGAGTCTGGACATCTGGCGTCTCAGCCGACAGTCAGACGGGAGAGAGAACGCCGGAAGATTGATGGTGATTTTATGGCCAAAATGCGCGCGCAATCAACCATGGTTGGGAACCGGGGCCAAGAATCTTATGACCCGGAAATATAACAGGGAGCCTAGATATTCACTGGCGAATTTCAACCGAAGTGGCGGCCATCTTGGAACGGGTTTAAGATATAGCGAAGCCATAGATATTAGTCTTATTTGTTATATTTGTGTGTATATAAAATATACTATAGCGCCAATGGGACTCACGAAGAGTCTAATATAAGATTGTATGACGATATGTCAGATTCAAAACTGTGATCACTGGGTGGATTTTATTCAAAGCAGAGTTTGATTAGAGGACCTGGAAGTTGCATTGGTGAGTGTTTCCAAGAGGCTGGGGGTAATGATATTACTGTGTGAGTGGACAAAAAACTGAAACGATTGATCCAGAAAAGTCTAAACCTGTGAGGAATACAGTGCCATTGATGCATCAATTAATTAACCATGATTATACTTGAGGACCTGATCCCAAGGTATTTCGTTATTTAACCCTTTGGTATAAGTGTCCAAAGTGAAGATCCAATACACTTCTCTGCATTTTCGTACCTGGGTGCTTAATGTCCCTGATGATTTTCGGATTTTTTCTAGGATGTACCAACGTATATCATTAGGATTGTGTTGAGCCTCCATATAGTGTTTAACTAATGGGGCTTGGGTTTTCCCCGTTCGGATGGCAGATCTATGTTCGGACAAACGTGTCGACATCATTCGAGCGGTTTCACCTACATAACCTAGGTTACAAGGGCATAGCAGTAGGTAAACCACATTGGTGGTTTTGCAGTTTGTCAAAGTTTGAGATAGTAAGGATCTGTTATTGAAAGCCCACTCTTTGGTTTCAATGGCAAAATCGCAGGCAGTGCATGTAAGGCATTTAAAATTTCCCACGACAGGGGTCATGCCAGTGAGAGATCTTTGTGAGGGGTTAATATTTTGCTCCATTCTAGACCGTACAATCAAGTCCTTGAGGTTCTTATTTTTTCTATATGCAAAGACTGGTTTTGGTAGCTGATTTTCCTTGGATTTTGTGGCATTCAAAATGTGCCAGTTTGTGAGAACTATGTGTTGGAGTTTCGCATTCATAGTAGAGTGTCTTGTTACAAAGACCATCTTAGAGTTTGGTTCTTTGGTATGTGGTGTTAATAAAGGCTGCCTATCGAAGAACCTGGCTCTTTTGTAAGAATCGCGGACTAGACGTTTGGGGTAGCCTCGAGATATGAATTTATTTTTCATCTCTGCAGCTCTTTTATCAAAGTCTGCTAGTGAGGAACAGTTCCTTCGAACTCGGAGGAATTGTCCGAATGGAATGCTGGATTTTTGGGCCTTCGGATGGTAACTGGTGTAGTGTAGAAGTGTATTGCGTGCTGTGGGCTTCACGTACAAGTCTACATTTAAATGGTTGTCCTTGCTGTAATTTACATATCCCGAATTAGGAACTTTAGTCGGGGATACCCCTCTTTTTTCTTACACACATGTTCCAGTTGAACTAGCCTTTTAAGTGATTCTATATTTATACAAGTCCATTGCAAACAAATTCCCTTGTTGGCACCTATTACCTGTTATTATATCTTTTCTGGCACAGCAGGCAAATTCCAGAAACAATCTGCCAGTATTCACATGCTTTGTTGGCTATTCAGCAGCCTTCGACGGAGTAAATTGAAGTACGCTATGGAACAAATTGAACAGCTGGAAGATTCCAGGTAAGCTCCTGAAGGCAATCATGTCATTGTATAGCAACATCTGGGTGAGAATCAAACTGGCAGGGACACGGTTTCACACAAACTGCCCACAGACCGAGAGCTAAAACAGGGGTGGGTCCCAGCGCCAACTCTTTTTAATTTGTACACGGCCGATCTGGGGAAAGCCCTACAAGGTGCAACTTTGCTAACTCCGAAAATTGGGCAGCAATGATTACATGTGCTCCAGTATGCTGACGATCTGGTGATCTTCGATCACACCAGAGTTGGGTTGCAAAGAGGTTTGAATGCACTGAACGTCTTCAATGAGGCAAATGAACTTGTGGCGAAACCCAGTAAAATCAAAGTCGTGGTCTTTGGACAACACCTGAAAAAGGTTCTCTTAAAGTGGAGGTTGGCCAGTAAGATATAGTGACAGAAAGAGCATACCACTACCTAGGAGAGTGGCTAAACAATAAAGGAAAAGCAACCATGCACCAGTCAAAGACAAAATGCACACCACTATCAAAGCATTGTGCAAACTACACAGCCTGACAAGGGTACCAATAAGGAAAGTGACAAAATCTAACCTGCTTGGAGTAGCTGGGTACGCATCGCAAGCACTCCCAGGGAAGATGGAAAAGATAATGGAAAAAGCTCAGTGCCAGTGCTACAAAAGGCGTTTCGGACTCCCTAAATACACACAAAACGGCCTGATCCGACTTGAGTTTAGCCTGGTGCAACAAAAATACGAATGTAGGAGCACCCTAGTGAAATACTGGTTCAAGACACTAGAAACCCAGTAAGGATCCCTAAAGGGGGGTGCTGAAAACGATATTTGAAGGGGATCGAACCCATGGCAGAAGTATTGCCGTGATGCTGTGGTGGAGTAGGGTCTTTCTACAGCGAATTGGCCCCAAGAGGAAGTAAACTATGTAGCAATCAAGAAGGCGTTTTCCAGTTAACAAGGAAGTACGACACATCCAAATTCAAAGATATCGGTGTGTTGTCGGGCCTAATGAAATGTTATGAGACAAATAACATTCAGCCATATATGAATAGCGTAAGAAATGCCTGAAAGAGATCCAATGGGGGGCGTATAGTGCTGTTGCCAATAAAGGAATTGAACCGCGACTGGAAATCCCTGTTGAAGTTTGACAGGTGCAGGCTGTGCAACCACAGAGCAGAATCTATGAAACATCTCATATGTTGCTGCCCCGCCTTACTTAAGTTGCTAAAACCATTGTTTATAAAGTATGGGGTCAGAACGTGCGCTGGCGCAGTTGCCTTGCTCTTGTCCCGCACAGTTCCTTTGGATCAGGCTACATTTGGCAAACTCATGAGTATTGCTCAAAGGGACCTAACTGAAACAAAACCAAATGCAAACTGCGCTGCTGATACTGATTAAATCCAAACCACGACATGCGGGACATGCATGGCAAAGCCTGGTCAGTGAAAGGAAGGGAGGCTGCAGAACATAACTGGCAATAGCAGGTAGGAAAACAACACAAGCCAGGAATATTGCTTGCACAGAGGGGTTTGAACATTGGACTTTTTCCTCAGCAGGTGGGTTACGAAGCATGCTGACTTTTCGCACATAGTCATTGTTTACAAAAGTTGCGCGCTCAACCTTTGATTGTAATTTTAAAGCCATGTATTTTTGTACAAAGTTATCGTGTACAAAAGGAGCAAGGCCTGTTTTTTATAACTGTCATTTTTCAATATCGAGGAGCAATTTGCAATGATTTTAAGTAATTATGCAATAAAATTATTCATTCATACATTGATAGGCAAGCAGAATACTTTCACATCAGTCCATGAAGTAAAATGCAATCTTAAAGGGAAAATCATTTAATGCATATAAAAGCAATAAGATTCTTATTAATAAACGAATGTGCAGTTAGGTCCAAGCATAATAAATTAAAGTCAGTATACATGTCAAATGAACAGGTATTTTAAGTTGTCATCAGTGCTTGCATAAAAATGTTCAGTCCTAATTATGGCCTAATACTACGAGCCACCAAGCACTTACATGCAAAATAATTCTATTAAACAAATAATCATTGTTGTTTTAATAAATCTTCTTATCAATGTAAAGCAACTACATACAAAGTTTCATTCATGTAACTTAGATTGTGACGCTGCTTTTGCCCCAACATATGATCTCTATGGTGTATTACATTAAAAGCAATAAAAAATGGCTTATATAGGCATGCATATATGATTTAGCATTTTAATTTACATTCGTTTGCATATTATCTGTGAATATGTTTGAGAATTTTCCATTTCAGCATGGTAGACATCAGCAAGGACGACTATTAAACATGGTAAACAGTCAATATATGAATTCTTTCTATTTCTACAACTCTAGAGCACCCTTTTACGGTGCTTGTATTCTCGTCTTCACTCAGTATCATTGAAATACACCTAACGTGCGCAAGGCGCACATTTGTTTTCGTATGTGGTTTTGTTGCTACAACCAGTTTATTGTCATAAAAAATAGTTGAAAACTAGTTTACAACGTTTGCGCTGCATCAGGTTTAAGATAAAAAGCGGCTTCTAAAACATATTTTATGAATTTTATGAACACACTTCACAGCTCAGCTGGTAACTGCCTTGGAACGCCACCCAAAAAGAATACATCTGTTATCAGGAAGCTTCAAGTGATGCAATCAATTAAGCCAATACTGGCTTCCAAGCATCCTTTTACAATTGCAGATTAATCAATTGTGCTCATGTACATTTATTTCAGGCAAGCCAGGTCCCCTGGTAAGAAGGCTTGTTTCTTGTTTAGTTGTCTGCTTCTCTCTTTGTTTTTCAGTTAAGCATTTCAACTGACGGAATTAACCGTCCCGGGAGGTTTGCGTATTCATTAAAAGTAGGGGAACTGTTTTTCTTAAATGTAAAAAGCATGTACGCATGGTGCCGCTAGGATCCCGCCCACTTCGACCACTGGTTTTGTGGTCCTATGTGTTCGGAAGTGAATCGGTATTACTGGAAAGTCGCGACTATGGTTTTCCCCACGACCTGTCTCGAGCCTGTGGACGTGATCAGCGAGATTTATGGACATTGCTCCCGAGTGGTGGAAGGCGGACATTGCCTCCCTGGAAAGCTATACCACCGGCTGTACTCGGTAACCTCTGGTACGCGTTGGCAGCTAGAATAAGAACCTTGAACGTTGCTCGCGCCCTTCCCCTGTTTGACGTCATTTCTAAGCGCAGGCGCACTGTAAATTAGGGCGGATACAGAATTACGAGCACAGTCTGACAGCTTTCTGTTGTCACTGTCGTCACTGTCGAGGCTGCACCGTCCGGCCGAGTTTGCCGTGGCCATGCTGAGACCGGTACGAGAGACCCTCAGTCCGGGGGCCGCCCGCCTGGGGGTGCTCCTGAGGCATCTCTCCCCAGTGCCGACCGACATTGTATCCTTTAGCTGCATGTAGGCGTGCGCTGCCAGCGTGCACGGGGTAAGGTGGTGCCTATAACCAGGAGTACAGAAACGCGGCCAAGGGGCAGTGTGGTGGTACTTTCTGGCGCTTCTGCTCCAAGTGGTTAACCGACGATTCACCTTGTTCCTTTTTCCTTCCAAGTGTGTGGGGTCATCTTTACAGGCATGACGGCGATTGGCTTCTTGTCCATACAGCATAACGATACCGTATAACCACTTTACCCAGAGAGCGCTGGGGGCGGAAAAAAACTTAGGCGCCACTATCCCATTCATTATCTATAACTTCTGTGTTGAAAAAAATGGAATGGGGAAGGGGAGATGGCAAGAGAATGGAGGAGAGCCATGATATAACAAGCATTAACAAAGCCAATAGGTCTCGCCTATACAACAGCTATTGGCTTTGGCAATGTGTTTTTGACATGTTGTACATCAGTATGGCTGGTGTTCAATATGGCAAAAAATTAGTGGTGTGGAGTGTCTTAGAGTGGTGTGGGACGGAGTAGTGTAGTAGACTGGATTTGTTGGAGTAGAGGGAGCAGAGTTCAGTGACAGAGAGTAGTAGAGTTCAGTGTCATAGAGTGGAGAGAGTTTGAGGGGATTGAGGTAGTGGGGTGGATTGGGTTGAGTAGAGTGAGTTAGATTTAGTGAACTGGGGTGGTCTGGATTGAATTGGGGTAGGGTGGATTAGAGTGAGGTGGATTAGGGTGGGGGATGAATTAGAGTAGGGTGGTCTGGAGCGTGGTGAATTAAGTGGATTGGGTTGTACTGGAGGAGGGTGGATTGGATTAGGTTGGGTGGACTGGAGTGTGGTGTATTGGACTGAAATGGAGGGGAGTGTGGTGGGCTGGATCAATTGGACTGAGTGGGTGGATTAGATTGCAGTGAATTGGGCTGCAGTGGGGTGGACTGGAGTAGGATGGACTGGACTGGAGTAGGATGGACTGGAGTAGAGTGGATTGGATTGGCATGGGGTGGGGAGGATTGAAGTGGAGTAGATTCAATTGCAGTGAGGTGGATTGTAGTGAGAAGGGTTAAATTGAGTGGGGTTTATTGGATTGAGGTGGATTGGATGGGGCTGAGGTTAAGAGGAGTTGGTCTAACGGCTAGGGCGGTCAACCTTGAATATGGGGAACTGGGTGCGAGTCTCGGCAATGACGCTGAGCATTCTGTGCTTCTGGGCAAATCACTTAACCTCCCGGTGGCTAACAAAAGTGAATGTGTCCTCATGTAATGCAACTTGTGCTATGTAAAGCGGTCTGATACCCGATTCAGGTCAAGTTCGAGCTATATAAAACTCTGTAAAAGAAGGAAAACAAGCATTTGCAATGCAATAGGTCCCGCATTAGGAAAGTTTGAGCTATTGGTATTGTAAATGACACATTTTATTTATGTGTTGGTTTTGAAAGTAGCAAAATTAATAGCTTTGTCATTTACAATGCCAATGGTTATAACTTTCACAAATGTGACACCTATAGCATGTGTAATGCAATATGTGTTGTATTTACATGACTTAGATGTATTGCTATTACAAATAACAATGGCTTTTATTTTTTTAAATAATTAATACTTAAATAAAAGTTATTGTAATTTATAATAACAATAGCTTAAACTTTTGTAAATAACTTTTGTGAAGATTATGATCAGTGTATTTTATTGTGACGAAAATCCAAGAACAGAAGTGAAATATTCACATCTTTTTGTGACATTTGTAATAAGCTTTAAACATTGAGAGAACATATTTAAACCAGTTGTTGTTGAATGGTTGCACAGATTGATGTTGTGGTGGCGATGAATGATGCTGTGGCGTTCAGTGATGCTGTGGTAGCGCTTAGTGATGTTGTGGTGCCCCTGAGTGATGCTGTGGTGGTGCTGAGTGATGCTGTGGTGATGCGATAGATAGAGTGAGGGCATTAGATAGACAGAGTGAGGGCATTAGATAGACAGAGTGAGGGCGATAGATAGATAGATAGAGTGAGGGCGATAGATAGATAGAGTGAGGGCGATAGATAGATACAGAGTGAGGGCGATAGATAGAGTGAGGGCAATAGATTGATAGAGTGAGGGCGATAGATAGATTAGATAGTTTGAGGCGATAGATAGATTGATAGAGTGAGGGGCGATAGAGTGAGGGCGATAGATAGAGCTATTGGTATTCTAGATGGATAGATAGAGTGTGAGGGTGATAGAGTGAGGGCGATAGATGGATAGATAGAGTGAGGGCGATCGATAGAGTGAGGGCGATAGATAGAGTGAGGGCGATAGATAGACAGATAGAGTGAGGGCAATAGAGTGAGGGCTATAGATAGAGAGATAGAGTGAGGGAGATAGATAGATAGGTAGAGTGAGGGCGATAGATAGAGTGAGGGCGATAGATAGATAGATAGACAGATAGAGTGAGGGCTATAGATAGGTAGAGTGAGGGCGATAGAGTGAGGGCTCCAGAGTGAGGACAATAGAGAGATAGATGGTTGTGTGGTTGTGTGTGCTTGTGGTTGTGTGTGGGGGGGTTGTGTGTGTGGGGGGGTTGTGTGTGTGTGGGGGGGGTTGTGTGTGTGGGGTGTGTGAGTGGGGGGGTTGTGTGTGGGGGGTTGTGTGGCTGGAGGGTTGTGTGGGGGGTGGTGTGGGAGTGTGTGGTGGGGGTGTGGGGTTGTGTGTGTGTGTGTGGGGTTGTGTGTGTGGGGGGGGTTCTGTATGTGTGGGGTTATGTGTGTGTGTGTGGGGTTGTTATGGTCTTTAGGTGCCTAGGACTTGTGAATCTACTGTGCTCCAGCTGGAGAGCTTCGTACAGAATGGTCTAGCGATGGCATCGAGTGTTGTATGAACTTGCTAGGGCAAAAAAAGTGAGCATGTCCATTGTTCAAAAAAGCGCTCTAGCGAGGACTTCCCTAATAGTAAACATACTGTTAGACATTTGAGAAGATGTACTCCAGAGAGGAGCGATAGGCAACCATGTTTGAATTATCTTTTGAATTTACATTCCTGTAAGGAGCCAAGTCGGAGAAAGATTAATGTAGGCAAAAGTGAGAGACTCTAAATTTCCAACTATAGAAAACGACCAGTGCGGACAGTATCCTCGTGCACCACCCGGGGCGTTCCCGAGTCTGGGTGAAGAATGTGGAGACTTTGAGGTAAGCAGCACTGAGCAGGGGGCAAAAGAGCACAGAAAGCGTGGGGGCAATAAAGCGTGTGCCGGAAGTGCGACAGCCGTGAAAAGGACGTTGTGTTGAGCTTCCCTAAGTGTTTAAATAAATAAAAATAACATGTTGCTGAAGCTTGTGCATAAATTAAAAGAACATTGGCTTCATGAAGTGTGTGCCACAAGTGAAGTGCTCTATTACATTTAAGCCCTGCGGTGGTGTGAATCGGGAGCCACACTAAGTGGGAAAGCACAGAAAGCGTGGGGGCCATAAAGCATGTGCCAGAAGTGCGACAGCCGTGAAAAGGACATTGTGTTGAGCTTCCCTAAAGGTTTAAATAAATAAAAATAACATGTTGCGAAGCTTGTGCATAAATTAAAAGAACATCGGCTTCATGAAATGTGTGCCACGAGTGAAGGGCTCTATTACATTTAAGCCCTGCGGTGGTGTGAATCGGGAGCCACACTTAGTGGGAAGTGCTGCTCTGAATGTAAAACAAGCTCTCGGCATTGCGGGGGCGGGGGATCGCATTCCTTTGAAGTCTGAGGCGGGGGCGGGGGAGCGGATTCCTTTGAAGTTTGATGCTGAGGCGCACAGGCTCCCAAATGGTATGCGATGTGCACGCGCCCGGCTCACATGCACTGTACCCAATCCGCATTTTGGGTGCACTTTTCAAAACCCTTACTTTAATCTCGCCAACAAGCATAGGCTCGACCTAAAAATTGGACTGGGGTGAATTAGACGGGAGTGCGGCGGACTGGAGTGCGGCACATTAGTTTTGACTGGAGCGGGGCACATTAGTTTGGACTGGAGCGGGGCTCATTAGTTTGGACTGGAGCGGGGCTCATTAGTTTGGACTGGAGCGGGGCACATTACTTTGGACTGGAGCGGGGCACATTAGTTTTGGACTGGAGCGGGGTACATTAGTTTTGGACTGGAGTGGGGCACATTAGTTTTGGATTGAAGCGGGGGGGGGAATTATGTGCAGAGCCCCAAATATTACACCATTTTGCGCTAGTTATTAGTGAGTAATGCATCCTGTGGGCTATTTCATGGAACCAAGATGTCTTTCAATTCAAAAAAGAAAGAGCAAAATTGCACTTAATTTGAGCAACAACTTTTCGGTCTCTTCATTCACATGGTTTCTGTGCTCCAGGAGTATGATTTCTACCAGGACACAGTATAATTTTGGGCATCTCGCATAACAAGCCTAACTTGAAACGACGGAAAGTATATGTGGTTATGTCAGCATAAAGAAAATTTCACATAGGCCCATTCCTGGGGTGTATGGATAGGTGTAAGCTGCTATAGTGCTAAAGTCGGTTTTGCTGTTTCGTGTCTGAATTTTAATGTGTTGCTTTGGTTTCGGACCTGGAAGATCCTGCTTTGGTTTTGGTGCCAGAGCGTGTTAGCCTGTAGTATCTGGGCGCTGGAGTGTTCTTCTGCGGTATTGAAGCTGGCGTGTGCAGTTTGATTTTATTTGTGGTGAACTATAGTAGTAATATCTGAGGTTGCGTGTGCTTCTTTATTGTGACCTGATGTTTGCAGTTATGCATTCTGAATCTGAATGTGCAACTCAGTAGCTGTGGTGTCTAAGCTGATTTTCGTTATGTCTTTGCTGTTGAAAGTTATCTACCTTGATCAGGGTTCACATTCTCTTCCTCATGACCACTGTTCAGTTTACATCATTTCAGAGATGTGTTGCTACTTTTTTGACAGTCAGCAAACTCTAGAAAACACTTACTTTTATAACAAAAACATTGTTGAGTGTCGTAATATCGTTTGAAAATTTAAAAAAAAGCAGTGAACATATATGTTTTTTAGGTCTTGCCCCCACAGCTTCTAACTGTCTGTTGTTGAAGACCAATTGTGTACAATGCCATTACTGACATTTGGCTTTGGGCTAGACTAAAGCTTATCATTGGTTCACTTTCTCATCAACCTAATTTGCTTGCTTTTCAATCAATAGCTCGTTCCTGTGTTCGCCCCTTCCGGGAAGCATAGCTTCTTTTCCACAATTTTCACTGGATAACTTGTATCCTTCAACTGCTCACATCATGAAACTACAGTTTGAGCTCTTCATTGGAGTGAATGTATTTTCATGCTCTATCTGTGTGATGCTTCCCCATTCACCTCCCTAACCCCCACCCTTTGTATGCTTCCCACCCCTTCCAGCTCATCTGTAAAAGCAGAGAAGCAGGCTTTTTTTGACAGATTTTACTACAGAGCATATTTTATAAGGTTATTTTGCCAGGTACCATTTTATTTATTTATTTATTTATAAGGTTTTGTATAGCACGAACATGACCCTTGCGTGTATCAGAGCGCCTTCCATTACAGTAATTGGATACATGAGACGGTTGAGGAGGTAATATTCATACATTCGGTTTAAGAGGTAGACTGGGGTAGACAAGATAATATATATTTATAACAGTAAAGTATGATTTAAAGTCTTAGGAAGTGGATTTGTTTATTAGAAGCATTTTCACTTCCTTTTTGAAGGAGGATGAGGAAGAGATTCTGCGTACATCTGGTGGCAAGGAGTTCCATATCTTCGTTGCGATACCTGAGAAGGCTCTGCAGCACGTTCTCTTTTTGTGGAAGGTCTGTGGTCTCAGTAGTAGTGAGCTTGCGCTTCTCGAATATCTGTAGCCTCCCTACAGCTCTAGCTTTTGTGCTAAGTAACTGAGGGTTTTGAGATGAAATGCTTTATGAGTCATGGAGGCGATCTTTAGTTGTATTCTTGCCTCATACGGTAGCCAGTTCAAGGCTTTAAGGTCGGAGCTATTTGGTTATTTCTTTTTGTCTCGGAGACCAACCTGGCCGCGGCGTTAAGAGATGCCCTCATCTAGGCCAGCATGTATTTGGGAAGTCCCCATAGAATGGTGATTCCATAACCCAAGCTTGGCAACGCTAGGGCTCGTACCGCCATTTTTAAGTCGACCTGTTGGAGGGAGGGTTTACGTTTGGTGAATTTGGTGATTAGCTCCTTTGGTGGCATTACTGATATGCACCTGCATATTCAAGTGTTTGTTAAAGGTAATTCCCAAGGATTTAGCGGAGTCAATTATGTGGGGAGACCAGTTAAAGGTTGTTTGATGCGTCAGCCAGAGGTCTACCTTGAGTGTGTGATTCGGGAAAGATGTGAGGAGGAATTCTGTTTTGGTGGCATAGAACATGAGGTGGTTGCCAATGAGCCAACTTTGAGTATTATGCAGAATAGCGTTGAGGGAGATGAAGTCATCTGGTGAGGAGATTTTCATATACAATTGTGTGTCATCTGCATACATGTGATATAGAATGTTCACAGAGTTCAAAGTGATTGCCAGGGGTTCCATGAGAACATTGAAAAGAATGGGTGATAGTGCAGAACCCTGTAGAACCCCTCGGGTGACCATGGAGGGTTGAGAGGGATTTCTTCATCTCGATTCTTTGGGTTCTGTTCTTCTTTGGGAATGAGGTAAACCATTGTAGCACAGGACCAGATGGACCCATCCTTCGTTCCAGTAGGGCCAGTAGGTTGTCATGTTTAACCTTGTCGTAAGCGGAGGATAAGTCAAGAAGTATCAAAAGACATGATTAATTATGGTCTAGAATTTTTAATATGGAGTCCATGATGTAGGTGAGTGCCTATTCAGTTCTGTGTCCTTGACGGAAGCCGGATTGGTGTTGATATAGGAGGTTGAAGTTCTCAATGTGGTTGCATAGTTGAATTTGCCATTTGGTATGGAGTACATGCTAAAAAAGGATGTGGGGGGACACAAACTTGCACAAGCCCACGACCCTTTGGTAAATCAATTTTTTATCAGCAGTGTGTGTTCCTATGAGTACTGTAAAGCCTCATAAGATGATCAAAGGTCCCACGAGATCTCTTGCAGGATCATCAAACCATCTGAAGGATTGTGAGATGAGCCAAGCTCCTGTGAGATTTTCTGTATGAGTACAGATTAAGTATGGCGCTTGAGTATAAAATCCCCACCAATACTTGACATGCACTCTTCAAGAACATCTAACGCCCGAAGTAGGAAACAGGGTACTAGGTCTAACTCTGGTGCATTCAGGGGTAGCATTACTTACTGCATCTTGGTCCTTCTGCTTCAGCATATTCCTGAGATTTGTCACTTCCTGGCCTCACGTTTTGGAATCAACATGTCCATGTCCTTATTCTGCCTCCCAGCTCCTGCAAAAAAAAAGATAAAGAGAAGATGAGAAAGACAAGTCAAGAGAAAAAATGTATAGCCTGGAGCTGAGACTCATTCAGGGTACAGCACAGGCCCTGGATTCAGTTAAAGACACAGCATGGACTTTAGACAAGGTAGAGGCACAGAATAAAACTCACTCTGAATACCATTTGCCAGTTGAGCATTCTGTAGTCTAGTGCATCAACCTTCAGGAAGGACTGGTGACAGGACAATTGGTATAAAAATAGGTCTACTGATAGGTAGGTTAGGATTTAGAAACACAGCCTCAAGCAAAGATCTGTTCTAGTCCACATTCTCATTTGCTGCACTAATGAACTTAGTTCATTTTATAGCCAGATGTTGGCCCAGGGATGGACAAGCTAGAGTAGGTCAAGGCAATAGTATGGTGCTCGGTTTGTGGGTATCTATACTATCTGTACTACTATCATAAAGTAAGAACTTTGAACCTTTGAGGCGGGCAAACTTGGGAACCACAGCGCCAATCCACACACCCGATACATCATTGTAATCGTCAGGGCGTGCAGATGGACATAGGCTATATAAACTATACAAATATGCGTTATTTAAAAAATTTACATTAAAAAAAGTAGTCCCTTCGAAGTAGCGCCGGCCGCGACCTGCGTGCTGACGTCAGGAGCGCGGGGTGGAGTGGCGTCCAGGAGCGCGAGGAGGAGCAGCGGACATGACGCGTTGGAGGAGCGGTGAGGAGCGGCGGACAGGCGGTGAGGAGCGGCGGACAAGCGGGAGGAGCAGTGACGAGCGGCGAGGAGCGGCGGAGCGGTGAACTGAGGAGCGCGGGGGAGGAGCGGCGGCTGAGGTAAGGCTTCGGGGGACCCATGGACAATGTCGGGGCAGGCGGGGGACGGGGCGGGCGGGGGCCCGGGCTGCTGGACAATGTCGGGGCGGGCGGGGGGTCACGTCATGGATAGAGTCAAACAGCAGCAATGTCACATCGCTCCAAAAGAAAAGTACACTGTGCTCAATACCAAGAGCCCCAAATAACAAAGGGTACTAATGTTCGCGGCGGGGGCCCGGGCTGCTGGACAATGTCGGGGCGGGCGGGGGGTGGGGAAGCCTGATTGCTCCCGGACAAGGTCGGGACTGGCTGCTAGTATATATATATATATATATATATATATATATATATATATATATATATATATATACATCAGCCTGTAAATATAACCCAGAAGATTATGTCACCCAGGGAGATTAATGTTGAGTTAAAATCGAAGAGCCCAGTACCCAGCCTTGAGATACACGAACAAGTAAGGTGGTAATTGTTGTAGTGTACATTGTCATTAGTAGAGGGAGAGTGGTTAGAGATGGAACAGAAGAGCCATTGTAGTGTTGTGTTGCAGTGCACTGATTTATGCTTTCAAAATATTTTTGTGGAGCTCTTCTGCATTAAATGGTATTGTGGCTCTAGGGATGATAAAAGAACACTTCAAAACAAAAAGATGAAAGAGAACTAGAAAAGACACAAAAGGACTAAAAAAGAACAATTGGCCCTTAACCAAAGAGGAAGGGAATTCCAAATGGCTGGATTGATAACAGAGAGTTGGTGACCAGCAATGAAAGATCTGAATAATCTAGGGTTGTTCAGTAAAACAGCGGAAGCTGTTCATCTCTGTATCCCTAGGGGGGGCAGGGATAGTAAGCATGGTAAAGTTGTCAGTGCCACACATGGCAGTGTGGTCAAGGAGAACGACAGTAGTAGATGTTGGAGGTTAAAATGAGTCGGTTAAATGCCAATGGGGCCATTAACAAAGGTGACGTACATGTGAGTAATTTACACATGTCATTTTACTCTTACACTTAAGAGTAACTTTTCCACATTTGTCTAGATAAAAAAATCAGTGTGTAGAGGTACTCAAAAGTGTAGACTTGTACATCTCCACCTCCTGAAACGGGGAGTGGAACCAAATTCATGAGTGTAATTTACTGATCCCAAAAAGAAACCGAAGTCCAGCACCGCAGATGGCCAACCACTGGTACTGCAAAACCTCCCCTTTGTACTTAGCACGCTGTTAGCCGCATATTTGCTTTTTTAAATCGCCATAGCTGTAATTAAAGTTTAAACATTTTGCATTATCTGACTGAATTTTGGGGGGCATCGTTATTTGGAATTTGGGGTGTCACAATTCAGGCAAGCAGGCAGAGGCACCTCTCCGATCCACCACAGTCCATACACATGACCGCTTGAGTGGAGAGAGGAAGCCTAAACCAAGAGGGACCTGCACAAGCGCGATTTTGGGTGGTTAGTGCTCTAGTGCTCCGAGGCCTTCTGGACATAAATTTCACAGCGGGCACGCCTAAGGCAAGCCCGTCTGCACCCATCCGCGCCTGGACGCTGACAGCTGGCAGAAAATTCTGCCCTTTTATCTAGCGACACCATGCCTACCTTAACCTATTCAAGAGAAAAGCTGATGGAAGTTAGGACTAATATTACTAGGCCGGAATGCGAAGGCAGTCTCTGTTTGGAGAATGGAGGCCACACTAGGTGCTGTCCCCATTGTAACTGGTCAATAGTCCAGTCTCAAAGAAGATTAAGCCCTCCTAGCTGTCCCTGAACAGGACAGCGAAATATCATGAAACCGGCTTCTAGGGAAGGAATACAGAAAGAGAAGGGGCAAGCCACTATTTTTCAAGGCCTGTACATCAACGCAAGGTCCATACCCAAACATGCCACAGAAGTCTGGGATCTCCTATATGATCAGAAACCAGACATCTGTTTCTTCACAGAGACATGGTTACATTCGCATTCAACTCCCTCTCTAGCTATCGCATTTCCGGCAGAATATACAGTAGCAAGACTGGATAGAACAGGCAAGAGAGGAGGAGAATTGGCATTAGCCACTCTTCCAATTTTGAACATATCAATCTTGGACACCATCTCATTGCCTAGTATAGAATTGATGATATTCTGTATGGAACCCTCCCAAGGCTTTAAGGTGAAGGGGGCGATAGTCTATCACCCTCCGGGGGAAAATAAGAAGTCCTTCTGTGCAACATTATTGGAAATTCTTGCCCCATATGTCTTACAAACAGAACATTTCTTTCTCCTAGGAGATTTGAATTTTAATGTAGATATGGTCACCAACATGGACTCTGTAGGCCTGTTAGCAGCTATGGAAACGCTAACTCTCTCTCCAAGAGTCTGCAATCCAACACATATAGCAGGGCATGTACTTGGCAATATTTTTTTGAACATGCACAATCTTTTAACTGAACCACCACAAGCAGTAAGTTGGTCAGACCACTTGGCCCTGAGTTTTTCTTTCACCGTCCTAAAACATCCATGTCAGCTCAAGGTCGTAAAATTGCGCGGAGACTATGGAAGAAAGTTACATCAGAATCATTTGGCACCGTATTTTCTCCTCCATCATTGCAATGACAGCAACGCAGCTCTGAACAAATTGGAGACAGTGATGACAGCAGCCTTTGATACCATCACCAGATCAAAGTAAACATAGTCCGTGATAGGATCGCCCCAGCTCCATGGTACTCAGAACATTTAAAGATGGAGAAATCCTCTTGTCGAGTCAGAGAACATAAATGGAGCAAATCAAAATTAGGGGAAGACAGATTAGCCTATAACAAAGCACACAGGGCGTACCTCAAGAATTGTAATATGGCCAGGAGAACATATCTAGCTACCGAATAGATGAGGCACAGTGCTCGTCTAAAGAGCACTTTAGGATCCTTAGAGTTTACCACTCCCAGAGCCAACAATTTCTCTTGTCTTCCCTCGCAGCAATTATGCGATGAGTTAGCTAAGCACTTAAAAAAAAAAAATTATAAAATCTATGACTCCTTTGATCAGGATTTGGAGACTAGGAAAATACTTTAATCCCTGATAATCTTCTCTCATTTAGATTAGAGACCTTTGCAACTATCACCACATAGCAAGTCCTACCACTACTGGCACATATTAAGTCAGGATCCCCGTCAGACATGGCGCCCCCCTATATCATCCTTGAACTGGCGGTGGAGTTAGCAAACCCAATCAGGGAAATCTGTAATATGTCATTAGAGACCTCCTCGTTCCCATCGAAATGGAAGAAGGTGTACATCAAACCATTGCCCAAGAAACCATCAGCAGATTGCGCTGATTTACAAAATTACAGACCATCTGTCTTCTCCCGGGTTGCTCAAAAATAATGGAGACCTTGGTCATCCGACAACTATCAGACTATCTGGAACATCATAATCTTCTTGACCCCTCGCAGTCGTGCTTCCGTGCAGGATATAGCACCGAATCTGCCTTAACAGATGTAACCGACTCGATTAGGTCTCTGTTAGACGAGGGAACACCCACAATGCTAGTCCTTTTGGATCTGTCGGCAGCCTTTGATACCATCTCTCACAGAATCCTTTTGGATAAACTGCGGGAGATTGGTGTCAGAGGGATGGCACTGGAGTGGCTGCAGAGTTTTCTATCAGACAGATCGCAATGTGTACAACTGGACTCCTTTGTATCTCAGTCCACAATTGTGGATAAGGGGGTACCACAGGGCTCCATTTTAAGCCCCACCCTGTTCAATATCTATGTGTCATCTCTGGCCACCATTATTAGATCGTGCGGGTTCCAAACCATCCCCTATGCGGGCGACACTCAGGTGATAGTCCCCATAGAGAAGGACCCCGGGGTGACCAGAGAAAGATTTAAGATCTGTGTGCTAAAAATAGCCACATGGATGAGAAAGAACTTCCTACAGCTTAACTCCAACAAAACTGAGATCTTATTGTTTGGGAAAGTTGAGGATTTATGGATGGAGGGATGGTGGGCGGCGGAACTAGGAGAAGCTCCTGCCCCAAAAAAATGGCCAAAAAACTTGGGTGTCACAATGGATAACAACCTCTCTATGGAGGAGCATGCGAAGATCCTATCAGGCAAGTGCTTTGGACTGATGCTCATGCTAAAAAGTATTGTCCCCTGGATTCCCCTTTTCACCAGAAGGGTCATAATACAGGCACTTCTAGTCAGTAGACTTGATTAAGGAAACGCTCTACTGGTAGGGATGTGGAAGGATCTGCTTTCAAGGCTGCAAGTCATGCACAACACAGCGGCACGTTTAGCATTAAATAAGTGAGCACAAACTCCTTCCCTTCCATTGTTGAGCGAGTTGCAATAGCTCCGTATAAAGAAAAGAGCAGTTTTCAAACTTCTATGCCTAGTGTTTAAAACTCTACACGGGCTAGGGCCAAGATACCTAACCAAGAAATTGGAATGGTATACTCTGGCCCGTCAGTTAAGATCTAGTGGTCAAAACCTTCTCCGACCTCAGAGAATTAAGAAATTGAAAATAGGAGGCCGTGCCTTTTCCTGCCTAGCACCTAAGTACTTGAATTTGCTGCCAGAGGACCTTCGGACACGTCTCACCCTGGCTTTCTTTAAAAAACTGCTTAAAACCTGGCTATTTTAATAAGCATCCCATACAATAGGTGACCTGCTCCTTGGGCGCCGAGAGATCCCCTTGGGGATGATTTGTGCGCCATATAAAAGATAAATAATAATAATAATAATGGAGGTAGGGACTTAAAATCATACCCCAGAGGAAATGATGTCAATGTATTTAAAATAGTTACAAATATATATAATGTAATATTGTAGTAAAAGTGGTTGGCCATGTGTGGTCCTGCACTTACTCTGAGCTGGAGTAATGTGCTAGTGTTTGGGTCACTTTTCGGCTGTAGTGACTTTAGAAGCGCAGTTTGTGAATAGCTGTGGGCTTACTCTTTTGTGGCTGGGAGCACATTTCTCCATAAACTCCTATCTAATCCTTACACCTTTGCAGGCCTTCCCCTCTGCCACTCACATACTTACTAATAAAAAAACAATGTTTTATTGTGTGGTGACTCCTCAGTCAGAGCATAGATCTATGCACAGAAAAAGATGGCAGAGGTGGAGCTGGAGGTGGAACCTCACCACATGTAAGGCTTTGAGTAGCATTTTGTAGTATGTTATGTACTATTGCATTACTACTAAACATACTACAAAATGCATTTTGTGAATAGGCCCCCAGGTGTTCAATGGTGTAAAGACCAAAAGAAGTAGACCAAGTTGGTGGTAGTTGAAAGAGAGGGATTCACAATGGACTTCTTTACTAGAATAGGAATAGAGTGATAGCAGACATAAAACATTCTGGTTTGATGCCAACTTGGCAAGAGTTAAGAAAGCGCTAGACGTTAGATTATTTTAGGGTAAAAATGAGAGGTGTGCACAGTGTATTTAAAGTTTGGAGTATAATCTTTATTAGAGGGATCGATATTTGCAGCTTTGGAGATGAGTGTAGGTGCTATGTAGGAGTGAAGGAGGTCTTTTAGCAATGGCTGAGTAGGTTTCTGATAGTGATGATTTTAGAATAAAAATAGTGTGAGAGCTTATGGGTTGAATTTTGAGGGGGAAGGTACATTTTAATTTTGCTAATTTGGTAGAGGTTAGCACATTGAGGGTCACATCGATTTCAAAAGTCTGTATCTTCTGGGTGTGGAATGTATGCCACCGCTGTATGAACGACCTTTTTTATTTCTTCAGATCAAGCACACTGAGAGGCATGTGTATGGATCACATGAGCTGGATGTTAAGTGGTGGGAGTAGAGTCAGCGGTTGTATGACAATATATTGAAAGCGAAAATATTGAATTGAATATCGAGTGACACAAATATCGTGCCAAGAATGTCTCAAAAATATGTTGTTTCCATATTTTAAACAAAAATGACAAAAATATAATGGAATAGAATATTGATCAAAAACCGGCAAGAATATCTTATTATTATTATTATTTTTTTTTAATTAAAAATATAGACTGTAAAGTAATGTAACTTTTTTCATTTGTCAACAATAAATCAATATACATAAGTAGTTCTAATCAATACTTAAATACTTTAATTGTAGATCTAATTATACATGCATGTATGTGGTGGGCACACAAAGTTTTTAGAAAAAACTATTATTTTAAACACATTTAATATAAAATATTTACATTGACCAAAATTTTTAAATAACCAATATATATATATATATATATATCACGAAATATAGTTCCAAATACGTGCGCTCTCAGTAACACAAACGGCCAGTCTTCATCAGTTCCAAGGGTGTTTATTCAGGTACAACATGTTTCGGCTTACGGGGAAGCCTTGATCACGTAACTGAAAAGTGCAGTGAAACTCAACTAATAAAGTTGCCGGCGGCAGAGTAATAAACATGGGAGAAGGACAACAATACATCTTCTTTGTAATCAAAGCGGCAGATATCTTGGAACGTGCTAATATCTTCATAAGCAAACCATACAAATCATAATGGAAAATGGAAATACCAGTTGGAAATGATACGATTCAAATGCTAGAAAATTCATCATGCCTGTGTCAAAAGTGTCACCACAGAAGCTGCACATATTGTAACTACAACATATAAATATGAATACGGCATGTATCCTGCATGCAATGTAAAAAGCCCTGATTGCCTCTAATGTAACAATGCTGTAACTGACCTAATGCCTCGGTCAGATAGATCAATACTTCTACCTAATCGCACCCAGTAGATACAGATGCGTAGTTTAGTATGGACAGAATGCAGATAGATGCTACAATGAATAACGCATATCATGTGCCACGGAGGTCTTAGTGATTCGCACACCCAGTTAACACGTAAAATACGTCTGATGCGTCAAAACAAGACCATGATGGTAGCTATAGGAAATCAAGAGTATCTGACCTGCCCACGTAATAGTGAAGAGGGAGAACAATAAATGCATGACATTGGACTCCGTCATGTGGAAATAATACATGTCAAATCTCCAGAAAACAATCATATCACACATTTGTGTCAGTTAATCAAAGGTAGACTTCAGTGAAATGCTTAGACAGGGCAGTCATCCAACTCGATACTTGCCGCCTGTGTTCATCAGTGTAAAGGTGCTCAGTGAAAGTAAGGCAAAAAGGGTAGGTTGCCCGTGAATAGTGAGTCACGTGGTTGGGTCCCTTCGTTTTCTCCTGTAGAAGAAACAATAAAATAAAACCATTAGGCTAAAATTAAAATCGTAACAAACAGATAAACTTCTACTTATGCACATCTCTAGTGTGAGGAATAAGAACAAAACGTCACCCTCCCTGAGTCAGTATAGAATGTCATGACGGATGTGGGGGGGTAGTGGAGGGGAACAGAGTTACAGACAATGTGGGAAAAACTATTCTCTCAGATGTATTGATAACTCTTCATCCTGATTCAGGCCCTACGGATATTTGGATTGGAAATCTATAATGTGTTTGGACTCTTTTTGTCTGAGTTTTAAAGTTCTGTTGCCTCCTCTGGCGTTTCTCAGAATTTGTTCCAGAATGAAGAATTTCAACAGAGATTCATTGGAAAAGTGCTCATCTCTGAAATGACGTGACACCGGGTACTTCCAGATAGTGTTCCAGCATGCGGTTTTTGGCTGGTATACCACAAATTGCAATGGCATACAATTATATAAATAACGTACGTAGTGCTGCACGTTAAGAATTGCTTAATGTCCTTGGTGACATATGTATTTTCATACGTTGCCCTTTAATTGAAAGCGCACTCCATGTCAGATGATTTTCCAAATCATTTACTTGCAAAGAAACTGGCATGTTATCCCGAGCTTCATCTCCGTCTGCCTGACACGTTCCAGGACCTCTTGCCCCTTCCTCATAGGCAAACCAGACATACACAATTGACATTAAGCTCCCACAGTCTTCTGCATGCTAAATACTTAGGTGTGCCTCCCAGATGGATCTATCTGTTTCAATGCTTGCTGGGATTGTGGTTCATTAATGGCGATTTCTACCCTCCAGTGGGTTATGTGCTTCCGGAAAGTTAAAAGGATCAATCCATTGCCCTCCAGTGGGCCTCAGAGTAAAATGCCGATTTCACATTAGCTACTCTGACATGCTGCACCAGGATGAAAGCATTTTTCACTTCCTGATAGCCCCATTCTTTCTTTAAGGGGAGCAGCTCTTCACGGCCGGAGCTACCGTGTATCATATTTTCATACGTTGCCTGTAATTGAGAGCACCCTCCATGTCAGATGATTTTCCAAATCATTTACTTGCAAAGAAACAAGCATGTTATCCCGAGCTTCATCTCCTTCTGCCAGACGAATTGATCTTTTTAACTTTCCGGAAACACATAACCCACTGGAAGGTAACCCATTTGGTGCGTGCGTCAGCCAAAGTCTGACGTACGCACTACCTCCCTGGTGAGGGGCGCGTCCTTTGGGCGACCTAGGGGAGGGCCCCCTTCATTTAAATGAAATTTCCCTGAGGGGAGTCATGAAAGGCTTTCAGCGTCTCTCTACGCCCCATCTGTGAGGTCGATTCAGAAAAGGGGGTGGTGATGAACAGAGTGTCTGAATTAAGCAGACCACTCTTACCCAGTCCAAATATCAGGGCTTGATCCATCACCGTTATTTAGCTCACTGCCCCATCCCAGCTCAGAACCTGGCTATATGCAAATTAGTCTGTCTCTGGCCCAGTGCATCATGGGAACAGGGCAGACCAAACTACCAAGCCAATTCTTCACCAGAAAGGATACAAGCTACCGGGGACCGGTTTCTGGCATTTCAGCCTCGTCGGCCCGGCTTGCTTGAATCCTGATGGAGCAGTGAGCAAGGGACTCATGTCTGAGTATACCCTGCCACACCTATAGTGGCCAAAAACGATTCAGAAAAGGGGGTGGTGATGAACAGAGTGTCTGAATTAAGCAGACCACTCTTACCCAGTCCAAAGATCAGGGCTTGATCCATCACTGTTATTTAGCTCACTGCCCCATCCCAGCTCAGAACCTGGCTATATGCAAATTAGTCTGTCCCTGGCCCAGTGCATCATGGGAACAGGGCAGACCAAACTACCAAGCCAATTCTTCACCAGAAAGGATACAAGCTACCGGGGACCGGTTTCTGGCATTTCAGCCTCGTCGGCCCGGCTTGCTTGAATCCTGATGGAGCAGTGAGCAAGGGACTCATGTCTGAGTATACCCTGCCACACCTATAGTGGCCAAAAACGATTCAGAAAAGGGGGTGGCGATGAACAGAGTGTCTGAATTAAGCAGACCACTCTTACCCAGTCCAAAGATCAGGGCTTGATCCATCACCGTTATTTAGCTCACTGCCCCATCCCAGCTCAGAACCTGGCTATATGCAAATTAGTCTGTCCCTGGCCCAGTGCATCATGGGAACAGGGCAGACCAAACTACCAAGCCAATTCTTCACCAGAAAGGATACAAGCTACCGGGGACCGGTTTCTGGCATTTCAGCCTCGTCGGCCCGGCTTGCTTGAATCCTGATGGAGCAGTGAGCAAGGGACTCATGTCTGAGTATACCCTGCCACACCTATAGTGGCCGAAAAACGATTCAGAAAAGGGGGTGGTGATGAACAGAGTGTCTGAATTAAGCAGACCACTCTTATCCAGTCCAAAGATCAGGGCTTGATCCATCACCGTTATTTAGCTCACTGCCCCATCCCAGCTCAGAACCTGGCTATATGCAAATTAGTCTGTCCCTGGCCCAGTGCATCATGGGAACAGGGCAGACCAAACTACCAAGCCAATTCTTCACCAGAAAGGATACAAGCTACCGGGGACCGGTTTCTGGCATTTCAGCCTCGTCGGCCCGGCTTGCTTGAATCCTGATGGAGCAGTGAGCAAGGGACTCATGTCTGAGTATACCCTGCCACACCTATAGTGGCCAAAAACGATTCAGAAAAGGGGGTGGTGATGAACAGAGTGTCTGAATTAAGCAGACCACTCTTACCCAGTCCAAAGATCAGGGCTTGATCCATCACCGTTATTTAGCTCACTGCCCCATCCCAGCTCAGAACCTGGCTATATGCAAATTAGTCTGTCCCTGGCTCAGTGCATCATGGGAACAGGGCAGACCAAACTACCAAGCCAATTCTTCACCAGAAAGGATACAAGCTACCGGGGACCGGTTTCTGGCATTTCAGCCTCGTCGGCCCGGCTTGCTTGAATCCTGATGGAGCAGTGAGCAAGGGACTCATGTCTGAGTATACCCTGCCACACCTACAGTGGCCAAAAACGATTCAGAAAAGGGGGTGGTGATGAACAGAGTGTCTGAATTAAGCAGACCACTCTTACCCAGTCCAAAGATCAGGGCTTGATCCATCACTGTTATTTAGCTCACTGCCCCATCCCAGCTCAGAACCTGGCTATATGCAAATTAGTCTGTCCCTGGCCCAGTGCATCATGGGAACAGGGCAGACCAAACTACCAAGCCAATTCTTCACCAGAAAGGATACAAGCTACCGGGGACCGGTTTCTGGCATTTCAGCCTCGTCGGCCCGGCTTGCTTGAATCCTGATGGAGCAGTGAGCAAGGGACTCATGTCTGAGTATACCCTGCCACACCTATAGTGGCCAAAAACGATTCAGTAAAGGGGGTGGTGATGAACAGAGTGTCTGAATTAAGCAGACCACTCTTACCCAGTCCAAAGATCAGGGCTTGATCCATCACCGTTATTTAGCTCACTGCCCCATCCCAGCTCAGAACCTGGCTATATGCAAATTAGTCTGTCCCTGGCCCAGTGCATCATGGGAACAGGGCAGACCAAACTACCAAGCCAATTCTTCACCAGAAAGGATACAAGCTACCGGGGACCGGTTTCTGGCATTTCAGCCTCGTCGGCCCGGCTTGCTTGAATCCTGATGGAGCAGTGAGCAAGGGACTCATGTCTGAGTATACCCTGCCACACCTATAGTGGCCAAAAACGATTCAGAAAAGGGGGTGGTGATGAACAGAGTGTCTGAATTAAGCAGACCACTCTTACCCAGTCCAAAGATCAGGGCTTGATCCATCACTGTTATTTAGCTCACTGCCCCATCCCAGCTCAGAACCTGGCTATATGTAAATTAGTCTGTCCCTGGCCCAGTGCATCATGGGAACAGGGCAGACCAAACTACCAAGCCAATTCTTCACCAGAAAGGATACAAGCTACCGGGGACCGGTTTCTGGCATTTCAGCCTCGTCGGCCCGGCTTGCTTGAATCCTGATGGAGCAGTGAGCAAGGGACTCATGTCTGAGTATACCCTGCCACACCTATAGTGGCCAAAAACGATTCAGAAAAGGGGGTGGTGATGAACAGAGTGTCTGAATTAAGCAGACCACTCTTACCCAGTCCAAAGATCAGGGCTTGATCCATCACCGTTATTTAGCTCACTGCCCCATCCCAGCTCAGAACCTGGCTATATGCAAATTAGTCTGTCCCTGGCTCAGTGCATCATGGGAACAGGGCAGACCAAACTACCAAGCCAATTCTTCACCAGAAAGGATACAAGCTACCGGGGACCGGTTTCTGGCATTTCAGCCTCGTCGGCCCGGCTTGCTTGAATCCTGATGGAGCAGTGAGCAAGGGACTCATGTCTGAGTATACCCTGCCACACCTACAGTGGCCAAAAACGATTCAGAAAAGGGGGTGGTGATGAACAGAGTGTCTGAATTAAGCAGACCACTCTTACCCAGTCCAAAGATCAGGGCTTGATCCATCACCGTTATTTAGCTCACTGCCCCATCCCAGCTCAGAACCTGGCTATATGCAAATTAGTCTGTCCCTGGCTCAGTGCATCATGGGAACAGGGCAGACCAAACTACCAAGCCAATTCTTCACCAGAAAGGATACAAGCTACCGGGGACCGGTTTCTGGCATTTCAGCCTCGTCGGCCCGGCTTGCTTGAATCCTGATGGAGCAGTGAGCAAGGGACTCATGTCTGAGTATACCCTGCCACACCTATAGTGGCCAAAAACGATTCAGAAAAGGGGGTGGTGATGAACAGAGTGTCTGAATTAAGCAGACCACTCTTACCCAGTCCAAAGATCAGGGCTTGATCCATCACCGTTATTTAGCTCACTGCCCCATCCCAGCTCAGAACCTGGCTATATGCAAATTAGTCTGTCCCTGGCCCAGTGCATCATGGGAACAGGGCAGACCAAACTTCCAAGCCAATTCTTCACCAGAAAGGATACAAGCTACCGGGGACCGGTTTCTGGCATTTCAGCCTCGTCGGCCCGGCTTGCTTTGAATCCTGACGGTGTTGGATTTAGCCCTGATCTCTTGACTGGGTGAGAGTACTCTGCTTAATTCAGAGACTCTGTCCATCACCACCCCTTGTTGTAAATAATTTTGTCCACCCTAAGCGTGGAAGGGTATACTCAGATGTGAGTCCCTTGCTCATTGCACCATCAGGATTCAAGCAAGCCGGGCCGAAGACGGCTGAAATGCCAGAAACCGGTCCCCGGAAGCTTGTTTCCTTCCCAGTGTAAGAATTGGCTTTTGTAGTCTGGTCTGCCCTGTTCCCATGATGCACTGGGCCAGGGACAGACTAATTTGCATACAGCCAGGTTCTGAAACTGGGATGGTGCAATGAGCTAAAAAAACTGTGTTGGATTTAGCCCTGATCTCTTGACTGGGTGAGAGTACTCTGCTTAATTCAGAGACTCTGTCCATCACCACCCCTTGTTGTAAATAATTTTGTCCACCCTAAGCGTGGAAGGGTATACTCAGATGTGAGTCCCTTGCTCATTGCACCATCAGGATTCAAGCAAGCCGGGCCGAAGACGGCTGAAATGCCAGAAACCGGTCCCCGGAAGCTTGTTTCCTTCCCAGTGTAAGAATTGGCTTTTGTAGTCTGGTCTGCCCTGTTCCCATGATGCACTGGGCCAGGGACAGACTAATTTGCATACAGCCAGGTTCTGAAACTGGGATGGTGCAATGAGCTAAAAAACGGTGTTGGATTTAGCCCTGATCTCTTGACTGGGTGAGAGTACTCTGCTTAATTCAGAGACTCTGTCCATCACCACCCCTTGTTGTAAATAATTTTGTCCACCCTAAGCGTGGAAGGGTATACTCAGATGTGAGTCCCTTGCTCATTGCACCATCAGGATTCAAGCAAGCCGGGCCGAAGACGGCTGAAATGCCAGAAACCGGTCCCCGGAAGCTTGTTTCCTTCCCAGTGTAAGAATTGGCTTTTGTAGTCTGGTCTGCCCTGTTCCCATGATGCACTGGGCCAGGAACAGACTAATTTGCATACAGCCAGGTTCTGAAACTGGGATGGTGCAATGAGCTAAAAAACGGTGTTGGATTTAGCCCTGATCTCTTGACTGGGTGAGAGTACTCTGCTTAATTCAGAGACTCTGTCCATCACCACCCCTTGTTGTAAATAACCATCTGTGAGGTCAGCGCACCACGAGGCGCACCGACGTCACAGTTTTCCCCACCGGAGCCGAAGATAGCACTGCGATCCACGGCCAGGAAATGCCCACTAGACACCAGGGATGTCTGGGGGGGTCAGGGGGGATGTCGGCTCTAGTGGGAATGGACTGCATCCCCACTGAGGTAAATTTGTAATTTTTTTTTAATTTAAAATTGACACAGTGTCTGCCCTTCTGTTCACTGGCTGACCCCCTGTGGGGACAATTTGTTTTATTGAGCCACGATTAGCCCCCAGGGTAACCACACCTTTAAAAAAATTAATCTAAAAAGAGAGTGAAATCTCTCTCTCTCTATATATATATATATATATATATATATATATATATATATATATATATATATATATATACATACTAGCAGCCCGTCCCGACGTTGTCCGGGTATGAAATGTAATGTGTGTATTTGGCAAGGGAAATTTATTTTAAAATCTTGCGGTAGACAACATTTTTTGTTTCATTAGAATCGGCCCTGGTTGATGTTAGCAGGCGAGTGTAATTGGTGTAGTGATCCGCCGCCTGAGCCCGGCTACAGCCCTGGTTGATGTTAGCAGGCGGGTGTAATGTCGTTGAATGAGAGAGTTATCAGAAGTGGGTAAATCCGTTTAATGAGAGAGTTGAGTGACAGCGAGTAGGAGAGGCTGCAGTAATTGTCCCCGCAGACATGCTCATTTGCGTGTTCCCCCGCTTGAGGCCCAGATGCAGGCCTGTTTGATGTTAGCAGGCGCGTGTTCCCCCTCTTGAGGCCCAGCGGCAGCCCTGGTTGATGTTATCAGGCGCGTGTAATTAGTGTACTGATCCGCCGCCTGAGCCCGGCTAGAGCCCTGGTTGATGGTAGCAGGCGCGTGTAATTTCGTTGAATGAGAGAGTTCAGTAACAGCGCCCAGGAGAGGCTGCAGTAACGTTACTTACCACGCCTCCTTCTGAACGTGTTTGTCATGCCCCCAGCACACAGCCACAGCAGACGATCTTCTGATTAATGTACGACCCACATGGCATGAAGGGCGGAACGTAGCACACACCCCCAGCGTGCCCCTTAATGCAGCGCAATTGCGTTCACATGGCATGAAGGCCGGACACACGCCCCCAGCGTTTCTCACGCCCCCAGCGTGCCCCTTGATGCTGTGCAGCAACGTAATTGGCACTTGTATGTACGACCCACATGGCATGAAGGGCGGGCACACGGCCCCAGCGTTTGTCACGCCCCCAGCCCACGCCCACAGCACAACGCAGACATGCCCACAAGGGACTACTTTGCTGGCACGGTTCTTTTACCTTTTAAATGTATATGGTGGCCGTCTGCATAGCCTATGTCCTTCTGCTGCAACTGCTCTTTCCAACGCTGTATTGGGTATTGTGATTGGTGCTGTGGTTACTGAGATTATCCGCCTCAAAGGTATGGGCTCTCTTTATAATATTAGTATGGATATATATATACTTCCTTTGCTGTATCCTGGTGGCATTAAATCAGTGTTGAGCAACCCTAGCATGTGTCGGACCCGTTCTTAATTGGGCGGGATTGGAGGAGTATTAAGGCGGAGGTCGGCTCCGCATTTCCGACACGCCCCTCGTTCAGAAGCTCCAAGTATGCCGGCAAATTCTTTGGTTTTTGGGGCACGGACTGCACAACGTGGCGCCCCCCCCGGCCTGGACTGTTTGTAAAGGTATCTGGGAGAGGGAGCAGATAGTCTGCTGAAAGGGTTGCCTGACAACGATGCAATCTGCCAAGGTGATCCTGCTAATTTATAGGAGCGGCACACCGGAGAGCATTATCATATGTCGGGGTGGGTCCCTGTACCTTGCTTTGGACTCCAAAAGGGCATTCTCCATGCAGCGGGATCTGTACGCAGCATCTGGGGACCTCAAAGTGGGAAAGCGGCAAAACACTTGGAGGATGGAACTTTCCCTGTCCGCTTTACATTGCTACAACATCCAGCCAATGAGAGTCCTCGGTAGGACTTATAAATAAGCCCCGCGAAAGACTGTCATCTTTGAGCACACACCAGAAACCCGGCATTGACGAAGGCAACCGCCGAAACGCGTCTGCCAGGGGCTGAGAACTGTGTGTACATCGCGCTACTTTCTTTGCTGTATCCTGGTGGCATTAAATCAGCGTTTAGCAACCCTAGCATGTGTCGGACCCGTTCTTAATTGGGCGGGATTGGAGGAATATATATATATATATATATATATATATATATTTACTGAAAAAACCATAGGTTTCACACCAGTTACAGTTAGGCATTAGCATTTAAAAAACCTATGAAATTCACTGAAAAAACCATAGGTTTCACACCAGTTACAGTTAGGAATTAGCATTTAAAAAAACCAATTAAATTCACTGAACAAACCATAGGTTTTACACCAGTTATAGTTAGCTGGAAATTTTACTCGCATAAAACCATTGAAATTCCCACGTTATAGTTAGTTGGACTCACTATAACTTGCGCGTGCAATGCACTGCTGATGACGTCACATATTACATCACTCATGACATGGTCAGTGACATCACTCATGACATCACTGATGACACCATTCAGTGAACGTATGTCTTTCTGAAAAATAAATATGTGTTATATAAGTATATGTAAAAGTTGATGGAAGAATAAATGTTTAAATAAGTGTTTACATAGATTTAAAAAAAAATTTAATTGGTTAACTGGTTTATTAAGTGTATCTTAGTGAATACATATATTAGAGAGTAATGTTTAAATATTTAAATATATGTATTAGTGTTTCACTTTGTGTATAAGTGGCTGCATGGGTTGGTGAGTAGCTACATGTATATGTATATGGGTTATTAGATGTTTTTCTTATTATCAGTATCAGTGTTTGTATGGTTTAGTGGGGGTATTACTTAGCACATAGATGCATGAATGACTGACTCTCTCTTTGTATGTGCTTTGAAGACAGCATATGTGCAGGACTGTATGGGTGGATTAGTGTGTATATGTGTGTGTTAGTGAGTGAATGACTGTCTCACTAGTGTCTTTATCAGTAACTACATATGTTTTAATGTAGTATATGTGAATATTGATGTATATAAGTGAGTATATGTGAGAGTGAGGGATTGTAAGAGTTCCTGTTTAAATAAGTATGTGTTTCTATAAGTGATTGTTTAAGAGAGTAAGTATGTGTAAGTTTCCTTAGAAGTAAGGTGGTAGTGTGTGTATAGCTGTATATGCAAATAAATGGATGTTCTTTAGTTTATTTGCATGTGTGAGAGTATCTTTTGGATGACTGTTGGTGTGTAACAGGATGTATAGGTGTATCACTTCATATGATGAGTGAATATATGTATGAGTGACTATATAGAACTGTTGGTGAATGAGTGGATGTGTATTTAGATGGTGGAATTATTGAATTGGTTGTTGTAACTGGTATGGGTATCTCCATTTTTTTGAAAATTTTAGTTTCTATTTTTGAATATGTGTTTCAAGGGTTACATTACAGTGAAAGGAGGTCTGTCACTCTGTCACAAGGATGGTGTCATCAGTGATGTCATGAGTGATGTCACTGACCATGTCATGAGTAATGTAATATGTGACGTCATCAGCAGTGCATTGCACGCGCAAATTATAGTGAGTCCAACTAACTATAACGTGGGAATTTCAATGGTTTTATGCGAGTAAAATTTCCAGCTAACTATAACTGGTGTAAAACCTATGGTTTTATCAGTGAATTTAATAGGTTTTTTAAATGCTAATTCCTAACTGTAACTGGTGTGAAACCTATGGTTTTTTCAGTGAATTTCATAGGTTTTGTAAATGCTAATTCCTAACTATATATAGGGCCTCAAACCTAAGTTTTTTTTCAGTGAATTTCATGTTTTTTAATAGCTAATTTCTATAGCTATGAAATATATTTTTTATAATAAATCCTATATTGTATATTTATGTAATACTATTTTGTTTATGTATATTTTTTCCTTTTTAAAAGGTGCGCTCCCGGTGCGCGTACCGGTGAACGCACGGGTAAGCGCAGTGTTACGGCGAGCCCCGGTGCACGTACCGGTGAGCGTCCCATTAGCGTTATTGCCGCGAACGAAAACAACATCGTGACGTATCGCGTAGCCGCGTGATGCGTCTTATGACGCACGGCGTAAGCGCACCCGGAAGCGCACGAGCGTATACGATCGTGCAACGTAAGCGCCCCGGAAGCGCCTACGTTCGCGCCACGTATGCGCCCCCGGAAGCGCTCCGGAGCGCGTAGCGTAAGCGCGTCAAGCCATGTGACTTCAAAATAACACTTTTCATTGGTTCAGAACATTTTTTTTTTCAAATATTGACAAACCCACCCATTTCTCTCACTATTGCTTTGTACTTGGAGAGAGCAAGAGGTGTTCTGTGCATTATCTGCTTCCCAAAGTTTCCTGATCTACAGCAATGGCTGCAAGGGAGTCATCCAGCAGTGATTCTGATGGTTTTTTGCCTGAGGACCCTCCTCACCACAAAACAAAGAACCACTTCATTTGGAAATTTTTTGACATCCCTGAAGGAAAAAAAAAGGTTAATGCTGCTAAGGTAACCTGCAAAATATGTGGCTCTATTTTATCCAGAGGCAATCCTAATAGGAAATATAGCTTTGGAAATGCCACTTTAATTAGGCATGTCCAGAGATTACATCCAAATAACTATGCCAGGGAGAGTGTCAGGGACCTGGCACGGAATTTACCAAGAGATGGCGGCAGCACCTCCACTAGTGGAGCAACACCTTCAGGAACACCACGTGGAAGAATGGTCCCTAACATGCAGCCGGTCTTTGCAGGCATAAAATTTCTATGCGTGGACTGTGATGAACTGCTTTGTTATGGGGAGCAGAGCGTTGAACTCATTGCTATGAAGAGACAGGAACACCGCTGCCCTCCCCGTCCCTAATTTTTCAAAATGTTTTGCTCCTGTTGAGCAGTTTTGGAATCCCGGTTTTTGTTTTTCCCCTGAAAAAAAACCAAAAAAATATAAAATCGTTATACAAAAGTATAAAAAAAAGAAAAAAGAAAAAAAAAAGTTCTTTTCAGAACTACCTCCAATTCTCAAAAAAGAACTGTATTTTCACTCTAATTTTTTACAGTTGTTCCCCGTGGTGCGCTCAGGGTACGCGTACCGGGGAGCGCTCCTGTGAGTGCACCCAGCGCTTACCCCGCGAAAATTTTAAAAAAAACAAAACTTTTTTTACCCATAAAAATCCTTCTAGGCTCACCTCAGAAAACCTAGTGGGTCAGGGGGTGTCTACTCTGCCCCCTCTTTTGGTCATTTCCCCCTTTGTTTTTGCCACCTCTTGTGTCTCGATCCTACCGAGACACAAGATGGCGGCCGCTCCGGACTGTTTGGAATGTTGACAGACACCTGAGAGCCAATCAGCTTTCCGCTCTTGAACTCGCGTAGTGCGCTGGTACGCGCCCCAATGCGCGTACCGGGGCGCGCATATAGATATATATATATTTTTATAACTTAAATTACTTAAAATCCACTGGAGCACATATCTTGAGACATAGCAAAGGCACATCGGGCTACCAGTCCCTACAATTTTGCCAAGTTTGGTGGAAATCCATTCAGCCGTTCGGGCTAAAAGTGAGTCCAACCGCCCTATGGAAATTAACATGGAGAAAACATGTTTTGGGACCCCCCTTTTATCTCGGCCCCCGCTTCACGAATCCCCCCCAAACTTTCAGGGAAGGAGCAGAGCGGAGCGGGCTATCTTCTTTAAAAAATTCGCGAAGATTCGTCCACCAGCGCCAAAGTTATTCCCAATAGAATGTTGCGGATTTCCTATGGAAAACAATCCTAACTATAACTACCTACTGGCGACCGCCAGTAGGTAATATATATATATATATATATATATATATTCACTGAAAAAACCATAGGTTATAGACCATATATAGTTAGGAATTAGCATTTAAAAAACCTTATTTTACTCACACAAAACCATTGAAATTCCATATATAGTTAGTTGCACTAACTATATATCGCGCACCCGCAATCCACTGCTGATGATGTCACATATTACATCATTCATGACATGGTCAGTGACATCACTGATGACATCACTGATGACATCTCAAATGACATCACGGATGACATCACTGATGACAACATCCAGTGACTGTGTGTTTCTGTAAAGTTAAAATATGTCTTACATATTGAAGAATGAGTGGAAGTATAAGTGTCTGGACGAAGGATTTAGTAGGTGCATGACTGAATGTATGAGTGAGTGATTAAATGTGTCTCACTGAGTGCATGGGTTAGTGACTAAACTGTCTTAATTTGTGCATCATTATGTCTGTTGTTCTGTAAACTGCAGCATGTGTTGATCAGTAGCTATATGAGTAACTATATGGGTTATTGATTGATTGCCCAAGTATTTGCATGGGAGACTGAGTGTGTGTGTGGCTGGCTGGGAGGTGTGTGACTCTGTGCAGATCAATGTGTACTTGTATCAATGATTGTATAAGAGACTAAGTATGTGTTAGTATATGGTTGAAAACGTAAGGTGCTCTATGTTTAACTGTATAGATTAGAAAATGGAAGTGTGATTGATTCTTTACAGGACTGACTAGGTGTGTGAGTAACTCCATGGATGAGTGGCAGAGTGTGAGTGTCTGTATAGGTGTATGAGTGCATATGATAGTGTTGTAAAGATGATTGATTGTATGTATGAATGATTGTATGGGTGAATGAGTGAATGTGTGTGTAGACGTAGGAATCAGTGAGTGCGTATGTAGTAACTAGTATTGGTGTGTCAATGGTTTCAAAAATTATACTCTGTATTTAACACTGAGTGTAACAGAGGTTATATTAAAATGTGAGGAGATGCATTGTATTGTCACATGAATGATATCATCAGTGATGTGGTCATTGATGTCAAATGAGATGTCATCAGTGATGTCATCCGTGATGTCATTTGAGATGTCATCAGTGATGTCATCAGTGATGTCACTGACCATGTCATGAATGATGTAATATGTGACATCATCAGCAGTGGATTGCGGGTGCGCGATATATAGTTAGTGCAACTAACTATATATGGAATTTCAATGGTTTTGTGTGAGTAAAATAAGGTTTTTTAAATGCTAATTCCTAACTATATATGGTCTATAACCTATGGTTTTTTCAGTGAATTTTCAAGGTTTTGTAAATGCTAATTCCTAACTATATATGGTCTATAACCTATGGTTTTTTCAGTGAATTTCATTGGTTTTTTAAAAGCTAATATCTGTAGCTGTAAAATGTATTCTTCTTTAAATCCAAAAATATATTTTATATGTTTATTAATAATTTTTTTTTAAATATTTTTTTTGTTTCGCTCCCGGTTCGCGAACCGGGAAGCTTTCCGTTAGCTCAATTTGATGCCGCGACCCGGTCCGCGAACCGGTAAACGTTCCGTTAGCGCAACTGCCGCGTTAGAAATCAACATCGTGACGCGTCGCGGAAGCGCGATGTATCACGTTGTCGCGTAATGCGTCTTATGACGCGCTGCGTTAGCGCACCCGGAAGTGCTCCGGGGCGCGAACCGAGGCGCGAAGCGCAGCGACCCGGAAGCGATCCGGGGCGCGTTCCGCAGCGCGTAACATAAGCGTGAGAGGTCATGTTACTTGTTAATAAAACTTTTCATTGGTTCATTTAACTTTTGGTTTCATAATCATGTAAGGCTAGGTCAGGTGACCTAAAAATAACACTTTTCATTGGTTTAGAACTATTGTTTTTCCCAAATGATGAAAACCCCTCCTTCTTTCCTCACTCTGACTTTCATCATTGTGAGAGTAAGACCTTTATTCATAATAGAGCAATGGCTTCAGTACTTGCTTCAGCTGGTGCACCCCCACCACCACCTCCACCTCCTCATGGGAAGAGAGGACCACCTCCCCAGGTCATCACCAACACAGAGGAGGAAGAGGAAGAAATAGAGGAAGAGGAGAGAGAAGGACCACAGTTCTTGGAAGAGGTGCCCCGGGTTTCCCATAGGAAAGCCAGTTTCATTTGGCAGTTTTTTTCAATGCCTCCAGGGCAGAAGAAAGTGAATGCGAGGTATGTCACCTGCCTCATTTGCAAAGAGAAATTATCAAGAGGGACTGATAAAAAGTATAGCTATGGGAACTATACCATGCATAGGCACATGAGCAGGTGGCATCCACTCAATTACAGCCGGGCGGAAATTCGTGACATGGAACAAAACCCAACAGCAACTCCTGTGGCCAGGTCCACCTCGTTAATATCATTGACAGCAGCAGAGGCACGGGAAACTGTGTCAAACATCCAGGATAATTTTGGGCATATGAAATTTACTTGTCTGCACTGCGGTGCATTGATATCATGTGGCAACATGAGTATTAATTCCATCAACCTGGCTTATAACAATCATAATTGCCCTAACCGCCCCACACAGTAATTTTTTTTTTGCTCCTGTTGAGCCCTTTTCAATGCCTGTTTTTTGTTGTTTCCCCCCCCAAAAAACCAAAAAAAATATAAAATTGTTCAAAAAATACAAAAAAAACAAAAAATGTTCAAAAAATAAAAAAAATATAAAACAACAAAAACATTAAAAAAAAAGTTCTTTTCAGAACTACCTCCCCTTTCAAAAAAAATTGCTAGAATGTTTAGCACTCTAGCAAGCTCTATTTCTTTTAGTTCGCTTCCCAGTTCGCTTCCCGGTTCGCGAACCGGGAGCGAACCAAAAAATTAAAAAAAAAGAAGAGTAAGTATAAGGAACGTAAACAGAGAGTGATGTTAAAAGAAAGACAGCTATAGGGAGTAAACCAGAGATCTATTTACCGAAGAAAAGACGGAAGAGGGTATAATTGTGGAAAACAAAGTAGATAAGGAAGTGAAAGAAAAAAAAGAGAGTAGAACAATAACAAAGAAGAGTTTCTTGGAGAATGTGAGTGAATGTTCAAAATAAGATTAAAACATGGGGAATAACAGAGAGAAAAAATAGAAAACAGAAAACAAAAAATAACAGAAAAAGATTAATTGAAACAGCAAAGAAATGTAAATAACATAGAGCCATATCATCAACATAGGCAATAAAAGTTTTGCAGCTTTTATCGGCAGAAATATGTCACCAAAGCCGCTTTTGCGGCAGAAAACTGCCGCTAAAACCACTTTTGCACCAGTTTTCTGCCAATAAAAACAGCAATAATTTTATTGGCTGTGTTCATAATATGCCCCTTAGTGTGCTTCAACTACACAGAGAAAGCATTATGAAGAAGTAGTGAAAAAGTGATCAGTCAAAGACACTAAGAGTAATAGAGACGGAGTGAGTGAACAAGAGTGAGGAACTATGAGAAGAGAGGGACTGAGAAAAAGAGTGGAAGGAGTTGAGTAAGTAGGTAAAAGAGAAAGGAATGAGGAAAGTAGCAAAGGCAGGAAACTGAGGGTTAAAGAAATAAAGCTGTGGAACTAATAGTAGGTGAATGTGATAGAAATGTAACGAAAAGAATACAAAACATTTACCTTATAATTGTCGTTAAATTACTCACTTTTTGTTTTTATACTTTCAATCTGTGAAAGAGAGAACAAACATTTGAAAAATATTAAAACATGTATTTAAAAATTACAAAAGACAAGGGAAAAGATTGAAGGACAAACAGTTTTTCAACAACTTTGACACTGACAGAAGCTTCTGCTTCTCCAGGCCCCCTACACAGTCCTTTAAGATATACATTTTAAACTAACAGTATCTTGATGCAGATGAAGTGAGGCCTATCTTAAAACATGGTGCATCTTTTGCACTGCTGTTGTCTCAGAAAAGTGTCGCAAGACACTAACATTTTAAATGATTGCTTCAGGATGCCAATAAGATGTGTCCTATCCAGAGGTTTGTTTGAGGTGAGACCTACTCAGGATTCCAAATGAAATTTCGAGTTGTTTGAGGAGAACAGAGGACATAATACATGTGGAGGCCTACCAACGAAGTGATTAATGTCCACTGCACTCTTGAACAAATGTCAGACCTCCTCTGTCTCCAGGAACAGGCCTAAACCTCATCTACACAATGTGGTGTGTAATGTTAGGAAACACAGGTAATATAATTGAAAAACATGCACATTTTTTTGCTCATTCCACAATCATATGACCTGTGTTTCCTTTGCTTAGGTATCTCATTGTGGAAATGTAGTCTATCATATGAAAGACTACGTAGAATATGAGCACTGTATGCAAGAACTTTGACACTTACAGAAGCCTCTCCTTCTCCATGCCTCCTACACAGTTCTAAATGTACATCATAAATGGAAACAGTACAGAATTAATTATACATGTTAAATGGTTTATTTTTGCTGTTCTCAGAATGTATCAAATTTCACTAAAAACAGTGACTTGAAGGTATTCATCATATAACAGCGGGGAAAAAAAAACACAATCAAAATGATTGTGTTTAAAAAACCCATACAACATAACAAATCAGAATTCAGAACTCTTTAAAGTTAACTTACTTTCCATGACGTCAAAGGATGTCCTATGAACAGCTTACACTCTGTTGTGCTGTTATTACTTTCAGCCCGCCACTTTCTGAAAGAAAACCTCCATCGTTTTGAAAAACATGTTACATACAATAAATGACTTCTTGCTCTCTACCACAAGTTTCCACAAGGCCAAATCTTGTCAGAGCCATTTATAACTCTTGGATTTCTTGTAAGCCAATCCCGTCATTTGGCATCTCCGCAACTTTCAGAATTAAAATGTTGAAGATCATTTTCACAATCCTGGACTAGTAATATCTTCCCCTTCTTCCTCAGTCATGTTCTACATTTCCTATGACACTGATACTGCTTACTATGAAGCAGACTTACACTACCTCTATGACTACTACAATTATTTAATTCTCTACATCACTTTTAATCACAAAGCAATGTAAAACAGTAGACAGCATTGCAGACTTACATTCCCTCTACTCTATGTTTTGATTGGCTGCTTCAATTAGCTTATAAAAAGAAATAGATTTTCTGAACTCATTCAAAGTGCACTTATTTCTCCATGACGTCCAGTCTTATGGTTAGAAGTTATGTCTCTGAACTACACTTATCCTCAAGGCCAAATCGTGTAGGAGCCATTAGAATTTCTTGAAATTCCTCAGAGCACATCCCGAGATTCTTTCCCTAAAATTTTGGTTTTAAAAACACCAGGTAAGAGTTTTTAAGGTCATACGGCAATTTTTTTTTGAAAATTAAAACAGAATCATTGCAGAATGACCAGCCATTTCTAGACTTTAAATAAGCTGTGTAATGTCCTGATGTTATTGAAGGACCGTCATGATATATAATTGCTGCAGTTACAAAAGTCCTTCCTGATATTGACAACTGCGAAGCCACAACATTTTTTATTAAAGTTGTCAATTTTGTTCCATCAGGCCTACATCGTTGGAACATTAAAATGACATACTGGCCATATGTTCGTATAAATAATGTGGACATCATTTCAGATTTACATTGGCTACACTCCATGTTGTGATCAGCTGCTTTTACTAGCTTATTAAAGGAGACTGATTTACTGTCTGGCAAAGTTAAATATATAAATCTTTCTGAGTCTACACTAGTAGTACTTGATACCATACAGTTCTCGCAGTCATGCTGCCATTGATAAGAAAGCCCAAACAGCTGATCTACATCTACACCTTCAGCATGCAATACATCAAGCATATACATTAAAAACTCCTGACAATCTTGCTGAATATTTTGAGAGAATTGTGTTTGGCCTGAACATCTGTCTAACAGATTTCGAATTTCAGACACACTTTCTATGTTTGTTCTATCAGTGCTACATTTTTCTAAGACAGAATTTAACAAACTGCAAAATCTTTGATCAGAATTGACCACAATCTCTTCTTTTACATTTTCTAGAGAAAACAAAACATTAACCACTACATTAGCATAGCAGTTGACACCAGAACTGTTTTCAAATTGAAAACCAACAACATCTTCAACAGAATCCTTTTTGTTTCTGCTTATAATTTCAGGTTCATCGACTTTTCGTCTTTTTGCTACAACCTCCCCAGTATTGGTCACATTTCTTCGTTTCCGGCCTACCACACGTTTCTCAAACAAAGGATATTGAGGCAAATGTGGCGCATACTCTCTTCTTAACCTATTGTATTCCTTAACACAATCTAGATCCGCACAAATGCTTGTGACATCACACTCAATCAAGTACAATCCCGATAAAGTTCTAACTCGTGACAATGCCACATATGCCATACCCTCCTTGAACACAGAACTGCCAATATTCACCAATGCACTGTCTACACTTAAACCTTGCGATTTATGGATTGTCACCGCATATGCTAAGCAAACAGGAAACTGCTTACGGCGAACATATAAGTCTTTTACAAGCAAAAATCTAGCAGAACAACGACCAATTAGCTGTACTTCCTCAATGCCATCAAATTTAATTTTTAAAAATTCAATTCCATCTCTATTTCTGTATTTTACAAAATCAACAACATTACCCATTGATCCATTTACCAGACCTCTTTCAACATGTAAATTCCTTCTTAAAATTATACGGCAGTTCAAGCACACATTCAGAGTCTTTTCAAAACCTGCAGTTTTAGATATACTCTTCTCTAATGAATCCAATTTTGTTTTCAGATTCTCAGACAAAATAATTGTTGATCCCATATGCTCTACTCTGTCAATAGCTTCCAGTTTCACAATCTCTTGCTTTTCTAAATGCAACATTTTGTTGTTGAATTTGGCACATTCTGCAAGAGTTGGCATCAAACATATTCCAGATTTCTTCTCAGCAAATTTTCTGAAAAATATTCTCAGGCACAACATCTTGTTCTGGATATAAATTTGACAGTAATCGTGCATGTAAAGCTTCTTTCCCATGCTCGGTCACTTTTCCAATTCTAACATCTTGTAGAATAGTCTTGTAAACTTCATCCTTCGCCTGACGCATATTTTCATGCAGTTCAGCATAATTGAAGTTTAACCATATATTGACGTTGCCAATGCTGCCTAGGCACTTCCTGGTATCTTCATGCGTGAGCATTTTGAACACAGGTTGCCCTTTCACTGGTGTCAGCTGCAGAAGATCTCCGAAAACAATGATGTGTTTGCCACCAAATAACACATCATACTCTGTTTTGAGAACTTCTTGCATTCTCAAATGCACAAAGGCAAGCATGACATTGGAAACCATGCTTACTTCGTCAATGATGAGAAGTTTCATTTTCCTCAAGATTCTTGAAACTTCAAAACAAGCATCTCCAGATAGCTTGTGATATTGTAATTTGTTGTCATGCTCCACTGGCAGCATCAGTAAACGATGTAAAGTAATCCCTTTAATGTTATGTGCTGCCAGTCCAGTTGGAGCGGTGACAACACAAGACAGCGATGACTCTGTCCTTTCCTGCAAATAACATGAAATTGCTTTAATAAGGAAACTTTTTCCAGTTCCCGCTTCTCCACTCACGTACAGTCGGACAGGCTTCAACGACGTGCATGAGCACTCTTTCTTGTCATGACTTAATCCATGATCATTTTGCATGGTAACTTCGTCATATATTTTCCTCTGCTCAACGTTGAGTTGTCTTTCCAACTCTTCTAAGTTAACTGCATCCTCCTGAGCATGTGCCATGGCTCTTTCCACTTCATTCATAGCAGTGGCAGCTTCATTTTCGATAACAGGTCCTCCTAGTGGATCCTTACTCAATGAAGCAGAACTCTGACTGTCCTGAGAACTGTCTCTGGCAATCTCGGCTGCAATCATTGCTTCCTGCTCAATTTCCGCATTCAACATTTCTACATATTTGGGAAAAGCAGGACATTCTATGGTCTCCTTGGCGGCATTGAAAGAGTCTTCGTAACAGAGAAAATCTCCAAGCAGTTCCTCTTCTGCCCGCCAAGGCTTGAAAAGTTGCAAAAGTGCTAAATAGAAAAACTCCTTTTTTTCAGGAGATTCGCCACTTAATTTTCGATGGTTTACCAAGTGGCATTTTCTTTGCTTGACCAGACATCCCTCACTTCCTATTACAGCATACACTCCTTTCTCAGTATCTTCTTTGATGTTCCTCTTGAATATGTAATTTTGAAGAACTTCATATAAACAAACATTCTCGAGGTGAATGCTTCGATTTGGATAATATGTATCCAACATGTTGGTCTTCAAAATGTCGGTACTGTTTGGCTCCTTTTCCGCCAAATACTCAATTTCCCGCACAGGTTTGAGAACTCGATTACGCGTTGCAGCAAGACCAAGACTCGCCCAAACGATACTCCTGGACTTGGCATAGAGACTTGCTGAAGACAACCGGTCAGAACATTCGTACGCTCCAATTTCTCGATGCGACAACATCTTCAGACTGAAACTGTACAACTTCTTGCTGAGGCTCTTTTCATGGGTAATGTCCTCCCACATATCCTTCAATTCTGTCTTCTCTTTTTTGGTGATGTAAGACGTCACATACCGAGCCACAGCCATACAGTTATCAGCCACAAACTGTATATCCATGTTAGCATTCCACATGGACAAAATCACCGGGTTGTAGTCGTTGATGTACTTGGACTCTTCGTTCCTCTTCAAATTGTATGTGTTTTTAGGTGATTTCTTCATCACATTATGTCGCAGCGAAGACATCAAACTGTTTACTCTTCCTTTAGAAATCACCGGTCGTGGAAAGCCGAAACGACATTTGGTGTAGAACTTGTCCTTGTTTCGGAATTTACGACGACAGTACTTTCCACATCGATGGCTTTGGAAACGCAGAACTTTTTCTCTTAGGCTTTTCTTCTCCTTTGCGTTTGGAACAGCACACGTAGAATACTGTTGTATAAAACTCATCACTGAGTCTTCTGGATCCGTTCCAAATTTAGGTGCATCCTTGATCCACAGCAACATATGTATATGAGGAGCACCTCTTGCTTGGTACTCCTTTCTCCAGAAGAAATCCAACACCTCTCCAAGAGGTGGATTCTTCTTATTCATGATGAAAGACATCATAGCTTCAAATCTATGATTGAAGTACCTACATACATTGACTGGATCCAAAGAGCACAGTTCTCCAGGTGTCTTGAATTCGATGTTTTCTACGTTAGCATTTGCCTCTCGTAGAAATTCAAGTAAGTCTTCCCAGCCATACTCGGCACAGCTCAGAGTGAGGAACAATGTGGGAGTTCCTAAGTTCCTCAGCATACATTTTAAATCACCATGACGACGGTACCAGTACTCATTAGTACCACGCTGACTCGCCATGAGATTAATCAGGTGAGAATCCAAAATACTGTCTTGGACATTGACTTTATCCATAAAGTCACTTGCCGAGATGTTTTGCATGTGTATACCACTTTTCAAGATGTGGTTCACTGCATATGACAGTCCAGACAGATCGCTTTCAAACAGGAGATTAAACAAATAAGGAATGCATTGTCGAAACCTAGCATCTCCTGCATACAATCGCAAAGTCCGGTATTCAGAAGCAGGAATTTGATGAGGTCGCTCATCATATCTTCCTCCCTGACCTGTTGGAAAAAGCTGTGGGAAACACCGAGCTTCCAAACTTTCCTCCCAAACACTAATGGGACTCCCTTTGGCTTGTTTCATTTGAAACAACTCAATAGCATTCCCCATGACTTCCTTGGAATGCAAAGGATGAACACTATAATGTTCATATATTTCTTCACTAGTAGAGGGTTCTACTTTCTCAATTTGACCAGCACACAAATCGCTATCCTCTTCCTCACTTACTTCCTCTTCTGCAACATATACATTATTATAGTATTTATTATTTTTTTTCAAATACAATGTTGCCTTTTTAACTTTCCTAACATCCACTAAATCTTGCCATATTTTCTTATTCTTTGTCGGAACCCCATTAACTAAGATAACCAGAGGTTCCTCTTCCACTTTTTCTACTCCAATTGTGTTAATGTTTTTCTTCAAATCTAGAGGTAAATAAACAACTCTTCCCTTTAATCCTCTCTGTAAATCTGATGGAGGCAATTTCCCTGTCTTTGGCTCCATTCTTACAATAGCCTGAAAGGGATGGATACTTTGAATCAAAATAGATTCATAAGTATTTAAATCCTTCAATTCAGAAGGAATCTCAACCAATTCCAGATTATTATGAACTGCTCTAGCAGGCATCTGGTTTTGATTTAATTTGTTACAACAATAAGTACACACACGTTGATCCAATCCCAAATCAAAACAATTTTCTACCATCAAGTATGTTGTGAAATCCTTCCATTCACTATTATTTTCCCTTTCACTTTTTGCATATAAATCCACTAACTTAGTCTGATTCTTATAATAAGTGCGTCGACAACACACACAAGTGAAATTTGGCCTCTCACTTGATTTGACCTGAAACGTCGCAATTTCCCTCTGGAAATTATCTGTACTGGAAACCTGTACACTATCTTCCACATTACCCGCTTCTTCTTGGTCAATTTCAACATTCTCCTCTTTACTTCCAAAGTAACAAAACTCAATTTCTTCACATATATTCTTCACATCTATTTCAGAACCATGCAAAAGAGCAGCGCATAATTGTTTAAGCATAATTGCTGGACTCTTAGCATAATACAACATTCTAACTAATTTCCTCACTTTATTATGATGCACTGCTAGCATCCTGAAATGATGAAAAACACTCTGGCATACTCTCCTGGAAAGACAAGCCAGTGAATGACCATGCAAACCTGTCACTTCTCTCACTCTGTAAGGATCTAATTCTTGCAACAACCTCATTTTCTGCTTCAAACTTTTCTTATTAAATGACCGTACAAAATCACAAAGCAAATTGATGGAATCCTGTCGCACACTGCAAATACTACTACACTTCCAGGTGTACACAGGACCCTTAGCACATCTTCCTAAAACCTCATTACCTAACACCTCTTCTGCCTCTGTTGTCACAAGTTTTTCTTTTTCAACTGGACAACCATCTTTCACTTCATAAGCACGACCACTGGTGTCAACTGCATGCACCAAATCATTATCCTGGAAATAACTCTCCTCATTAAAAAATGCCTCACAGCTTGAACTATGCATCCATTCTCCAGAAAAAAACTTCACAAAAATTACTACGATTAACTATTCTCTTCCATCTACTAATTCTTTTGAAATCATAAATTGCCTTGTTTAGCTTCCTAATTCTATTGATTATCAAAATAAATAACTTACGTTTAATTTCAAATGCCTGATCAATAACTTTCTCAACTTTTTTTTTCTCTTATAAAAAAGCACTTTCTGTTGACCTTTCTTAATATTTTTTAACAAATTGCCAATTATCCTGTTGCGGAACATTCGTTTACGAATGTCCCTAAACTGTTGTTTCCTTCTACTATCATGCACAGAGTTATCTCTTGCTCTAGCAGTAACATTTTTGATTGGCCTTTCCTTTCCGTTTGAATTGCTTCTCTTTTTCTGGACTGAAACATTTTCTGTAGTAATATTTTTTTTACTACAAATATTTCTTATGAATGTTTTTGTACTCTTACCCGGTGCTTTCTTGGTGACTTTACAAATCTTTTTGTTAGAGGACTGCTGCTTTTTTTCATTCACCTGCTGTCTTTGACGTTTTGCAGCCTTTCTCAGTCTTTCTTTCGTTGGCATGGTGAAATGTTGAAATGATCTGCAGTTGAATCTGTGGTAAAATATATTAAAAAATGTTATTAACCACTATTACCCAACAGTACATCAATAACAGTAATCAAAAACTTAAAACACTACTTGACATTTTTACATAGAAGATTTTTTAGTGCTTGGCAAATTTAGAATACAAAAATAGCAGAAAAGAAATGGAATTTATATTCATGTTACCTGTGCTATTTTATATGTGAATCTGATCTAATTTTATGAGCATATTTTAATATTTTATTGAAGACACTACACATAACCTGTTTTTGAAGGTGTCTTTATTTTTAAATTAAACGGTTTACATTTTTACTTTTTATTTATTATAAATTTTAAAAATAAATGTTTATAGTTCCATAGGCTCAAGCAGGTCAGCTTCCCACCCTATGTCATATAATTCGGACAAATCTGCATCCTCATCACGTTCTTCTTCATCCTCAGGATTTAAATCATCCAAGGGATCAACATCCACTGATGTTTCAATTACGAGTTCAATGATGAGGTCAAAATCAACTGATTGCTGATTGTCGCTCATGTTGATGTTGTCTTTATCTTTAAAGAAAGATAACAACAATGAGATGTTGCAGAGTAAGAGACAAATCTCAGAGATTATAATAGTAAAATAGTTTTACAAGAGTAACATTTTACAGCTATTATTTAGCCATGTCCAGCGATGCTGAGCAGGTGAAGCCTATGTCTAATTTTTCAGTGAACAGGACTCATCTCTTCTTAACCTTGGATAAGCCTCACCGACTCTGTGTCCCCTGCACATACTTAAATGTAAAGGGGCAGATTTATGTTAAATGGCACATCCCCAGGCATGCACCAGTTAACGTGCACCACTGCTCTGCCACCCATGGTGTGCCGCATTTACAATCAGATAGGACAAAGCTGCGTCAAAACCCTGCGCCTGCTTGAAGCAGGCATAGGTCTTGACGCAACATTGTGGAGATGGGGCACCCCTGAGCCTTGCTGGAGCTGCATCGCACTTGCGATACAACTCCAGCAATGCACCACCTTTACGGCACAGATGCGTCACGCATCTGTGCCGTTTTTGCCCCATGGTGCGCCGCATTGTAAATGCAGCACACCATGGGTGGCGGAACAGCGGCGCAGGATGACTGGCACATCCCTGGTGATGCGCCAGTCATCATAAATCTATCCCTAAGCTTCTTATCTTGTTAGAGATGAACCGCCTTATGTATCATCAAACTATTTTGCATTTCCTAAATAGCGAATTTTAAGGAATAAATAGCGATTCTTTACCATTCCTAATTTGCGATGAGCAAATTGCTAATTGCAAATTACCCATTCATTTCCATGGGCCAGGAGGCCCATAGGAATGAAGGTGCAATTTGCGATTAGCAATTAGCTCATCGCAAATTAGGAATTTTTCCAAGGGTGCAGGGGTGTCTCAAGAACACCCTGCTGCACCCCTGAAAAAGAAATTTGGGGGCATATGGCGCACATACATGCCCTAAGGGCATATATGGGCGTCATATGGCACCTTTTGTTTTTTGCAAAAAAAGCTTTTTGAAAAGAATTCGCAAATTACCACCAACTAGAAGTTGGTGGTAGTTTGCAAATCCTTAATGGCATTTTTTGCATATTTTTTGTTTGATACATTGCATTTAAGGAATCGCAAAATTTGCAAATCCTTCAGTGCAATCGCAAAATAAGGAATAGCAAATTTTGCTATTCCTTATTTTGCATCAAACTTGTTTGATACATACCATTTGTCTAATTAGCATTCGCAAAGGCCGAAATTCGCAGAATTTTGACCTTTGCAAATGGTAATTAGCTTGATACATATGGCCCCAAGTGAGGCCTGTCTTGCAACATGGTGCATCTTTTGCATCACTGCTGCATCGGTTTCATGTGGCACGTTTTTTTTACACCATGACACATCTGCCTAAATGCATCAATTTGTAATTTTGTCGCCTCATAGCAAATCTTTTGCACCACCGCTGCATCACAAAAGTGACGCACAGTGGCGCAAAAGAGGCATACACCTATCATAAATCTGTCCCTAGCATTTTAAATGATTAATTCAGGATGACGATAAGGTGTGGCCTATCCAGAGGTTTGTTTAAGGTGAGGCCTACTCAGGATTGCAGATTAAAGTTACGCTTGATGAAGAATACAGAGGAGATAATACATGTAAAGGCCTACCAATGAAGTAAGTAATGTCCACTTTATTGCGCCAGTCATCATAAATGTATCCCTAAGCTTCTTATCTTGTTACAGATGAACCGCCATATGTATCATCAAACTATTTTGCATTTCCTAAATAGCGAATTTTAAGAAATAAATAGCGATTCTTTACCATTCCTAATTTGCAATGAGCAAATTGCTAATTGCAAATTACCCATTCATTTCCATGGGCCAGGAGGCCCATAGGAATGAAGGTGTAATTTGCGATTAGCAATTAGCTCATCGCAAATTAGGAATTTTTCCAAGGGTGCAGGGGTGTCTCAAGAACACCTGCTGCACCCCTCAAAAAGAAATTTGGGGGCATATGGCGCACATACATGCCCTAAGGGCATGTATGGGCGTCATATGTCACCTTTTGTTTTTTGGAAAAAAAGCTTTTTGAAAAGAATTCGCAAATTACCACCAACTAGAAGTTGGTGGTAATTTGCAAATCCTTAATGGCATTTTTTGCATATTTTTTGTTTGATACATTGCATTTAAGGAATCGCAAAATTTGCAAATCCTTCAATGCAATCGCAAAATAAGGAATAGCAAATTTTGAATTAAGGACATTTTAAGTCATTTCCCTATGTGCAGTGTTTTCAAATTATGATTTGAAAATCGTTTTTGGGGAAAAGGAATGGTTTGTAAATTTATGACAAGGACATAATGGTGTATGCTTCTTTATAAGGCATTTCAGTCTCTCTGATGTCATTTTTCCCATATTACATTAAAAGACCTTTCCCCGTGGAGCACATTCCTTGTAAATATGCTCCCACCTGTGCATGGTAAATTTAGATTTTGACTGTTTGAGTTACATAGCCATGTTAAAAGTGACCCAAAAAAGTTGCAAAGGCTTTAAAAAAACACTTTCATGTGTCTTAAGGACATTTTAAGTCATTTCCCCGTGGGCAGTGTTTTGTAAGTGGCGCAAAAGAGGCATACACCTATCATAAATCTGTCCCTAGCATTTTAAATGATTAATTCAGGATGACGATAAGGTGTGGCCTATCCAGAGGTTTGTTTAAGGTGAGGCCTACTCAGGATTTCAGATCAAAGTTACACTTGATGAACAATACAGAGGAGATAATACATGTAAAGGCCTACCAATGAAGTAAGTTATGTCCACTTCATTGTGCCAGTCATCATAAATCTATCCCTATGCTTCTTATCTTGTTAGAGATGAACTGCTATATGTATCATCAAACTATTTTGCATTTCCTAAATAGCGAATTTTAAGGAATAAATAGCGATTCTTTACCATTCCTAATTTGCAATGAGCAAATTGCTAATTGCAAATTACTCATTCATTTCCATGGGCCAGGAGGCCCATAGGAATGAAGGTGCAATTTGCGATTAGCAATTAGCTCATCGCAAATTAGGAATTTTTCCAAGGGTGCATGGGTGTCTCAAGAACACCCTGCTGCACCCCCTGAAAAAGAAATTTGGGGGCATATGGCGCACATACATGCCCTAAGGGCATGTATGGGCGTCATATGGCACCTTTTGTTTTTTGGAAAAAAAGCTTTTTGAAAAGAATTCGCAAATTACCACCAACTAGAAGTTGGTGGTAATTTGCAAATCCTTAATGGCATTTTTTGCATATTTTTTGTTTGATACATTGCATTTAAGAAATCACAAAATTTGCAAATCCTTCAGTGCAATCGCAAAATAAAGAATAGCAAATTTTGCTATTCCTTATTTTGCATCAAACTTGTTTGATACATACCATTTGTCTAATTAGCATTCGCAAAGGCCAAAATTCACAGAACTTCGACCTTTGCAAATGCTAATTAGCTTCATACATATGGCCCCAAGTGAGGCCTGTCTTGCAACATGGTGCATCTTTTGCATCACTGCTGCATCAGTTTCATGTGGCACGGTGTTTTTTACACCATGACACATCTGCCTAAATGCATCAATTTGTAATTTTGTCGCCTCATAGCAAATCTTTTGCACCGCCGCTGCATCACAAAAGTGACGCACAGTGGCGCAAAAGAGGCATACACCTATCATAAATCTGTCCCTAGCATTTTAAATGATTAATTCAGGATGACGATAAGGTGTGCCCTATCCAGAGGTTTGTTTAAGGTGAGGCCTACTCAGGATTGCAGATGAAAGTTACGCTTGACGAAGAATACAGAGGAGATAATACATGTAAAGCTCTACCAATGAAGTAAGTGATGTCCACTTCATTGCGCCAGTCATCATAAATGTATCCCTAAGCTTCTTATCTTGTTAGAGATGAACCGCCATATGTATCATCAAACTATTTTGCATTTCCAAAATAGCAAATTTTAAGGAATAAATAGCGATTCTTTACCATTCCTAATTTGCGATGAGCAAATTGCTAATTGCAAATTACCCATTCATTTCCATGGGCCAGGAGGCCCATAGGAATGAAGGTGCAATTTGCGATTAGCAATTAGCTCATCGCAAATTAGGAATTTTTCCAAAGATGCAGGGGTGTCTCAATAACACCCTGCTGCACCCCTGAAAAAGAAATTTGGGGGCATATGGCGCACATACATTTTAACAACATTCCTTTACGTCAAAAACGATTTTCAAGTCATAATTTGAAAACACTGCACCCGGGGGGAAATGACTTAAAATGTCCTTAAGACACATGAAAGTGTTTTTTTAAAGCCTTTGCAAGTTTTTGGGTCACTTTTAACATGGCTATGTAACTCAAACAGTCAAAATCTAAATTTACCATGCACAGGTGGGACCATATTTACAAGGAATGTGCCCCACGGGGAAAGGTCTTTTAATGTAATATGGGAAAAATGACATCAGAGACACTGAAATGCCTTATAAAGAAGCATACACCATTATATCCTTGTCATAAATTTACAAACCATTCCTTTTCCCCAAAAACGATTTTCAAATCATAATTTGAAAACACTGCACATAGGGAAATGACTTAAAATGTCCTTAAGACACATAAAAGCGTTTTTTGATTGCCTTTGCAGCATGGTTGGGTCACTTTTAACATAGCTATGTAACACAAACATTCAAAATCTAAATTTGCCATGCACAGGTTGGAGCATATTTACAAGCAATTTGCTCCACAGAGAAAGGTCTTACATTAAAATGGGAAAAATAACATCAGAGACACTCAATTGCCTTATAATGAAGCATACACCATTATGTCCTTGTCATAAATATTATAACCATTCATTTTCCTCAAAAACGATTTTCAAATCATAATTTGAAAAGACTCCACAGCTCCTATGCACAATAACACCCTGTCAGTACTAATACTTCACATTTTCTCCAATTACATTTTCTCAAAGAAACAAAATCTATTTGTAAAACACTTGAGACAAAGCAACATTTGAAGAACACAACTTTCTTCATAATTTTCTCCTTAAAGCACACTATTCTCTATCTAAATTAAAGAAATCTTTTCTCACCTTAGCAAATACTTTGAGTTTCAAAACAGTCTCAGAAACACACCAATTTGTCTTCAGCAGAGCAAAAGGTATGCACTCCAGAGTCTGCAGCTATCAAAAGCACAGAAATGCTGTAATTCTTCACACATATCTCTCATGTCACCCAATCAAAACTCTTCCCTCACTTTTTTTCAAATGAAAACCCTTCCCCCCTCTGCCATTTCATGCCTTTTCTGCATGGCAACCACCTCTTGGAAGACTTCTGGTGTTTGCAAGTTCACACAACAATGTTGCAATTGAACTCTGAACTCTCAGTGCACCTCATATCCAGTGCATTCTTTCATTTAATGATTTTTTCTTGACCACTCAAAATACATCTTTCAAACAACTCATCCATGCACCCTAACTTTCTGTTTTCAGCAATCAAAATCCACCAATCACTGTTACTGCTTCATTAACACAGAAACTCCACAGTTTTTTTCATTTTAAACTCTTATTTTTTCAACTGCCATTTCATTGCCACACTTCATCTGACTGCAGGAGAACCTTCTCTCACCATGTTTTCTGTCTGGATTGTTGGACATAGTTACATCTATTGGGCTCAGAGGTATGCTGAGAACAGGAATTTACCTAACCTCAATTTACAAGATGTGGAAATTAAGTGGTTTGGCCACAGAGGATTAAAATGTCACCAATTGATACCATTGGTGAAAACCTTTATGCATTTGCCAAAACCTGACCTGTTAATTGTGCACTGTGGAGGTAATGATTTGGGCACTTTGACTGGGGTAGGTCTGGAAATGCTTTTAAAGGACACCTTTGAGCAATTGATGGCACTTTTTCCTCAGACTGCCTTGGTATATTCAAATATATGCCAAAGACAGAAATGGAGGTGGTCAAACCAATTTTGTCCACAAATTGAGAAGTCGAGGAAGCATGTAAACAAATCTGTTTCAGCTTACATGAGAGACCATGGAATGGGCTCCCTGTACAACAATAACTTGCGTTACTACATGCAAGATATCTACAGAGGAGATGGAGTTCACTTCTCAGATGAGGGCAACAGAATTTTCATTCTGAATTTAAGACTGTGCATTGGTACCTACTTAAAAGTACCTAAATGTACCATAAACCCAAAAGCTCTTCTCAGAGCTACCCTACATCTGATCACTCACAATTATTATTTTACTCTAACATTTTTCACTAATTTTCAACAAAGTACGCTCCCTGGGGCGCTACCCGGTACGCGAACCGGGAGCTAACCTCGCAAATTTTTTTAAAAAAAATATTTTTTTCGCACATATGGGCCTCCTCAGCCACCCTCAGAAAACCTAGGGGGTCAAGATAAGTCTACCGTGCCCCCTTCTACCCATTCTGAACATTATTTGCCCTCCATCTTGTATCTTAATTCGACCGAAACACAAAATGGTGGACTCCCGTAACGCTTAAGGTTCGCGAACCGGGGCGCTCGCCAGTTCGCGTACCGGGTCGCTCCCTGGGAAGCGCACCATCAAAAAAGGTGGGAAAGTAGTTTACAGAAAAGCGACTGGAGACAATTTCACCAAATATAGATTAGCTCATACTACATACCAATGCCTACCATTTTCACAAATTTGATTGAAATTCCATTTAACCATTTAGCCTGTAGACCTCTCTAAATACCCTGAGGTAAATTACTTCACAAAACACATCTGAAGTGTTGGAATTCACAACCAATTAAAATATTACTTTCATTTTCTACTTTTTTTACCTGACATTTGATTGGTTATCTACCTGAATATATATAAAGGAAGAGAGAGAAACACAGCCATTTTGACTACTACTTCCTGAACTACATTGCAAGATAATTTTCACTCACAACTTAAACTTCTTTTTAGAAGGTGAGATATTATTTTATAAATTTGAAAACATTTTCAGATAGTTATATACTATCCCTCTGTAAGAGTTAGACATTGAGAAAGGCTTCTTTATTATAATTATGGATTGATTTAGGTTTCTGTGGTATAATTATGAATTTACTTAGGCTTCTTCACAGGCACTTTTTAATAGTACTACTTCACGCCTGAAACCATACAGTGCCCATAGATTACTTCTCTGTTATAAACTCACAAGTACCTGTCTGAACTTAAACCCAACAGTGCCCTATCTCTACTGATATATTTATTTTTTATGCAAATTACAGCAATAAAATGGAAGGTGAGCAGAATGTTTCCTTCGAAATTGTTCTGGAGAACAACACAGAAAAAGATATTGAGGACAATGATGACTCAGATTTCATGGATGAATCACGGGACCATGAATTAGTTCAATGTGTAGAATCTGTGGATCATTTACTTCATTATGATGACGGTCAAATGTGGGAACTTATGTTCACTCAACAAGAGGACATATCGGACAGTCAAATGCTAGACGTTCTATTAAATTTTGCAAAACAATCCGAAAAATAAAATTGTATGTAATATTAAAAAAAATTTGAGTCTTTAATCATTTTTATATGTAATTCATAAACTAGTTAAATGTTAGAAATGTTATTAAATTTTCAAACACAATCACAATAATAAATAATTGCTTAAAAAATAAAAAAAATTAAAAAATAATCAACAAAACCAACAATCAATTAACATACAGTATTTGAAAAGTCTATCATTCTTTTTTCCTTATAGTACGCTGCCCAGAACGCTTCCCAGTTCGCGAACCGGGCGCTACCCACGCAAAAAAAAACAAAATTTTTTTTTCTTTTTTTTTTGCCCCGCGGGGCCCTTTTAAAGCCTCCACATTAAACCTAGGGGGTCAGGGAGGATCTACTATGCCCCCTTATGGTCATTTCCCCCTTTGTTTTGGCCTCCTCTTGTCTCTCAATCCTACCGAGAGACAAGATGGCGGCCGCTCCAGACTGTTTAGAATGTTGACAGACACCGGAGAGCCAATCAGCTTCGCTACGCGAAGTTCCGTTACGCGTAATGTACGCGAACCGGAGCGCTGCCCGGTCCGCTGTTACAGATATATATCTTTTTTTGAACGTTAATTTCTCAAAATCCACTGGAGCACATATATTGAGACCTAGCAAAGGCACATCGGGCTACCAGTCCCTACAATTTTGCCAAGTTTCGTGGAAATCCATTCAGCCGTTCGGGCTAAAAGTGAGGCCAACCGCCCTATGGAAAACTCAATGTTAAAAACACGTTTTGGGACCCCCCTTTTTTCTCGGCCCCCCCTTGACGAACCCCCCCCAAATTTCCAGGGGCTGCTCAGAAACAAAATGTTCCATTTTCCAGAAAATTTCAGCCAATTCCGTCCACAAACGCCAAAGTTATTAGACATAGAATTTTCAAAAATCCTATAGGGAAAAAATCCTAACTATATATACCTACTGGCGACCGCCAGTAGGTAATATATATATATATATATATATATATATATATATATATGTATATGTGTGTGTGTTTGGGAGAGTCTCTATTTTCTTCGTGTAGTTCTTATATGGCGTAAATTAATGCTAGTAACAAGTGATTGATACTTGTCCATTTGTAGTATATAATATGGCACTTGCCAGAGATCTCTTTGCAAATAGGCCCTTATGCACTTTCTTGTATATATTTTTCCCATGTTTTAAATGAATTGGTTGATTAATTTTTTTAACATAAGTCGCATCATGTGCGAATGATTATTGATGGATTTTTTTCAAAAATGGAACAATGAATTATAATTGTTGTAGAGAAAAATACAGAGGTGAAAGTCTTGTTTCTATGCGTCACACAATATACCGAGTTCAGCTCTTAGTATCTGATATAGGCATATTGAGATCCATGCATGCATTGACCGACGGTGATAAAAATATTGACAGTTCAACACAAGAAGAGCTTCAAACAATGGGTATCCAAGGAACTAGCCCATAGATTCATCAAGCATCCATTTTGCGACTCCTTATTAGCGAAAAATAAGGATTCGCTAATAAGGAATAGCAAAAGGCTATGCATGAAGAACTCGCAAAAAAAATAGCGATTCCTTAAAATTCCTTAATTGCGACTCGCAGTTAAGGAATTTGCAAAAATACCGGTCGCAAAGGGGCAGATTCTGAGAATCTGCCCCTTTGCGAGCGGCTTTTAGCTTGATGCATCTATGCCTAGGTCTATAACTACCCCATTTCGACCGTCTTCCTCCTTTGTCCCTCTCATGCCTAAGGATGCAATTGACACATTCAGTGACTGTGTTAATGAAGATCTTAAGAAACTAAACAAATGCTTTAAACAAACGGGACAGACTAATTTGCATATAGCCAGGTTCTGAGCTGGGATGGGGCAGTGAGATAAATAACGGTGATGGATCAAGCCCTGATCTTTGGACTGGGTAAGAGTGGTCTGCTTAATTCAGACACTCTGTTCATCACCACCCCCTTTTCTGAATCGTTTTTGGCCACTATAGGTGTGGCAGGGTATACTCAGACATGAGTCCCTTTCTCACTGCTCCATCAGGATTCAAGCAAGCCGGGCCGAAGAGGCTGAAATGCCAGAAACCGGTCCCCGGTAGCTTGTCTCCTTTCTGGTGAAGAATTGGCTTGGTAGTTTGGTCTGCCCTGTTCCCATGATGCACTGGGCCAGGGACAGACTAATTTGCATATAGCCAGGTTCTGAGCTGGGATGGGGCAGTGAGATAAATAACGGTGATGGATCAAGCCCTGATCTTTGGACTGGGTAAGAGTGGTCTGCTTAATTCAGACACTCTGTTCATCACCACCCCCTTTTCTGAATCGTTAAACAAACGGAGGCAGCGGAAATGTACTGAAATACAATACAAGAATCTCATGCGCAAACTTCAACAAAATTGTGATGTAATCGTTAATAAGGCTGACAAAGGAGGCAACATAGTGCATTGGCTGAGGACTTTGTACTTGGAAGAAGCACAGCGACATCTTCGCGACACTACTTTTTACAGTAAAGCCACCTTTAATGATCTACGGGTAAATAAAGATTCTATATTTAAAGAACTGGCACAAAAGAAGTGAGCTGGTTTACTCACTAAGAATGAATATTGTTTTCTAAGGAACAAATATCCCACAACACCAGTACTCTATTTCATTCCCAAAGTCCACAAAAAGGTGACACCCATACCTGGGAGACCAATAATATCAGCGCAGAAAAGTTTATTAGAACCGATGTCCAAATATGTGGACTTCTTTCTGCATGAGTTTATGGAAAACTTGCCCTCCTTCATTAGGGACACAGGACACTTTCTGGTAAAATTACTAAATATTAATTGGAATAAAAATTGTTGACTAATCGTAATGGATATATGTTCCTTATACACCAGTATCCATCATCATGATGGCATGGAAGCAACAAAGTATTTTTTAAGCCAATAAAAATGATTGAGTTGTGTCTGATGAACAACTACTTTGTTTGACAAACAAATTTGTCAACAGCTTCGTGGTGTGGCGATGGGGGCATGCTTCTCTCCCAGATATGCGTGCCTGCACGTTTGCTGGTGGGAGGAGCATGTCCTCAGAAATACCCACAAGGAATTATATGATGCCCAGGTATTACATTGGTGGCGTTTTATAGACGATGTCTGTATAATTTGGAATTGGTCTGTAGAATCAGCTAAAAAGTTTTTCGACATTATTAACAACAACACTTTGAATCTTAAGTTTACGGGCACATTAGTAATCAATGTGTCCAATTTTTGGATGTTGAACTGTACATTGCAAATTGAACCATTCAAACTAGATTGCATAAAAAGTCAACTGCCGGCAACTCAGTGCTCCATTTTTTTTGTTTGAATATGTTTTATTGCATTTCTTTGAGAGTACAGGAAACCAAGATAGTACAGTGGTTGCACAGGTGAAACATGGAATTTCACATTCGTTATCTATACATGGTGATTCAAAAGAAAAGATAAGACAGGATAAAGCATAGCATGACAAGGATGTTAGATACAGCTGTACAAAAATACACCTCCACAACAACAGTCGAAAGGAGCATTATAATAAGGGAGAACAGGACGGTTAGGGTACTACTGCGTGGGAGAACATGTACACCGTTTGTCATTGTCCCTCATTCCCAGGGTGCGTTTCTTGTGTTGTACCCAAGAGCGTCACGCTCATCTCATGGGACATCCACAACTGTGCACTCAATGTCGTCTGCAAAGCAATCAATATTCAATACTTTTTGCTCATAACAATAAACAGTGAAAAAGAACGTGTGTAATTAGGAACTGAAAACTGAAAAAAAAAGTTTTTTTTCCTATTTATTCCCCCTAAAACAAATGGGACGGGGGTGCGAGCAGGGGCAGGCATATGTATCGTCGTGTCGGTAATGGGTGTCATCCAGCGCGATGCGCAGCGGGGGGGGAAATCTTCAACGAAGGTCCCGACCCAGAGGGGGTAGGTGAGAGGAGCAGGTAGGCAGATGGGGAGGGGGGGGTCGGGGCAGAATTCAGAGGGAATAACATCTAAATAATCCCTCCATGTTGACATACTTGGTGAAAAGCAACCAAGGTGTCGTCCCAGGTCTGAGCTATGGGATACATGCGGAGTCCCGCTGTTTCTTCCCTATGTAGGGCTACACTTTCTGCCTTCGCCCAATTATCAAATGAAGTACACCAGTGCATGGCCTGGGGAGGTTTGCCGTTCTTCCAGCGCTTGGTGATAAGCCTCTTTGCCGTTATTAAACCAAGGTCCCAGAATGTAGCCTGGACTTTCGTCTGTTTCGTCCGCTTATGCAGGCCCAATAGACAAGCTTCCCATGTGTGTGGTAAGCTTCCCCCCGTGGCCGCCGCTAGAGAGGTCGATGCTGCTGACCAGTAGTCGTGCAGAAGTGGACACGACCAGAGCATATGTAAAAAGTCCGCATCCACTAACCCACACCTGGGGCACACTGTCGTGCCAAGGCCAAAGTAGCGATTTATTTTATCCGGGGATAAATACGCGCGGTGCATAATGTAATATTGGATGATTTTAAAGCGGGAGTTGCGCGGAACTTTCAACGCTCCAGCCAGCACTCTTGCCCATTCTTTATCAATCCAGTCTCGTCCCCTATCTCTAGTCCATTTGTCGCGCAAGCGCTGTGGGGAGAACTGAGTATGTGTGTGCAGGGCCTGCGCTAGCCAATGGACAATATGGGAACCATTCCCCATCACATGCAGGTACTGTATCATCAAGTGGGTTGGTAGTTTTTCCGCAAGGTCACCCCAGGCCTGCGAGAGTAAGTGTATTATCGTCGCGTGTGTCAGAAATTGACCGACGGGTAGTCCCTTGTTGGCCGCTAATGTCTCGAATGGAAGTAAGGCACCTTCTGCGAATAAGTCCCCCAGTCCCTCCAAATCAACTCGTGTCCAGCTACTCAGCGCTGCCTCTGTGAGAGCGCCGCCTTCCCAGGGCGTCCCCAGCAATGGTAAATTCGGAGCGTATGGTTTAATGGACCTTGTGAGCTTCAGACTCCTCACGTAGCACTTCCGCGCTACCGCTAGGTGTATTTGTTCGGGACATCGGGTTTTAGCTAAAGGGTGGAACAGCGCATGGACTTGCGCCGCCGACATAACCGCGTCAACCGTGGCAGTATCTCCTAGGTTCTTCCCACTCAGCCAGTAGGTCAGCCACTGTAGCTGGGCCGCCAGGTAATAGAGTTCCTGATTGGGAACCGCTAATCCACCACTCTCCGCTGAAGCATACAGTGTCTTCAGCGCAACCCTGGGCCGCACCGCATTCCATATTAGTCGCCTGGTTAGGGCTTCTAATTCTCGGAACATTCGGGTCGGCACATAAACAGGAAGGTTGGCATAAAAGTATAGCAATTTAGGCAACGCTATCATTTTCATCAGCGTAATTCGGCTTGGGACATTGAGTGGGAGGGAGTTCCAGAAAGCTACCTGAGCTGTGAGCGATGTAACCACCATACTAGGTTGCCGTCCAGCAGGTCAACTCGGTGCTCCATGCCACCAGCTCCCACCTGAATCATCTTATCAGAAGCATTCCGTATGGCAAGTTTTTAAGGATAAAGAGAATCTGTGGTTCCGCCACAGATCTTAAACATTGCCAGATGGAAGCGTTTCAAAAGGTTTAGAGCTCACGGGTATAAAACAAATGAGCGTAAGGTTGCTATGGAAAGGGCAAACAGTCACTCTAGAGAAGATTGTTTACAAAATAGCAGATGCAATATCACCCCTGTTGATTCTGAGGTTTCGGATATTGGTCCTAAACTAAGTGACTCAGTGAGACTTATAACCACGTTCAGTAGCCATGAAAAACAAATAAGAAAGATCATATATAAGTATTGGCCAATAGTTATGACTGATCTCACTTTATCTCAAACTCTGTCCCCACTTCCATCTATTACATTCAGATGTGCTCCCTCGATGAGGGATGCACTTGTTAAAACTAGCCCTGAGGTGACCACGTCTACTAACTGGCTTTCTAATAGGACAGGGTTTTTCAACTGCAGCTCGTGTAGAGCTTGCAAACTTGGACGTAACACCACTGCCTATACTACTGCATTTGAGTCCCAATCGACCAAGATAAAAGGGATGTTCACCTGTAAAACTGAATTTGCAGTATATGTATTGGAATGCTCATGTCACCTTAAGTATGAAGGGAGCACTAAGCTGCAAGTATTTAATGGCATACTGCAGCATCTCTGTGCAGTGGTGAATTCAGATTCCAGCTACCCTATCGCTTGTCATTTCAAACTTGTGCATAAAAATAATTTAAATGACTTGAGTTACTTTGTGATAATTTAGGTACCTAAGTCACCTAGAGGATGCAACAGAGAAAAGAAACTTCGGCAGTTAGTCACACTATATCTTGTTATTAGATACCAAGATGCCTAAAGGCCTCAACATAGGGGAAAATATGCATAACTTCCTATAAGAGCTATATCTGAGTATCCCCTGTAGACTCTCTGATATATGGCGAGTTAGGTTTTCGGTTCACGGTCTTTTAGCCCTGTTTTTTTTACTAGGTTTAAATCTGGTTTTGCTCAGTGTTACCTGGTTTTATTGGGTTTTACTTGGTGTTGACGTGTTTTAGATTTTTTTTTTTTACTGTGCCTTATATCATTCTCTTATCCGTGTACTGTATACATCTTTCACTTTCCATGATGAAATCCTTAGTGTTTGACATCCTACGACAGAACCAGCAGCCTGCCCCCATATCCTGTATTATGTACTTGCAAGACAACCCTGTAAGTAGGTTTCTGGTTGTATAATATGATTTTGTATATATTTTTCTGGTCTTAACCGTCATATCTAGCCTTATATTCTTAGTGCACTTGCACTTTACTTCATATATGAAATAGGTATGCCATTGGCCGCTGTTCTTTATTCATCAAATGCTAACTATGATTTTTTAATAGTTGTAATTTAGGATGATTCTTTATTTTTGCACTTGCACTTTATTGGTTCGCACTTATTCTCCCTTGCTCTAGGAGCTATAATGAGTGACTTTTAATTTCGCCTTTTAACATGAAATGTGATTAATTACAAATTAATTTTAACTCGAGATATATGAAGTGTATAGCCAATTTTTAACCACTTGGTTTAAATATGCAATTTAGTTTATATATAAATGTAATTCTTGTGGCTTGTAATACACTTTGTATTTACTATATTTAATCTACAATAATGTTTGAACATGGCGAAGTAACTTGAGCATTTTAGAAACATCAGGTTGGTGTTTTTAATGATTGAACATGTTGAGTATGTCTTCTAACTTTATCACGCAAGTGAGTTTTCTAATTATCATCACCTGTTTAGCATATAAAATGACGTCTTGAGTTCCAGCGAGTTATGTGGTCAAGACCGCGGCAACGCGGTCGAAACGCGTAATGCTGGGCACTTGCCTGTGTATGCTCATTGAATGCCGTTTACACTAAAATAAAGCACTGCACTTTGGAAAAGCACTCTGCTGGTCCGTACCTGATTTTTCACCAAATCATCGGTGTTACAGGATTGTGGTTTCTATATGTATATTTATACACACTATACAAAGGAAAAGAGAGACTCTCTCTATATAATATATCTATACATATATATATATATATATATATAGAGAGAGAGAGATCTCTCTCTGTTAGGGGTTTGAGTGGGATAAGGAAACTGGAGGGTCGCTCAAAGAGGTGTGGCCGATGTAATTAAGGGCATGACTTTTAACCTGTTCGATGCGTCGGTCGAGCAGGAGCAGTCCGACGCAAAAGTGCTCATGTGCGTTGGATGGCTCCAGCGAGTTCGATGACAATGCACCGGAAACCCCTCTGTTGCGAGCACCAGAGGGATTTCCTTTGCATCAAAACAGCCTAGAGAGCTGGGAAAGGACTTCCCCAGCTCCTGAGGCAGTTCTGATGTTTTCAGTGAAATGATGATCAGCGCGCACGTCACAATGATCGTCATTTTACTGAAACTGAAACGAGCAGATTGCCTCGTTTGAGTTTCACTGCCTACATGCTCAGGGGGCAATCTCAGCCCCCCAAGCACGTAGGCAGATGCGAGAGGTATTGCAGGACTCCTCCCACTAGGCACCAGGGAGGTGGCAGCAGCCACTTGGGCAAGGGCTTTTGCTCCCTCCAGTGTTTTTGGAAAATGTCAGTCCTTCTGCCCCCCCCACCCCCCCCAGGAGTCAGATAGGGGTAGTAGCTCCCAATTTACCTCCCCGGTGGTTGAAAGCATGCTAGGCCCCAAGAATTTATTTTTAATTATGTTTATAGTGGTGAGGGCTGCCCCTAGTGTGCATGCCAATGCCCCCCCCCCCCAAAAAAATGCCACAGTCTTTCTGGGCCCCCCCACCCTGGGGGGCGATGGGGGCAATAGCCCCTGATCTGCCCACTATGCACCAGGGATTTTATATATACGTAGGGGGGGGGTGATTGCCTAGAATGGGCATGCCAATGCCATCACCCCCCCTTCTTCAGTGTCCATACCACTGATACCACTGAAAAGGCTTCCGCATCTAGTGTATTCGACCTCTGTTCCCGGGGAAGTAACCTCCTAAGGATGAAGGCTAAAGGTTGATCCAGGCCCTTTTCATTCAGCTGTGAGAGCACGCCCCATATGCCATGTTTTGAGGCATCGGTCTGCACAATGAATTCTTGGGAGATGTGCAGATCACCTGCCATGGCTGCTTCTTGGGGGTCAGCTCTGTCAAGAGGGCAACAATGGTGCCATACCACTTGATTAATCTCCTGTAGTAGCCGGTGAGGCCTAGGAAAGCTCTAGCCTCTGTCTGGGTCTTAGGGGGGAAGTGGGGGGGGGGGGAATGGGGGGAAGGTTTTAGTCTGCACCTTGCCTCCTCCTCTTTGGTGGCCCAAGTAGACGACTGAACCCTGCCCTATCTGGCACTTCCTGGCCTTGATAGTCAGGCCTGCCCTCTGCAGAGCACCTCCCATTCAGAACTGAAAACCGCAATATTGCCCAGATAGGCAGCACTGAAGTTCTCCAACCCAGCTAGGACCTGGTCGACCAAGCTCTGGAAGGTGGCAGGTGCATTCTTCAACCCAAAGGGCTTTTCCCAAAACTGGAAGTGTCCTTCTGGAATAGAGGAAGCAGACCTCTCGTTAGCCCCCTCGGTCAAGGCAATATGCCAGTACCCAGATGTTAATTTAGGCATGCTGAGGAACTTGGCAGTTCCTAGCCAATCTATGAGCTCATTAGTTCGGGGTGTGGGGTGTGTGTCAATCTTGATGTATTCATTGAGCCCTTGGTAGTTCACACACAGCCTAACTTCTGGAGTAACATTTGGAGAGGCAGCATTGGGGGCCAATCTCACTGGGCTGGATCAAGGGCTGTTTGAGAGCTAAATAATCTCTAACTCCCACATCTCGAGACCTCCTCTTTAATTCTGGCACTCACCTTATCAGACAGCCTGTAGATTTTCTTTTTTATGTTTTGTACATCATTGAGAATTTGTCAACTGTATATATTATGATTGTGTTTATTTTTTTTGCTTGAAACCTGTCAGCATTTTGACACTGTATTGCTTCATTGGGGGTATGTGACCTTTTTGTTGTGTTTTTTTGTATCTGTGACATTTAGCGGTGGGGTTTTCTGTGAGCATAACGAGCCTGTAGATTTTACTCTTCACAGCCATGCTCTTCCCAGTATCAATATTTTGGGTACACCATGTAGTGAGTCCTGGAGTAAGGGAGATTATAGAGGCAAACTGCTCCAGCAACTGGCGGCTGGCTCTCTTTTGCTCTAGGGTCACTGTAGGGGAGAAGCGGACACCCTCTACTGACTCGTTCTGCTCCTTAGAAGAAAGGAGATCAGAGAGAGGTTCACTCTCCTCTTCCACCCCATCGTCTGTGACTAGGAGCATGGTTAACTCAGACCTCTCAAAGTGGGGCTTGAGGCGATTGGCATGTAGGACACTTAAAGAGTTCCTGGGAATCTTGAGGTCCCACAGGTATGTAACATCACTCTTGTGCTCTTTCACCTCATAAGGCCCACGACCAGCAGTCTTGCAGGGCCCTGGGCTCCACTGGCTCCATCACCCACACTTTTTGGCCAAGCTGAAACTCGACCAGAGTGGCATTCTGGTCATACCGCCATTTCATGTCCTCTGCCTGGGTTCTAGATTTTTCTGTGCTTACTTCCAGAAGCGCTTTATTTGGTTACCGAGTACCAGCATGTAGTTGATCACATCCTGGGGCACCTTCCTGGATATTTGCTCCCAGCCCTCCTTCACCAGACTGCGAGGTCCTCTCACAGGGTATCCATACAAAAGTTAAAAGGGGCTGAAGCCAGCCCCCTTCTGTTGTATCTCCCTGTAGGCAAACAAAAGACATGGCAGCAGGATGTCCCACTTCTGCCTCATGAATTAGCATGCCTTTTAGGGTCCTGTTTAACCTTTCAACAAGCCCATTATTCTGAGGGTGGCAAGGAGTGGAGAATTTGTAGGCTATCCCATTACCCCACATGTTTTTCAAATGGCCTTCATGTACCCTGGCATTAAGTTGCTACCCCGGTCGGACACCAATGTCAAAAATCCCCATCAGTGCCCTGGCCAGTGCAGGCACAGTAACTGTTCTCAGAGGGTCAACATCCGGGCAGCAGCTGGCATGGTCTACCAAGACCATGATGAATCTGTTGCCCATGGCTGTCTGTGGGATCAGAAAAACAATAATGTTGATGCCCACCCTTTCAAAGGTGGTGCCAACAACAGGACAATGTTGTTGGGGAGGCTTGCACGTCCCTCTCGACTTGCCAGTGGCCTGACGGGTAGGACAGACCCTGCAGAACGCATCTGAGGTCCTCCTCATTTGAGGCCAGTAAAAGTGGCCTAAATGGCCTGCCAGGGGTACATCATGAACCAGCTCCAGTAGGAAGACCCTGCAGCACTGGGAGCCCAGCAAGATAAAGGTTGTGCCAGGCTCAGGAATCTTAGGCTCAGTATATAAGAGACCATTGTCCCAGTAAATCAGGTGATCACCAGAGAGGTCACCAGGTGCCTGGACCTCGGCTTGCTGCCATAGTCTCACAAGAGTAGAGCATTCCCTCAGAGCCTTGCAGACCCCTTCCTAGTGGGACCCACTTCCTTCTGCCAGTTGGTCAGCTCAGATAGGTTCCCCCGGGCGGCAACATCTCCCCTGGAGGTTCTGGGGCATCACCCCGAGGGTCAGCCTTCTCCTGGACCATGTGAGTTTCAGGAGTGGGTTTCTTGCGCTCCTCCTTACCCTTCCTCTTTTTGGCAGGAACCTGGGCCATTCTTCCAGGCTCCAGGTCCTCCTGAATACTGAATACATCTCCAAGTCCCACCTCCTTCCATATGGTGTGCTCCAGGTCATTGCCAAGCAGACAATCCACAAGCATGGACAGACTCATAACTACCCTCAAGGAACCTGAGACTCCTCCCCCCCCTCAAAGGGAGTCCGAGCCACTGGATAGTGACTCACATGGTTGTCAACTGAAACAACTTGGTTGAAGGCATTAGGGACTACCTGCTCTGAGGTCACCAGATGGCATCTGGCAGTTGTCATGCTGACTCCAGCGTCTCTCGGAGCCTACATCCTTTGCCCATTGATTTTGAGCCCCTGCCTGTACTTCATAGTATTACCAGGCATGTGAGTTCTCTGTACCATCTCTCCATTACCCAGGGACACTAGGGTAGCCTTTACTCTGTCCCCCACATTATATGGGACAATCTCCTTCCCATACGCTACACTAGCCAACCCCAGTGAATGCCCGTTTTTGAGGGGCTGTGCTTCTTGCGACACTTGGCACCCCCCTTGAAGTGTCCTTACTGTTAACGCTCATAGCACAGGGAACCATCTCTTCTTTTTCTTTGTTGGGAGATGGGAGTCCTGACCCAAGGAACTAGTTTAGGGCCCTTTAGAAAACTCCTTGTTTTTGTGTGTGCCCACCCTTCCTCTTATGGGAACCCTGCCCACCCTTGTGATGATTTCTCTTCCCCGGCCCCACCCCCCCAGATATCTTCTTATGGACCCTGGTGCTGACCCAGCGGGCTGCCTACTTAGCGAACTCCCTTGGATCAGAGTTTGCTTTAATTCTGATTTTGGTGCAGCTCTTCAAAACAAAGACTGAACATGTGCTCCTCTGCAATCAAATTGTACAGCCCGTGACAGTCCTTTACTTCACTGCCCTTCCACCAACCATCCACGCCTTGCAAATGAAGTCCAAACAATTCCACCAGGTCTGTTGAGCAAGTTTTTGGATGTCCCTAAACTTCTGTCTGTACTTTTCCTGGGTCAGACCATACTTCCTGACATGGACTTCCTTCTTGGGGGATACCTCATCCTGTATCCCTTCTCTATGGCTAGCAGGGTATCCCTCCCTTCGAAAGACTAGCCTTCTAATCCTCAGGAATCTTGTGCAACTTTGAGATAATCTCATAATCTTCAAACCACTTGTCAATATCATCCCCCACAAGAAAGTCAGACACCACATCTTTAGGAATATGGACCCTCCGAGCACCAGAGGGTACTGTAGAAATGCTGCCGCCATTACTGCTGGACTCTCCCCTGGTCTTGTGGCCCAACTCCTTAAGACTCCGTTCATGAGACAACATCAATTTCCACTCCTCTATGGCCAGTTCCACTTGCTCTGCCTCCTTGGCCAGTCTCTTTTCTTTTCCTTCATCTTGAGATTGGCCATCTAAAGCCTGTACTCCCTCTTTGCCTTCCTTTCCACCAGCTTCACTGGGGACATGTTGCAAGAGGACACTGCTCCCTGCACGAGAATGGACTTCCAATCCTGCAATACTTAACTGCCTCTCAGCAGTGGGTTTGCTAAGTGTATAAAAACCAGTAAAATTGCCACTGGCTCACATTAATGTGCAACTTCCCAACAATGCTATGAACTACTAAAAATGCACTAACGCTCTGCTTTTTGTGAACCCTCTGCTGCAGTAATTATTTTACTACATTACAAGGTCGTAGAAAGAGCAGTTTAAGGGAGAAAATTAGCTCTAGAGCCTTGAGACCCTCACGGGTGACCAGCACACTTTATAAACCCCCCTGATTGATTGAGCTCAATAAAACAATTTCCCCTCCTCAACAGGTTGCATTCCAGGACCTTCCTGTATGCCCTGCACCAATCCTTCCTCATTCTCCCATTACTCCTGGTCATCTGTTGTGACTGTCAGCTGGTGGGCCTCTGCCCCTGCCCTCCGGTCCTTTTGGAGCTGTACCTTCTTGATAACTGTCTTGGTGGGCAACCCCTTCTCCTGGCAGAAATTCTGTCAAAATGTAGCCCTCTAGGCTGGCAAGCTCAAACTCAAACTTTTCAGGTGAGGCCGCAGACACAGTCAGGTAGAGTAAGAGTTAATTTAGAAAAAGCAAATAGGCTAATCAGGAAGCATTTAAAATGTGCAATTGGTCTTAGATATGGGATAGTAATGTACACCAAATCACTGTATGGCACTGCACAAACACAAGTCCTATCCTCACCGGTGATCCCAATGTTAGAAATTGAATTACTGATTGATTGGGGTGTGAGCCCTGGTCAAGCAGCAACTACAATCCTAGGCAAGGCACAAAGCAAACCCCAAATTAACCTATACTCAGTTCCCTGGTAGCTTGTGCACAGATTCCCAGCCTTTCCGGCCCTGGCTCCAGACATACAAGAAGCAGTATGCAGCCCTTTCTGTAGAGACTGGACACAGCCTATTCAGGTGTAAGTGCGGCTGGGCCCAGCTCCTCTCTCCCATCCTGCCAGTGATGGCCCATTCAGTCACACCTAAGCTCCCATTGTGTGTAGGAGGGCCACACAAAGTCCAACTGGCAACTACACCTAGTCATGTGACCAGAGACCCGTCGCAGGCACCAAATGGCAAGGGAATGCCAACTTTCTAAAACTGGCATTTTCAGAATTGTATTTTAAAATCTGACTTCATCACAAGTTAGGGAGAAAATTAGCTCAATAAAACTATTTCCCCACCAAACAAGTAAAGTGTTTGATATCTTTTTGGTGGTGTGCATAAACTCGGCTATCACAACTTCCCTGCGTGCAATTTGTATTAAGGTAAGTTTAGCTCAGAATTTACAAGCACTGGTGGGGTTTGGCTTGTCCCTTGCTTCTAAAGTCTTGGGTTAGAGCTATGGCCACAAAAGTGTGAAAGAAAGAGGGCTCATAGAATAATTATAATAGGTTACCCATATACCAGCAAGCTTTAAATATAAGCAGTCGTGGTCTAGGATTATTAGCTGATAACAAAGGCAAATCGGACGCAAATCAAGGGGGAGTTAAAAACCCCTCTATTTCAGCCCTCACTGCTGACCGCCCTTCAGGTGAAATCAGAAAAAGAAATTTCGCGCTCTGTCGATGCTTTTTTACTGTATGCACAATTTATCAGACAGGTAGGTATTTACAAATTAGGCTCCATGCAGAGCTGTCCATAAAGCCTTCGAAGAGAGAGGATGTATGCAAGAAGGTCAGGGGATATCAGCCGACACATGCAGTCTGCCTAGTGCTCCTACTTTCTAAGAGCCAGTTCATCTGCAGATCTCCTACAGCAAAGGAGGCAAGCACAGCCTGCCTATGTGTGTGCATTACTCTTTGATTAAAAATGTTTTTAGCAGTAGCCTGCATTCAGCCGTTAACTCCTTACAGGATCATACTAGGTGTGGTAGATCTTCATTGCCATCATCACATAAGAGGCAACTGCTCATTGATGGGTTTCACATCCAAGGTGGTAGAAGTAGGAAAGAGGGAAGCAAGCTGAGACGATATTTCAAAATGTTTCTCTTTAACAGAGTAAGTGTACCCTGTGTGAACGTAAGGTTGCATAGCTACAGTTCTGTAGTTGTTCAAGACAAGCATGAGCTCTTCCTGCCAAGGCTGCCTTGTCCTCGGACACTGAGAGGAATTAAATGGTTTTGTTAACCAGTTTTTCTAAGCATAAGTCACTGGTGGAGGTTTCCCAAAGTTCATTTAGACCTGTAGAGGTATTCCCTGTCAAGAGAGTTTTCCCTGCTCTCCAGTTCTGTCCAGAAGTGTGAAGTCAGGGAGTTTGGAGCTGCCCTCCTGATTTTATATCAGTTGCTTACATAAGCCCTTGTCTTTCCAGAATTTGCTTTTGGAGACCAAATTCAAGCCTGATCTGTGCTGGAGATGTATATTTTGGGAGGTTAAAGTTTGTTCTGTACTTCTTGACCACGATGCTGTCCAAGATGGATGCCTCCCTCCTTCACAGGGGTTCACTCCCATATGTTCTAGTTGATGCAAGTTTTGCTTGAATTGCGCAGAGTAGTGGTGTAAATTTTGAACCACACAATTTTCTCTTTAGATTGTTAAAGGTTTTTGCCAGTGTGTTGCCTTTTCTCTATAGAGCCTCTTTCTGGGGGTTAAATGACCTGTTTTTATCAATGGTTCCCAGATATTTCTGTTTGTCTACTGTCTATAGCCGCTTCTTGGCCAAATACCAGCTTGATTAGCTTCTTTTTGCAGTTTTGATTGGCATCAATTTTGTTTTCTTTAAGTTGATAACAAGGACATCCTCTGTGGAGTAATCCTGCATGGTGCAGTTGAGCAGGTGCTGCAACCCCACCTGGGAACCGCTTATTAAGACCAAATCACCAGCGTATAGGAGGCTGGAGAGGACCATACCTCCTAATTTCACGGCATGGGAGCTACAGGTGTTTAGATTTGATGTTTGATCGGCCAATAAAAGATTGAACAGTGTGGGCTCGAGAACATACCCCTGCTTTAGTGCTGTATTTGAAATTCGTCTGGAAAGGTGCATTTCAGCGTCCAACTTGACCTGCACCCACGTATCCCTGTGCAAGAGTATAAGCATGTTGAATTGAGGCAGTGGGATATTCCAATTTGTGCCAGGGTTTGCCACGGTGAAGATGGTCAGATACCTGTTGTCAATAAAGCATAGGTACAGAGGTAACCATGCTCCTTTTGCTGCATCTATCAAGGGGGATAGGGCCAAGATGGTGGTTTGATTATATTTAGAGAATCCAGTCTGATTTGGAAGGATTATGGCCATATGAGAGGCCCAAGATGTTAATTCCTCAAGGAGTATCCCAGCAAAATACTCAGCCTCGTTATCCATAAGTGCCACCAGGCAATTTTTTTTTGCAGATGATTTATTGACGCTCTTAAAGATGGGGAGGTTGTAGACCCTCTTTATGAAGATGGTATTGCTCCCTTAGTTACTGTCTGAATGAAAACAGGTTTCTCAGCTCATTATCCTGCTTAAACAGAGCTGGGGAAAGCCGTTTGGGCCGGGGGCCCCCTCGTGTCTTCCCTTGGCTATTTGTCACCTAATTGTCCCAACGTTTGTCAAGGTTATTTCATTGAGATGGTCTAGTGTTGACTGCAGAGGTACTAATGGTTGGCAGCCTACCTTCGAATCGTGGCTATTGAGGGTGGTTGTCAAAGTGTCTTCGGGTGCCTGCAGCGTGATAATTAAAGTGGTCAAACAGAAATTTGGCCCAAGTTTCTTTGACAAATGTGAGTTAATTACTCCTTCAACAGGCACAAATGCTTGTTGGTTGTTTCCCAGAAGCACACACTATCATTATCCCTAATGTTAGAGAGCTAGCTGACCAAAAACAAATCTTCCTGCTGCCTTTGAATAACATGTTTTTGTTACATCCCAGTGATTGTTGCAGAAATACATCACGCAGCCTGCATTGGAGGGCTCTTTGTATTTCATTTATAGCCTTTTTGAAAGACTTCAATTGTTTGATCTGTGGCAGTGGAATAGTACCCTGTTACCAAGTGACATGTATTAAACTCCTTGATTTTATTGGAGTGGCAAATGTGTCTGGAAGCTCTTTGAATAACTCCAATGTAGGTAGGGCATTGTTGGACATTTCCAAATGCTGATGTAGTAGGCCCTTTACTGATATCAGCAAATTATCCATGGATGAGGAGGAAACCCCAATTCTTTTGTGGTTTATGCTAAAAGCTGAGCTGGGAGCCTCAGCCAGACTGCAAAAAAACATCAGGGGCTGCCAGGGAGGTAACTTCTTGTGGAAGGTAATTGTTATCCTCCTTCTTGTCAAGATGATATGAATGAGTAATGTGCAATAATGGATGTGTGACAATAGTATAATCTAGTGTTGAGCTAGTTGAATTTGAGTGGAATGATGCTGCTGGTGGATTGTCCAACAAGAAACGGCCGTTAAGTGCACAGAAACTTAGATCCCCTAAAAGTTGCCTACCGATTTTGATTGGCGTGTTGTTCCATTTTCGCCCTGAGCTGGTATGTTCCATTGTGTAGATTGAGAGACTATGAAGTCTTCGGAAGAGGAGGAGCCTAAGGGATGTAAGTTAAAATCACCTGATACCACACGGTTTGAGGTTTGCTCTTCAAGATACCTCAGGATTTCGTCAATCAGCAGTCTTGAGGCCTCGTGTCTATTTTTGGGGTTTATGTAAAAGTTGATTATTACGACTTCAGTTTTGACATTCTGTCAGTTCATTGTAGTCCTAATTACATTTACAGGCAGCAAACTAGAGTGTAGTGACTTGGAGGAGCCTACACTTGTTACTCATATATAAATTGACAGGCCTCCCTTGGAGTGGCCGTATTTCGCTCCTTTACAAGATGCCACAGACTAAATAGTGAAACCCTGAATGTGGAAGGGGTCTTACAGCCTCGGCTCATGGAGAAGGATGATATCAAAGGTTTGTAAATAAGATAGCAGTTCTGGATCCGATGTTTTACTTGATATGCTGTTGATGTTCCAAGAGCAGAGATGTAAGGATCCAGGCTGTTCCTTTGAGTACATACAGTATGCTGGGATTTGTCACCGACTCCTTGTTGCACAATAAATTGTGCATGAAAGCCCTCTCCAATTTTGGTGTGGAGACTCAACTATTTGTGAGAATTACCCTGGTTGATTTGTAGATGCATCTCTTATTGGAAGTGATTGCACAGGGTGCCCTGGAGGACTGAGTGTATGATCTTGGTTAGAAGGGCGCCGTCTTTGGGTTGATCAGAGCCTAGCAAAGAAAGAGGGTATCCAGGTTAATGGTAGGGTCTCTACCTTATTCCCAGGCTCCTGAAAGATGGCCATTCATTCAGTACTTTCCGGACTATCTTCAATTTCTTGCAAGTGGCCTTTGTTGCTTCATTATCTGGTGGGCTTCTGGAGTGCAAAAATTGAAGCAAGGTCAGTTGATCTTATGTTATCCAAGTTGGAACCCAGCATTAGTAGTCATAGGATGTTACCCCTGTTTAGGGTATCACAGTTGCCTTTTGATTTGTATTCAGGTATGAACATTATGGTGTTTGTGTTTAACTGGTCGTCGGGCATTGCCTGAGGTTCGTATTGAAGACTACAAGGAGGTTGTATTCTTAATGAGGGGGCTTCCATCATCTTGGGCTCAGTTATTCTTCTGACATACGGGTTTTCAGTTGGTGCAGTCAGTTTTGAAGCAATTGAGTGCAGTCCTGCTCTGCTGTGTTTGCTCTTTGTGCCTTATATACCCTTGCTATTAAAGAGGTGTTTCCTTCTAAATCACCCAGCGGGTTAGTGAGATGCACCTTGGATGCAAAGGTAGCTCCCATATTGGTATCCAGATATGTCTTTTGTGCCTCTATACTTGGAAGGGCTCTTGCCTGTCCTTTGTTCGGAGAAGGTATTTTCAGATCAGTTGGCTCCTGAATGCCGTTGCCTTGTTGCTTCTATGGACTTTCAAGATATGACCATTGACTACTTCACTGCAGTTAGAGCTTCCATCTCCAGCTTCTTCTCCTAGCTGCTTGCCTGCTGCTGGAGTGACTTGTAATTGTGATGACGTTTTGGAATTATTATTGTCACAAGGCCTCATTACTGGTCGGGGAGTGAAGTATTCCTCGAAGTAATTAGTAATGTTGTTCCTTTTATTTCTACTTTTCCTTCTCTGCCTCTATCGGGCTTGTGCATTTATCGGCTGCCATGATGGTTGGAAGAGTTTGTCCAATTAGATTCTACATTATTTGAGATTTCTGTCTGCTTGTTTATTGATAGGTTTTGAGACTCTTTGACTGGTACAATTGCGTTTTGGACCAGACTGTACTTGTCCGAAGAGGAGGGGATGTTCATTTGCTTTAAGCCTGGAACTTCCAACGTGGAGCCCAGGTGATGTGATTGAGCTCCAGTTGCAGACTTGGTGGTTTGTTTTAAGTCTGTCAGTAAATCGGCAAGCATATTAGGAAGAGAATACAGCTTATCCAAAACTAGAACACAAGTACAGCTAGCTTGAGTCATTGAGGGTCAGACAGGGCTCCCTTGATCAGATTGTTTAAGTTGCCTAGTTTTTCATCAATGCTGGAGATAAAAACTGCTAAGGTCTGGAGTAATGATAACTGGATGTACATTGTATTTGATTGGTATTGTAGGGTATCCACTGATATTTGCTTGGTATTTAAAAAAGATGGCTTAATGGGTTCCATCTGTTGTTATTCTTTCTATCGTAATTTTGCTTTAGCACTTTGAGTTCTTCCTGTTTGAGGTGAGCTCTGAGCATACAAGACTGTGTGGGACGGTAGGAGATGTCATTGGTCACTTGGGCTTCTTCCACAACTTGCTGACCTGAATGCTATCCGCTAACATTAGCCTCTTGGCTGCGGGTGTGCTCCATATCGTTTAGCGGCGGAATGGGTGAATCTCTTTCACCATGATTAAATGAATTGGTTGGCTACAGTGGCCTGTGAATTGGGGATGGGGTTTTACAAGTCAATGATTTGCATTTGCCAGGGAAGTCCCTAGGGCCCCAAGATGTTCCTCTGGCAGAGGACCGTGGGGTCGTGGATGCAGTCAGATACGCTTCCTACGTCATCAGAAAAGTCTCTTGGGTTGAAGAGGTGACGCTTGAAGGCATCTCGGAGCCCTGTTCTCTGGCTCTTTCCGGGGTGCCTTTGCTGTTCCCACGCTTCCTTGTACACGACATCATCAGATTGGAATGGCCTCTGTGGCTAAGTGAGATACCACAGCTGCCTACTGACCCTTCATTTGGTCCTTGTGATGGGATGCCTGTTGAGGTTGAGGTGTAAAAGACCCCCTCCAAGGGGTGACCTCTAAGCTTCGGTTGTAACAGTGTTGGTAGACCAGTTATCCCCTCATTGCCCGAAAAAGGACCGATCCGGCATCCTTCATAAAGCTAAATGTTGTATATATTTTGGGCTGGAATTTACAGGTTATTGCTTTTGAAATGGAAGCACCCTCATCAGCTATTGAGATTCCTCCATGTAGGCTCCATATCGGTGGAGACAAGAAAATCTCTCCCTTGATGGTTGAATTTGTTGGTTTTATAATTTGGGTGGATTGGCTGGTGCATCTTCTCTTATCAGTCCTTGTGGGGATAGACCCCTTAACCTTCCCCTACCTCATTGAATCCACCTAGAGTCTGTTTGCAGGAGCCTGTATTGAACCTCTGACTTGGAGAGGGTGCTGTTAGATATGATTCTTTACAGTTGTTTAGCAGTATACAGTAGCCCCCACTCTCACCGGTGCTGTTCTGTGTGATAATCTACTATCAAGAGCTTGACAGAACAATTCATCAGTGGCACAGTAGTGCACGTTCAGTAATGATTCAGAGAACACACGTGCCTGGGTGCATAAGTGCCTGGGTATCTGGATGTCCTCCGATATCTGGCTGTGGATGCGGCCGCCTATCGTTTGTTCATGTAATGTCCAGTATCAGCAGTGGTGTGGCAAGCTGGGCAGGCAGAGCTAAATCTTCCAGGGAGGTGCAGGGCTGCAAGCCACACCACAACCTAACAGCCATTTCCACGGTTCCCTCTGCCTCCCCTAGTGCAGGCACCCGAATGGCGTCTGCACCACCTGGAAGTTTGGAGAGCCTACAGGCCAGGAGGCTTGCCGGGTTATCAGTTTGTCAGTGAGCCTGGAGCAGCGCCTCAGTACTTCCGCTTTCTTCCCTGCCACTTCACTGCTTTCTTCCTTCAAGTGGCAGAGGGTGGCCGAAAGGAGGTGGTAGAAAGGGGCTGTTGACGTTGGAGCCAAGAGCGGGCAAGCAGGTGCAGACAAGAGGGTTGTGAGCATGGCTTTAAGTGGGCCGGGTCTCACCGGGTTTGAGCACCAGCAGTTTTATAAAAGGGGCCTCGAAATGGGTCTCTTTCGGGCTCTGTTTTGTGCCCTGGCACAGGCGCTCCGGTTTTTTTTCCGGACTGCAGTGACTGCGGCACATAGATGTGCGCCGCTCACACTGCTCACGTCACACTAGTGGAGAAGTTACGGCATGATGTCATGCCTGGTGAGCGTTGTAGGGGAAGGGAAATCATTTAAAGAGAGTCATTTTCTCTCCGGATTTCCGTTCTCTTTTTGAAACTCGGGAGCAGCAACATTGTTGTGGTGTCACCAGGGCTGTAAGTGGAAGCGTTTTCAATATTATTTACAACATAGTTGCTGCTTATTTATCTTATGCAACTAACAACCATTGACATAGCCAATAGTCCTGACTTGTTGTAGGTCCAATAACAAAGCCGATAGTCCTGACTTGTTGTAGGTCCATTGACAAAGCCGATAGTCCTGACTTCCATTGACAAAGCTGATAGTCCTGACTTGTTGTAGCTCCATTGACAAAGCCAATAGTCCTGATTTGTTGTAGGTATGATGTTACTTGTTGTAGCATATATCTGGAAGCAATGACAGAAACAGCAAAATACAAGTTGGGTGGCACACTACGCTGAGCACAGATTTTTTTAGTTTAAGTGTTTTTAAGCCACACCCTAAATTACATTGGCCACGCCCATATGAGAGACCCTCCAGTTTTTTCACCCCACTTAAAGCCCTGGGAGCTCCAACCTCGAGCAGGGGGGGAGGGGGCAGAGGGGGGGGGGTACTACGGGTAAATGTCAGGAAAATGCGCTGAGTTGGTGATTTCAGTGTCCTCTGACCACCCACTGCTCAAGATGCATCCCCGACTCTGCTCACTCTGCTCCGCTTGCACTGCCCCTGCGGCTGCGACGCGTGACCGTGGTAAAGTGATAAAATTTGCAGAGTCCTAAAAACGAATGTCCGCATAAAGGGGTCTGAAAGCAAAATGTTAGGGGAGAACCACGTCAAGAGTGTCCAGTCTAGCACTTCGAAATTACTTTAGTGTTGCCTTGTCTAGTGCCTGATGTGATAGCATGTCTCTTCTGATGTAAACACTTTTTCTTTCTTCCTTTTGCTCCTTCTTTCCTTTCCTCCTTCTTTTCTTTGTTCCTGCTTTCCTTTGTTCCTGCTTTCCTTAGTTTGTTCTTTCTGTCTTTGTTTCTTTCTTTCCTTCTAGCTTTCCTTTTTTCTTTAATTCCTTCTTTTCTTTTTCTTTCTTTCTTTCATTCTTTATTTCGGTCTTTCCTTCTTTCATTCCTTATTTCGGTCTTTCCTTCTTTCTGAAAGACAAGAGGTTTGTAGCCAATGTCATATGATTTCATGTTTTAAATCTTTGTTGGACCTTTTCATTTTACTAAAATAATGTGTACAGCATAGCTACGTATAGGGGTTTCTGCCAGACTTCATCCATTAGTCTATTTGTAGGTGTCATTCACATCCTCCCCACCATGCATTAAGGGGCAATGCATCAGCCCATTCCATCCTATGACTGACTTCCCTACGAGTAACAACATTCCACCCTTTTCACAAGAAACATCCACACACAAAGTAGTTCCCTGCAGTGCTAGGGAGTACTCTGGTAATGTGTATTTTTTCGAGAACAAAAAAAGCTTTGTTGCCTGTAGCAATTTTTTTATTTTATTTTAATGGATGAGGGCCCGGTACATTCCCAAACAATAACGTTTTTTCCAAAAACCATGACAAAACTAAAAAACACTTTCCAGAGGGCTGGCAGTCATTGCCAGACCTATTGTCTTTGCCAGTGCGTGTTTAAATAGGCGTGACACTTCAAAGTAGTGCAAATAACCTTGATAATGACTGCCTTGACTCAGTGGTACTCACATTATTAATTTAAGAATGAAAGGTTGATGGGGCCCAAGAGGCACTCAACTATGGACTTTCAGGTTGTACACACATCTTACCAGCAAATGCCTGCGTTAATAACCGCAGAGTTCAGTTAAGTGAATTCATATTTCTTTAATCTTATAAATATGTCAGATCTATATATTCTAATACAACTAACCAATCGTGTTTCTTTTTAGCATATGTAGGTGTGCTGCAACATTTTGATGGGTTCAGAGAAATGATTGCCAGATATGTGGCAATTTGTCATCAAAATAATTAATAGGATTGGGTTCTGTCTGTCGGTGAAACATCTGTCCGATGTCATAGAGCGGAAAAATACTTATAGGTTTACTACGAAATTCCCACTTTTTGTATTTACTGTGGCTTTTTTCAAACAAACATGTTATTTGCCTTCAATAATGTTTCAGAGATCTGTCCAAACATCAGCACAGATGGTGAATGCAAACTATCCAACTGAATTTCGGTAAGAGAGGTTTGCTTTTACTTTTTGAAACTTGTTTTTGAAATAGAGAGCATGTAAAAAAAAAAATCCGATTATTGCAGCATAAACATATGTTATGTTTCTTTTATTGCACGGTACTGTATCAACACCTGTACACAGGCCTTCATTTTAAGAATAGCTGTTTTGTTGTTGACTGTTGACCTATTTTTGATGTGTAACTTTAAAGTTATGTGTAGTCTTTCAGTATTCATAAACAATGGTGTGTTTATTGTGATTGTGATTGAGTTCGCCCCTCGTGTATGTAATAATGCCACTGTGGTAGTTTTCTCCCTGCACGTGAGGGCCATTGATAACATTCTCTGCCCATGTCTGTCTGCCTTTGGTTTGTCAGGAGTATACCCCTAAATAATGTGCACCAAAGGTGGTGGTCTATGACAGACAGGTTATTTCCATTCACTGGGGCAATCAAGGGCTCTAGCTTCAAACAATTCGCTGTTTACGCGCTTTTTCAGCACTCTTTGAGTTTGGCAGATTTTGGTGCAGGGATACCTTGGGGGACGCAATTTCTGTTTTTGGTCCTGATACCTGCACCAAAATCCACCATTTCTAGTATTCTCCCCTGAAATAGGGACTCTGCGCAGACTGGGCACTATCGGTCAGTTTCCAGACCGTTTTCACTGATTCCCCTGAAAAAACATTTGACCTTATCCAGTTGCTCAGATCTAGTGGAATGTATTAGTGGGAGGGCAAGCGGATGGAATTTGGGAATTGGAGGTCAGAGCAGGCTTTATCCGGACATGCAGATCACTGTCTCCTCCCCATGTACTGCTGGAGGGATCGGGCAGAGGCTAGGCACTCCATCCTAGATGAGAGCTCTGGTGTCTCTTGGCCCAGAATGATTAAGACTAGAGATTGTGAACACAATAATTCTGGACCAAGAGAAACTTGGAAATGTTGGAGACGCTCTGGGTGAAATTCCACTACTGGTAAAGCAGACACAAATGGGGCGGAGGAACAATAACTTTGGCGAGGTTTATTGTAGAGTTCCACTCCACTAAACTTTAAATTACCAATATATTAACATAGTTACATGTGAAGGAGGGGATTCCATGTTGTTTAGTCACAGTGGTGACTTAGTACATCATTTGATAACTGTTTTAGCCTCCACTTGTCTTAATATCAGCCTGCTATTCACCTCTTCCTAGAACACTCCTAACATTTTAGTGCACGGCGATGGGTTATTTTTAGTCTACAATGTGCTCATCTAATTTTCAACCAATCTAAAATGTATTTCTGATGGTGCTATATATATATATATATATATATATATATATATATTCACATACAAAACAAAGGGGCATTGTGATGTTATAGTTAAGTAAAGTTCTAAGATTTTAAATTACATATATAAAAAAGCATTTACAATGCAACGGTCTCGCCTTTGCAAAAGTTAGAGCTATTGGCATTATGAATGACAACATTTTTATTTATGTGTTGGTTTGGAAAACAGATAAATAAATGGCATTGTCATTTACATTCTGACTGCACTAAGACCAATGCAGCCATTACGTCATCTAAGGAGGCCATCCTTAATGTCAATACAACCAGGAGGAATAGAATCGTGGGCCGATTATTCTGTCATGCTCCTCCGCAGTTTCCCCAGAGTTGTATTGATGCTATAAAGGGGCCCACCTCTAGATAACCCCAAGTCTGGCTTAGGACAACACACAGACTTTTGGGGTAATCAAGCGGGGGAAAGGAAAGGTAGGGGACAGCAGGGAGGGAGATCTAAGGAAGAGAAACAAACAGAGTCTAAGCACAACAGATCAATAACTATACATAACCCATTGTCGTAAGTACCCCCCCCCCTTTGAAATACCTATTTCTTGTCCCTCACCTGAAAATGTAAATAAGTGGAGCCTAAATCAGAGAAGAGGGTAGAGGGCAGTGGCACGCTCACATCCATATGCTCTGGTAAACAAACGAAAGGAAGATAGCATGTTACTTAGTTACAGGTTGTTCAAACATATACATTTGTTTTCCTTATCTCAATGGCACATACCCAAGCGAAGGGAAGGAGAGTCTGGTGCCTAGACCTGCTCGGCAGCGTGCCCTCTTTAACCTCTCTCCTATAGGCATAAAACAACAAAAAGGTGGTTTCTAATTGTGAATAGTCAAGAAAAATAACCTCTTGTTCTTTGTTCGTTTAGAAAACAGCAGAATAGACAATATCCAAAAGAAAACGGTATTATTGCTCCATAATAGCAGCCCAATGTGACTCCACAGTTTGTCATCCGAATAAGGACCGCAAATGTGTCCTTATACACACATAGACTTATCCAGTAATGAAGAAAAGAAACTCCTCTGCAAGAGGCCTTAGAAAACAGACCTCGCCAACAAAGGAGCTCGGACCCCAATGGCAATGTGATGAAGCAACAGTACGAAAAGTTGTGATCACACTCCTTAGGTACCTTTGCCAAGTATTATCAACACACACGCTTTACTCTGCAAGAAACCGGAATTGGGTGTCAACCAACAGAGAGCATTAAATAACAAAATCCCCAGGCCACCACAAAGTCCTCCGTGGAACGGTGGAGGATAGCCTGGCTTGCAGTGAAAACACCCAAGAGAGTACCAATCGGAATCGTTAGGTAGCACGTCCAGCTTGTACTCAGTAATTGCACAAAAGGTAGTGCATGTGCACTCTTACCGGACACCAAATAAGAGCCTTGAAACACCTACGGAGCCTGCCGGTCAAGAAACAAGAATAATCTGCACCGCGGCTCCATTGCTGCCGCGTCTTGTGCTGTTTGCGGGTCGCGCATTGTCACGCACTGTGCGATCCGCAAGGATTGCTGGGGGATGTAGTTCTAGGCATGCGGCTTCCCCGTACCGCCGATCCTGGATAGACAGGCAGTGTCTACCAGCGGCCGGGGAAAACCGTGACACCCAGTGCCATATTTTCACAAGATCTTTAGAGGGGAAAGATGCAGAAACCGTGTAATCCCAGATTTCCCACAGCCCAATATCAGACAGCAGTCTATTCACAATACTTATCCAAGCTATCTTATTGGACCTGTCCAGAATGCTAACTTCCATTAGGGCATTGGCATAAGAAGGCACTTCTGATGTAGACATAATCCGCCTGCAAAATAGCAGTGGGCGTAACTTTGCCTTGTCAGCAATAGATTTCCTGCCCATATCCAGCTTTAGAGGATAGTGTTGTACGATATTTATGTTCTCGATATTATGTCACTGCACCTGGTTTCCAGCATCAGAGCCAGCGGAGGTTCTACCAGCATAAACATGCCAGTTTGCTGGACTCATAATAGAGTGAGCGGACCAACAGTTTAGTGGACAGAGTGCGCTACCACATTTGTATACCCTGAGTACCGTGTCTGACAAACTGTAAATAAGGCAATTCATCTCTAGGAAATCCGATCGGAATTGTGCTACAAGTGAGCAATGTTTGTGCGCAAAAAGCTAATGTAATCTACAGCTATAGGGCTTGACCAGGATGGAGAGGCAAAATCTGTGTGCCAATTGTGCATCCACTTCGTGTTCGCGTGGCAGGCATAAAAGAGTTGTGCAATTTGCTCCCGATTCCTAGTTTCACACCGTATGTTATACTCCATTACGAGGTGTGCAAATGCGCTCTTCGACTGATACCATCTGCTCCGAATCGCAGGAGCAAATACCCGCGGTTTGCACCCTAACTGTGATCTTCTTTTGAATGCAAACTCGAGTTTAAGTCAAAACATGTTCTGAGCCTAAGAAGTACATCTTGATGGTTCAGTAGGTAGAGAAAACATGAACCGTCACATATTTTCCATATATCTGAGCGCCTCTGGGTGAACACTAACAGATCTATTCAGGTTTCGCTTCTTGATGTTTGCACTGTCACACCCTGTAATGGCATAGCAAGCCCACAGTCCGCCCCCACCCCTGGACATTCCTGTGAGAAGACTACATTTTGAAAAAATCCCCGCCGGGCCGCCGCGCTGGCTGCGACGACCCGGAAGCGGTTCGGCAGCCGGCCATTCACATCGCGGCCCCAACCGGAAGTCCTGCCCCATCGCGGCGAGAGCGAGAGAGAGCTGCCCGAGGAGCCACGAAGGCTCCTGATTGAGTCCCGGTCCCGAGATGGGGGACCGGGTGAAGAGCGGCCGGGCGATGGGGAAGGCAGGGCTCTCATGTGGTGAGAGAGCCCCGCAAAGCGCTACCGCCGCCCGAGAGCCAGAACCGCCGCCGAGCACCGCCAGAACAGGTGAGTGTGTTGAGGGAGAGGAGAGGTGTGTGTCTGAGTGTGTGTGTGTGCGTGCGTGTGTCTGTCTGTCTGTGTGCGCGTGTGTCTGTTTAAGGGGGGGATGCGTGTGTGTATGCAGTGTGTGTATGGCTGTGTATGTGCGCATGCGTGAGTGAGGCTCTATGAGGCACGGCGACGTGCGCGCTCCCGAGGTTCAATCTCGGCAAGGGAAAGCGCGTGGAACTCTGCTGTCCACATTCCCCGAAAAGTAACTACATAAGTTGTCTCGCCAGACAGCAAAGCTTCGCTTTGCTTTCGTCTAGGCGAGACCTAAAAAGGCTAGAAATTCATTGGATAAAACAAAAGTTTAAGTTGCGTTTTAGTTAGGCCGTTTAATAATATAAAAACTATGTTTTATAACAAAAAAACAACTAAATTCACTAGCTATAATTTACTGAGTTAACTGTATTATGCGCCCTCACTATGTGTTGCTTATGACTTCATTTATTACATCACTGATGACCTGTTCAGTGACATCATTAATGACATCACTGGTGACATCTCAAATGACTTCATTGATGACATCACTGATCACATCAGTGATGACATTGTCCAACCTACTGCTGTTAAAACTATTCTATGAACCAGTACAGCATTTCAGATATGAAGGTAACTACTACATGTTGCAGAATGATGTAAAGCATAAATTACTCTTCAGACACGAAAGCCCCATTAGGTGAACTAAGCTCCTCCAACACACAGGCCTCGCCATGTGCCAAACATTTTATAAATCGCAGACTGAATGTGGGCAATCAACCATACATGGGTGGGCGAGCACCTTCTGCACACAGTCTTCGCCCTGTGAACAACTCTTCAAGGAGGCCCATTAGGTGGCTGACAGCCATTGCTCTGTACCGAACATGTAGCAGTCGACCTCTTGTGGACGATCAAGCACACATGGGCGGGAAAGTAGCTTGTGCACACAGTCTTCACTCCTATTCACAACTTCTCATGGAGAGCCCACTGCCTCCATTCAGTGAGGCCCTGGAGCCACCCCTCTGGTCAATAAATCCTCGTGGGCAGCCAACCCTCCGCCCAACACTTTACCATTCTTTTCTCTTATTTTATTTTTAGTTTTTTGGTGTTCCACTGTACTTCGCGGGACCACAAGGGGATCTGTGATCGATCCCACAGGAGTCTTGCTGGACCACACAGGAGGCCTCGCTTTTTGAGCCCCACAAGAGCCAGAGGGTCAGGGTGACTCCTCCCCACCCCCTTTTACATATTAGTTTGCTGATTTTCAGGACACAGGACCTGAGCCTCCAAATCCTGCAATGGCAGCACCAACATTTCGGTTGATGTTTCAGCCAGCCATCAGATCGCTCAGTCCTGTGGGAACTATCGACAAATCAGATATTTTTTGACTTTCCAATACCACAGGAGTTCCGTGGGACCAACTGTCAATATATGCTGTATTCTTTAAATCACATTCTATGCAAGTCAGCTGTCTCTCCACCTCAGCAATAATTTCCACTCTGTTACCAATATGAAGTGTTTAACCATGATGAAATCATAATTGCCCAGACTCTCAGTTATGCAAGGTCTTTGTCCTACATTTGTATGTTTGGTGTATCCTGGAAAAAAGAAGATGGCCTTGCCGGCTATCTTGGTGATCCCTTTGAGGTGGGCTCCAGCAGAAACTGGTGAATGATGTCTTGGGCAAGAATTAGTGTTTCCTTTGTCGTTTGTTCCATCAGGGTGGGATTCTTCCTTCTTTGAATGCCTGCAACAATAACCTTGAACAATGAACTTTTTTCTTTGCCATTTTGTCTGTGGGATGGGCTATCAGGTTTTTTTGGAAGTGTACAACAATATTGTTTTAAATACAAAGGATTTTTTGGGCGTTCAAGATACGTTGAGGTTATCGCAGAGTGTCTGTGCAGTTTGAATGTGAAATGCAGCTATTAACAAATAATCAGAATGGTAATTATTATTGAAAGTGCATTCCTATTAAAATCTATAGGAGTAAGTGTTTAAAACATATAATATTTGGGAGTTTGTCATATACATTGTAAATATCTTTATTCGGCAATTTATCACCATAAAAGAATACATATATATGTACATTTCCAATTTACCAATGAAAGATTATAAAATACAATAAAAAGCAAGGGAACCTCATTTCAATAATTTACTACACAAAAAATTCCACCTCAACCTGTAGGACCCCCCAGGAGCAGTTTTAGTAAGCGGGAACGTCTCAACCATGCATTACCCAAAAATTTGGCCACCCCACAGATCATAATGACAGATGAAGAGTCTGTAGAGAGGACACGTAGTGCCTGGCTGTGGCACCTCAACCCTAGTTCCCTACAGACGGGTTTCAACCAGAATTTCCGCGCCCCTTTGTAGGCTGGACAAGCGAAAAACAGATGGGCCACTGATTCCTTTGGGGCCGCACAGCCAGGACATGTACGCAAGAGGGCATCAGAATTCGACCATCTCGCCGTAAAATCATGCACCGGGAGCGTCCCATATCGCAATTTTAGGTACAGCGCTCGATCCAACGGTTTAGTTATCAGGTCTAGAAAGGGTTCCAATTTTCTCACACACTTAATTGACAAAAATTGGTCAGTGAGAGAGCCCACATTCATAGCCCTCGTGGCATTACTCTGTACCCAATCCCAGTAAAGTTTTTTAATAACAGCTTTGGGTGGCGGAGATTGCGACTCCCATGCCTCTCTTAGTCCCAAATTAAAGGCCAGTTCTTTCAGTTTATTTAGCCATCCTATTTTATTACCTGTGTCCAGCAAGAGTAGATCGTCCAGGCCTTCTGCGTACTTTGCAAGCTCCTCAGTTCTTCTTAGTCGGGACCAGAAAAGCAACGGGCGTAACCTCACCAAGTCCTTTAATGTTCTTCTGCCCAGATCTAGTCTTAAAGGGATCATTGGGGTGGAAGCGGGGAGGGCTACCACTTTCCTAAAGAAATTGTTTTCCGCTACCATCAGATCTGTGACCCCTTCGAACCCCCACAGTTCAGAGCCATAAAGTGCTGCCGGAAGAATCTGTCCCTCATAGATGGCCATGACTGGAGAGACCGGTTTACTACTTGATTCCCGGAGCTCCTTCAACGTCACCCCAGATACTCTACGATGACTAAGTAGCATTTTGGAAAGATGATCCTTCCAAGTCATACGGCTGTTTATCCGGACTCCTAGATAGTCAAAGGATGTGACCAGCTCGAGGGGGGCATTGTTAAGCACAAAGTGATTTTTAAATCTTTTTGAGGGGGCAAAAGCCATCAATTTAGTTTTTGATGTATTGATGGTTAAGCCTCGGGAGGTGCAGAAGGAGCTAAACCGATTCAAAAGTTTTTGTAAGCCCACCGGGGATTTAGAAATTAGTAGGGTGTCATCCGCGAAGAGGAGTGTGGGGATTCTCTCCCCCGCCAGGGATGGGGCATCCGTCTCTTCCCCCATCAGATGGTCCACCACTCCATTCACGAATAGGGAGAAGAGGGTCGGAGCCATAACACAACCCTGACGTACTCCTCTCCGCACAGGGATCCTATCTGTTAGTTGACCCTGGGATCCCCATCTAACCCTCGCATAATTCCCCTCGTGCAGCTTCACGATTAGGTTCAGAAGACTGCTGGGAAAACCCATCTCACCAAGTATTTGCCAAAGTTTTGCACGAGGGACCAGGTCGAACGCAGTCTTGAGATCTATGAAGGCCATATACAAACTGCCTTTCTTGATGGTAACCGCCTTCCAATAGATTGCAAAAAAACGAAAGACCTGGTCCATCGTGCCAACCTTCCTTCTGAACCCCGCTTGTAAGTGGGAGAGGATACTCGCCTCCTCTATCCAGTCGCCAACTCTTGAGATGATGACCCTGCCGACCACTTTCTGGATGATGTCTATCAGACTGATAGGTCTGTAGTTCGCAGGGTCATCTCTTGCCCCCTTCTTATACACGGTGACTACCTCGGCCCCTTTCCAGGAGTCAGGTACCTGGTGTCCCCTCATGATCAGATTCATTATTCTAGCAATTAGTTTAGCCCAGGCCTCTGGCTCCGCCATCAACAAATCTCCAGGGATCCCATCCTGCCCGGCGGCTTTTTTAGGGGTTAGATGTCTAATCGCCATCATTACTTCTGAGGACGAAAATAACAGAGCATTGTCCTCTAGATGGACCCCTTCACCCATACCATTCACCCCAAGTCTAGGTGTTTCCTCTAAGTCGCCGTATAGGGATGAAAAATGAGTAAACCATTGCTGACTAGTTATATGAGCAGCCAATGGTTGCGATTTTCTCTGTCTTGTTTTATTAATCAAATCCCAAAAGAGGTTCGGGTTCCTACTGCTCACAGCCGTGGAGAGTTCCTGCCAGTGCCGTTCCTCCCACTCCCGTTTGGCCAGTGATAGTGCTTTCAGATAATCCTTCCTGGCCGCTCTAACCAGTAAAGGGTCCCCTGAAAGCAGGGCTCTTGTCAGATTTTTCCTTGTGCTCTTACAATGATCAGTATACCATGGTCTACAAAGAGTAGAAGGTATAGCGGTAGCCCTATTACCTTTCCCTCTCGAGATGAAAAATTGGCCAACTTGATCTATTGTCGCTTTATAGGCAGAGTCAAGTGAGGGGTGTTGGGGGTCAATGATCCGCTTATCTCCCTCCCAGATCTCTAAATTAGAAGTCAGATCCTCAATCAGGGATTTAATGATACCTATATCATCCTCCTTGAGGTTAGCCTTATCCCATTTTAATCTGCGGTTGTTATTGGATGGGATCACCTCTTTAGTTATTTTTAAGGAAACGCTCGCCCGCCTGACGTTAGAAACACCCCAATTGAACTTACAGCACAGGGGGTTGTGGTCACTATCCTGACTTGGAAAGACCTCCATATCAATAAGGTCCGCCCAGAATCCAACGTCCATTAAGATGTAATCTATTCGGGACGGCCCTGAGAGTCTATTAAAGGTCAATGCCCCTGACTGGTCGGAAGTGGTTCTGCCATTAAGGGCTCTTAGATTGTGGTCCCTGGTCAGTGCATTAATTTGAATGACCCTGGGTGACCACTTCTTAATAGGGGGAAGGGAGAGCGTTGGAATGGACCATTTCGAATCCTCCTCTTCAATTCCTAAGGGATCATCTCCAAGGAGGGGTTCGAAAGTACAGTTAAAATCACCCCCCACAAGGATTTTAGCCGAACAAGAGCAATTGGCTAAGGCCGAGTCAAGAGCTGTTAGGGTCGAAGAGGTGGAGTCGCCCGGTGTCCCTCTCGCATACACATTAAAGAGGTCAAGCCTGACGGCATCCTCCCGTCCTCTTGCCGAAAGGTGGAGTATATCATTACACTCCACATTGTGGTAAGTGACCACCCAGTTCAGATCTATTTTTAACCAAACTATGAGCCCACCCGCTGGTCTACCCTTTCCTTTGCTTACAGCAGGCACAAAGTGGGTGGTATACCCCGATTTATATAACGGGACTAAGCTCCATGTTTCCTGAAAGAGGCAAACATCGAACTGCTCAATGAATGTATGCCACTCTGGAATTTCGAGCTTCCTCTTTAACCCGGCGATGTTCCAAGAAAGGAGGTTTATTACCCGCCGTCCTCTAGGCATAGAAGTATTACCCACCACAAACACACTCTCATTAACCACCCTGCTCGTAAGACTCTCCCCCTCCTGGACCAGTGAAGCGGAGGTTGTAGAGCAACCAACCGTAATATTCAGAGGCTCAGCTAGCCTAGGATCTTCAATGGGGTCATTGGTGGTGGCCATAAGGGCTGTAGGTAAACTAACTTCTCCTGCGTCTAAATTCCCACGGAGTAGTCCAGGATCCTCTACTCCATGGAGTTCATTATCCCCCCCCCCCAGGCCCCAAACTTCAATCGCAGTCTTCCAGCCCTGACAGCTGGGAAAACCGATTGTAAGAATCCAGCGGGGTAAAAGGTATAAGGTGATTCATCCTTGAGCCCGGGTTCAACGTATGTCTGTAAGGAACCATGGACCAAGCGGAGTGTAAATCGGGCATCCTGGTGGACTGATGCCCATACTGGGGATGATTGTTAATATAGGGTAGCGTAAAAGACGACCTAGAAGACTGGGGTCTGTTTGCGTATTTAGTGGTAGTGACTTCTAACCTGGGATAAAAGTATGTTAAAGCCCGTGGGGTGATGCCGGTTTCCCCGTTCCCAGGTGGCCAGTTTAAGATATACTCAACTGCCCGAGGATCTCTGAAGTTAACCACCACTAGATCCCCCCTCTATATTTTTCGTAGTATTCCCCAGCCAGTTAATCCTTCTAACGTGAACTATGTCCCCATCTATATTTGGCGCTATCGGCCTGTGCAACCTCAACCAGTGGATGATTTTATTTTTAAGGTCAACATATCCCTCCTTCTTATTTCCTGTTAACTGTGGCACCCCCGTTAGAATCACAACATAGGGCACAGCTTCTGGGGGGATCTCTACTTGTGGGACCCTTTTATGAGATGTTCTACTATTTTCACCATCCCCATGTGCATTCTGATTGTTGCTAGTCGAGGCCTTTAAGGTTGGTTTGGTGGAGACGGCACCCGATACAGTGGCTGGGGCTTTTAAATGTCTAGGCGGCGATGTGTTTTGTGGAGGGGGAACAACTCTACCCTGAGGCTGGCTAGTTTGCTTAATCTGAACAGGGACAGATGAAATTACAGATTTCTTTTGAGGTATAGTGGGAGGGGGCCCTGCCAGGGGTATAGAATGCTCCGCCCCACTTCCTTTATTAATGGTAGGAGTGGACATACTAGTTATGGCAGCTTCCAATATGGTTAATCTAATTTCAACCTTCTTAATAGACTCATTGATAGGAAGGAGAAGAGATCTCAACAAAAATTCCAAGTTCCCTGTCACTGAGGAGAGAAGTTGGGGTGTAGTAGCGGATGGGGTGGCTCTATCGTTGTTAACTGGAGCCACATCGTGTGTGGCTACTACAACAGGGCAATGAACCGGTAAATCCGCACCCTGTGGTATATGGTCCTGCTCTGCAGCTGATGGAGTCTCGGTTGTAAGGAGAGTTTTTTTCCCTTTACCAAAGTCGGTGTGCGATGTTTTGGCTATACTGGTACCATCCTTTGTTTCTTCCTTCTTTTACTAGGGGGAGGGCGGTGGATCTGGGCTACAGGTAAGGACTTAACTCTCTGTTGCTTAGATTTAGAAGTCTCAATAACGCGGCTACAGCTAGGGGTAGGTGAGGAAATTACAATATCATCCGAGGGCAAACAGGGAGTAGCTACAAAGTCACGAAACAGTAAAGGGACTCCGTCTTGGCTTGCATTATCCTCACTCAAATCAATCAAATCAGTCGAATCTCCCTCCCGGTTCAATACCAGTAAACCATCAGTGAGGGGTCTGAGTTTCATATTCTCAACTGAGCGGCGCCGCTCTGCCCTACGCTCTGCTAGAATAGCGACCTTTTCTCCCTCACTCTTCTTAGGAAAGTAATTCTCCAGTGAACCATTGCGTAATTTAGGATTTTTACCCGGAGTAACCTCTTCTGTTGCCATAACCAACTTGTGATGAAACACTATCCTCCGAACTACAAAATAAAAGGGGTCAGGCCCTGCCCGGCCTCCTCCGGCCCCGGACGGCCACAGACGGTCCCGCCCTTGTCCCGGGCTTCTCCCGGCGCCCTCCCGCGCAGCGGGAAGGACTGCTTCTTTTAAGAATGTACAAGGGTGAACTAGGGGGCGTGGCCGGCAGGGAGAGGAGCCCAGCTGACACGGGCGCGCGGGGACTCCTGGAACTCAGAGTCCACCCGCTCTACCCTCGCAGCCCTGCCGGTGTCCCAACAAGCCCCAGGCAAAGTTCCACAACACTGCTAAACCGCGAAGCGGGACCCGCGCAGCGGGTCCGGCGAGCAGCAGCGGCTTAGCAGGCAGGATTCAGAGAGGTCCGTGGTCCGAGGTCCGTGGCGTTGCAGAAGTCCAAATAGATTCCCGCTGTTGTGGGGGATGGAGGTAATTAAGTACCGCTGTGTTGGGGGCGCGGCCGGCAGGGAGAGGAGCCCAGCTGACACGGGCGCGCGGGGACTCCTGGAACTCAGAGTCCACCCGCTCTACCCTCGCAGCCCTGCCGGTGTCCCAACAAGCCCCAGGCAAAGTTCCACAACACTGCTAAACCGCGAAGCGGGACCCGCGCAGCGGGTCCGGCGAGCAGCAGCGGCTTAGCAGGCAGGATTCAGAGAGGTCCGTGGTCCGAGGTCCGTGGCGTTGCAGAAGTCCAAATAGATTCCCGCTGTTGTGGGGGATGGAGGTAATTAAGTACCGCTGTGTTGGGGGCGCGGCCGGCAGGGAGAGGAGCCCAGCTGACACGGGCGCGTGGGGACTCCTGGAACTCAGAGTCCACCCGCTCTACCCTCGCAGCCCTGCCGGTGTCCCAACAAGCCCCAGGCAAAGTTCCACAACACTGCTAAACCGCGAAGCGGGACCCGCGCAGCGGGTCCGGCGAGCAGCAGCGGCTTAGCAGGCAGGATTCAGAGAGGTCCGTGGTCCGAGGTCCGTGGCGTTGCAGAAGTCCAAATAGATTCCCGCTGTTGTGGGGGATGGAGGTAATTAAGTACCGCTGTGTTGGGGGCGCGGCCGGCAGGGAGAGGAGCCCAGCTGACACGGGCGCGCGGGGACTCCTGGAACTCAGAGTCCACCCGCTCTACCCTCGCAGCCCTGCCGGTGTCCCAACAAGCCCCAGGCAAAGTTCCACAACACTGCTAAACCGCGAAGCGGGACCCGCGAGCAGCAGCGGCTTAGCAGGCAGGATTCAGAGAGGTCCGTGGTCCGAGGTCCGTGGCGTTGCCGTGCGTTTGTCATATACCTTATGTGACCAAAAAAACACTTCAACAGTGCTAGCAAATGTGTATTGTTTGTAAGGTGAGAATCCTCATATAAAGTTGCACATTTTTTACAAAGTGTGTTTCATTATCTTTAGCTGTAGCGGTGTCAGCTTTTGTTGTCAACAAAGGCACCTGACAAAGAAATAATATACAAAAAGTATTGTGAACAATCTCATGACTCAGCGTTTACCTGATATCAGTTTAATGAATACTGGTTCAGCAATTTTTGAAGTCACAAGTTGAGGATTTAAATTTTAGTGGCCGTTAACAAAAGTTGAAGTTATAAAGCACACTTTTAGAGCGCACATGTTGTGGTGTTTCAAAAACGTTTGTGAGAATGGGACGCCCTCTTAGTGACACATTAATTCTGAAAAATGTTACTTTAAATTATTAGTAAAAAATTCAATTTTACATTTGTCAGTTACAACAATCAAATCATCCCCAATCAGACTTTAAATTCACATGTCAATTTTAGTGCCCTCTTGAGTACAAAAAAGAGTTAATGAACAAATAATTGACAATGATACCTTGGCAAGAGATGGTTTCATAATGCTGAGTACTACATCATACAATATGTTTTGGTTGAGCATACCATTCTCAATAGCACCATACCTATTTCCAGACACATTTTACTGAAGGTTTGATGTTTAACAGTTCTGTTTTTAAGTGTTTAATGGCACATTGCTGTACATACTATATTTGTCTTCGCTTTTGTTCCAATAGATATTCTCTGGATAATAACCTCCTGTCCCCAGATCAGAGACATTTTTACGAAGAAAATGGGTTTCTCGTGATTAAAAATCTTGTTTCAGCTCGAGACATTGAAGAATTCAGGTATACAAATTGATTGTAATTGGCGCTGCAGATTGGTTCCATTTGTGAGGGGTTGGGGGTCTTGATTGATGTAGAGTTAACCTCCATTGTTCCATCTCTTTTTCATATCAGAGTGCATATTTCTTTTGCCATCATGCAATTGGTTGCATATGTTTGCCTTTAAAGCTTTGTAGACATCCTTAATTTACATTTCACTTTGTAATATTTTTACATACAATTGCATCCTGCAAAACGATCTTACTTTAGAACAAGATTGTTATACTTTAATCCTCCTATTGTAGTACTTTTTCCAATTAAAGTCCCCCGTAATCTCGAAATCTTTACCTGCTTTCTATCACTCAACCATTTGTAACTTTGACCTGACCTGACTCAGTGGCTGAAAAAGTTGTATTCAGTCACCTGAAAACTCTCAGAATCCTGCATGCTCCCATTGTGAAATTCACAAACCTTATCCACAGAGTAATTTCTGTTAGGTTGCAGCCTTCTTTTCTTGCTTACGTACACATGACTTCTTGCTGGTAGCCCTTTTTATGTGCTTATGAATGTATCATTATTACAACAACCTCACTCAGTTCTCTTGAATGCCACTGAGAAACATTTCTGCCTTTATCATTTCTATTGCAAACTAAGTGCGCTGGGGATGCCCAGACGTGGGTCCCAGGCACTCCACACCACTTGGAGTCAAGCTAGCCGGGCTGAAGAGAGGTGTTACCTCGAAACCGGTCCGGTCCTCGGATGCTTGATTCCGGTCTGGGAAAGATATGGCTGTTGTAGTTCGGACTGGACTGTTCCCATGGGGCAACAGGGTCAGAGCTGATTTGCATAAAGCCATTATCTGACCCAGGGTGGTGTGGAGTGCAAAAAAACGATGGATTTGGGCCCAGATCTTTTGACTGGGGGAGTGTGTGACATTGATCCACATTCAGTCCATCACTTGTTGTTTTTTGCAATTGCCGCCCTAAGTGCGCTGGGGATGCCCAGACGTGGGTCCCAGGCACTCCACACCACTTGGAGTCAAGCTAGCCGGGCTGAAGAGAGGTGTTACCTCGAAACCGGTCCGGTCCTCGGATGCTTGATTCCGGTCTGGGAAAGATATGGCTGTTGTAGTTCGGACTGGACTGTTCCCATGGGGCAACAGGGTCAGAGCTGATTTGCATAAAGCCATTATCTGACCCAGGGTGGTGTGGAGTGCAAAAAAACGATGGATTTGGGCCCAGATCTTTTGACTGGGGGAGTGTGTGACATTGATCCACATTCAGTCCATCACTTGTTGTTTTTTGCAATTGCCGCCCTAAGTGTGCTGGGGATGCCCAGACGTGGGTCCCAGGCACTCCACACCACTTGGAGTCAAGCTAGCCGGGCTGAAGAGAGGGGTTACCTCGAAACCGGTCCGGTCCTCGGATGCTTGATTCCGGTCTGGGAAAGATATGGCTGTTGTAGTTCGGACTGGACTGTTCCCATGGGGCAACAGGGTCAGAGCTGATTTGCATAAAGCCATTATCTGACCCAGGGTGGTGTGGAGTGCAAAAAAACGATGGATTTGGGCCCAGATCTTTTGACTGGGGGAGTGTGTGACATTGATCCACATTCAGTCCATCACTTGTTGTTTTTTGCAATTGCCGCCCTAAGTGTGCTGGGGATGCCCAGACGTGGGTCCCAGGCACTCCACACCACTTGGAGTCAAGCTAGCCGGGCTGAAGAGAGGGGTTACCTCGAAACCGGTCCGGTCCTCGGATGCTTGATTCCGGTCTGGGAAAGATATGGCTGTTGTAGTTCGGACTGGACTGTTCCCATGGGGCAACAGGGTCAGAGCTGATTTGCATAAAGCCATTATCTGACCCAGGGTGGTGTGGAGTGCAAAAAAACGATGGATTTGGGCCCAGATCTTTTGACTGGGGGAGTGTGTGACATTGATCCACATTCAGTCCATCACTTGTTGTTTTTTGCAATTGCCGCCCTAAGTGCGCTGGGGATGCCCAGACGTGGGTCCCAGGCACTCCACACCACTTGGAGTCAAGCTAGCCGGGCTGAAGAGAGGTGTTACCTCGAAACCGGTCCGGTCCTCGGATGCTTGATTCCGGTCTGGGAAAGATATGGCTGTTGTAGTTCGGACTGGACTGTTCCCATGGGGCAACAGGGTCAGAGCTGATTTGCATAAAGCCATTATCTGACCCAGGGTGGTGTGGAGTGCAAAAAAAACGATGGATTTGGGCCCAGATCTTTTGACTGGGGGAGTGTGTGACATTGATCCACATTCAGTCCATCACTTGTTGTTTTTTGCAATTGCCGCCCTAAGTGCGCTGGGGATGCCCAGACGTGGGTCCCAGGCACTCCACACCACTTGGAGTCAAGCTAGCCGGGCTGAAGAGAGGTGTTACCTCGAAACCGGTCCGGTCCTCGGATGCTTGATTCCGGTCTGGGAAAGATATGGCTGTTGTAGTTCGGACTGGACTGTTCCCATGGGGCAACAGGGTCAGAGCTGATTTGCATAAAGCCATTATCTGACCCAGGGTGGTGTGGAGTGCAAAAAAACGATGGATTTGGGCCCAGATCTTTTGACTGGGGGAGTGTGTGACATTGATCCACATTCAGTCCATCACTTGTTGTTTTTTGCAATTGCCGCCCTAAGTGCGCTGGGGATGCCCAGACGTGGGTCCCAGGCACCCCACACCACTTGGAGTCAAGCTAGCCGGGCTGAAGAGAGGTGTTACCTCGAAACCGGTCCGGTCCTCGGATGCTTGATTCCGGTCTGGGAAAGATATGGCTGTTGTAGTTCGGACTGGACTGTTCCCATGGGGCAACAGGGTCAGAGCTGATTTGCATAAAGCCATTATCTGACCCAGGGTGGTGTGGAGTGCAAAAAAACGATGGATTTGGGCCCAGATCTTTTGACTGGGGGAGTGTGTGACATTGATCCACATTCAGTCCATCACTTGTTGTTTTTTGCAATTGCCGCCCTAAGTGCGCTGGGGATGCCCAGACGTGGGTCCCAGGCACTCCACACCACTTGGAGTCAAGCTAGCCGGGCTGAAGAGAGGTGTTACCTCGAAACCGGTCCGTTCCTCGGATGCTTGATTCCGGTCTGGGAAAGATATGGCTGTTGTAGTTCGGACTGGACTGTTCCCATGGGGCAACAGGGTCAGAGCTGATTTGCATAAAGCCATTATCTGACCCAGGCTGGTGTGGAGTGCAAAAAAACGATGGATTTGGGCCCAGATCTTTTGACTGGGGGAGTGTGTGACATTGATCCACATTCAGTCCATCACTTGTTGTTTTTTGCAATTGCCGCCCTAAGTGCGCTGGGGATGCCCAGACGTGGGTCCCAGGCACTCCACACCACTTGGAGTCAAGCTAGCCGGGCTGAAGAGAGGTGTTACCTCGAAACCGGTCCGGTCCTCGGATGCTTGATTCCGGTCTGGGAAAGATATGGCTGTTGTAGTTCGGACTGGACTGTTCCCATGGGGCAACAGGGTCAGAGCTGATTTGCATAAAGCCATTATCTGACCCAGGGTGGTGTGGAGTGCAAAAAAACGATGGATTTGGGCCCAGATCTTTTGACTGGGGGAGTGTGTGACATTGATCCACATTCAGTCCATCACTTGTTGTTTTTTGCAATTGCCGCCCTAAGTGCGCTGGGGATGCCCAGACGTGGGTCCCAGGCACTCCACACCACTTGGAGTCAAGCTAGCCGGGCTGAAGAGAGGTGTTACCTCGAAACCGGTCCGGTCCTCGGATGCTTGATTCCGGTCTGGGAAAGATATGGCTGTTGTAGTTCGGACTGGACTGTTCCCATGGGGCAACAGGGTCAGAGCTGATTTGCATAAAGCCATTATCTGACCCAGGGTGGTGTGGAGTGCAAAAAAACGATGGATTTGGGCCCAGATCTTTTGACTGGGGGAGTGTGTGACATTGATCCACATGCAGTCCATCACTTGTTGTTTTTTGCAATTGCCGCCCTAAGTGCGCTGGGGATGCCCAGACGTGGGTCCCAGGCACTCCACACCACTTGGAGTCAAGCTAGCCGGGCTGAAGAGAGGTGTTACCTCGAAACCGGTCCGGTCCTCGGATGCTTGATTCCGGTCTGGGAAAGATATGGCTGTTGTAGTTCGGACTGGACTGTTCCCATGGGGCAACAGGGTCAGAGCTGATTTGCATAAAGCCATTATCTGACCCAGGGTGGTGTGGAGTGCAAAAAAACGATGGATTTGGGCCCAGATCTTTTGACTGGGGGAGTGTGTGACATTGATCCACATTCAGTCCATCACTTGTTGTTTTTTGCAATTGCCGCCCTAAGTGCGCTGGGGATGCCCAGACGTGGGTCCCAGGCACTCCACACCACTTGGAGTCAAGCTAGCCGGGCTGAAGAGAGGTGTTACCTCGAAACCGGTCCGGTCCTCGGATGCTTGATTCCGGTCTGGGAAAGATATGGCTGTTGTAGTTCGGACTGGACTGTTCCCATGGGGCAACAGGGTCAGAGCTGATTTGCATAAAGCCATTATCTGACCCAGGGTGGTGTGGAGTGCAAAAAAACGATGGATTTGGGCCCAGATCTTTTGACTGGGGGAGTGTGTGACATTGATCCACATTCAGTCCATCACTTGTTGTTTTTTGCAATTGCCGCCCTAAGTGCGCTGGGGATGCCCAGACGTGGGTCCCAGGCACTCCACACCACTTGGAGTCAAGCTAGCCGGGCTGAAGAGAGGTGTTACCTCGAAACCGGTCCGGTCCTCGGATGCTTGATTCCGGTCTGGGAAAGATATGGCTGTTGTAGTTCGGACTGGACTGTTCCCATGGGGCAACAGGGTCAGAGCTGATTTGCATAAAGCCATTATCTGACCCAGGGTGGTGTGGAGTGCAAAAAAACGATGGATTTGGGCCCAGATCTTTTGACTGGGGGAGTGTGTGACATTGATCCACATTCAGTTCATCACTTGTTGTTTTTTGCAATTTATCATTTCTATGGCACATGCTTATCAGTGCCTCCGTATATAGTATATAGTAAATAGTTGACAAACGTTTATCAATTTCCATTTAACCCCTCAAGTACAGTTTTGTTCTTGAAACAAACTCGGAGTCAGTTTTAATTGGTTGTCATTGCTAGGACACCTTTCTTTGCATTAGAAAGAGATTGTTCAACTCTCGTGAATGTAGTTCCGTGTTTCAGGATCAACTCCTTAACCGTTGCTTGGTGTTTGTAGGGGTTACTGGTTAACTGTCATGCATTTTTAGCTGCATAGTGGTGTCTCCCGTTTGACTAGGTGTCTGTCGTGACATATTCAAACCTCATCTGTGAACCTTGTAGTGGTGGGCTTCAAGTCATTTCTGGCCCCTGGCGTAAGAAATTTTTCACATCAAGGCCAGAGCACAGAACATCTGACCTAATGAAGAGCACTTCCTGGATTTTGCAGATTAATGTGGTTTAGATTTAAAAGGACAATATAGAAGGTCCAAGGGCAAAACACTGCAGACGGTTCTCTGTGGTCAAAGCGCTAAACCAATAGATATGACACCAACAACTTTAGTGAAAGAGTAAGGAAGATGCTTGTTAAAACATTACGTTTTAGTGCCCCCATTATAAATTGCCCTTATGCTGTTAATTTCTAGACTCAGAGGGGCTCCTCTCTATGCAGCCCTAAGGATAACAGCAAATGGTGCCCAGTGGCCTGGGAGGGCTGACCAGCTTCTCCCCTTTGAGCCATAATCCACTCTGACCACAGAGACACACAATTAATCTCACTCCCTACCCTGGGCCTTTATTACAAAGAAATGAAAGAGAAAAATTAACAAAGCTACTCACAAAGAAGCCTCCGTTGATGTATTGTCAAGCCATTCTCATTGGTTTTAGTGTAGTGCTACAGACTCTGGCTAGTCCAAGAACTGGTGGCCCTGCAACATGACCCTGTACATGATTCAAGAGAGTGTCTTGCTTCTATTTGGCAGGGACAGAGATGAAGACAGGAACCTCCTGCCCAGGCTGAGGAGAAATCAAAAATCGTGGCCATGAACCAAGATCTCTAGGAGATCGAGCATATATTACGCTGAAGACCTGCTCGTCATGAGTAACTGAGGCAATGAGGCTATGATAAGCAGGAAAACAAGTCTTGATAATGTCAGTTCTGTGCGAGAGCAAGTGTATCATAGTCCTCCTTTCTGTTTGCGCTGTTCAATAATTATGTTTTATAATGTCAATTTTTTCCAGGAATGAATTTGAAAGGATCTGCAGGAAAGAGGTTTCAGTTCCAGGATTGATAATTATGAGAGACATTGCCATCGCAAAATCTGAATTTCTTGCAGACCAGAAAGCTATCACTAAAATACAGGACTTTCAGAATGATGCAGAGCTTTTCAGATACTGCAGTCTGCCTCAGGTAAAATGGAAGGGCACTCTTGTGATGCCTTGATATTTAAGTCCATCTTAAGAAATGCTTTGAATGGCTTTATGAAAAGGGAAGCTGTTTGCATTGACTGGAAAAATAGAGCAAGAAGAGAGCTATGGCATTCCAGCTAGAAAGTACTTAGCCCTCATGCCCTGCAATCATCAGGCCAGCTCTGCTTCACATCATACGGGCCACACGTTACAGAAACAATGGGTGCCTGGTAGGCTCTGGACAGGCAGACTCATTGAGGTACTGAGTCTGCCTGTCCAGTGTGTACCGGATGCAAATTGTTTCTGTGCTTCGTGGCCAGTATCATTTGAACCAAGCCTTCTATGTGACGGACAACACTGGGATTGTATCTGTGATTTGTGGCTGCTCTGTTAATTGCTTCCATTTAAGGCCATTTGTTGATGTACTAATGAAACTTGTGGTTTAGTTCCCTTTGGGTCGAAATGTCGACAACTCATGTGGTTATCTGATCAACAGAACTCAAGTATGGGGATATACTCTTGTTAATGTTGAAACTCATTGTAGATACCTCATGTTTTTTTGGTTGTATATATGTAAATATGTTCTTTTGCACTGAGCACTTTCTGAATCTGGCACTGCCTGCATTGATTGTTCGAATTCATGATGCTGTAAAAATATTATATCACGCTGGCATTATAGTGTCGGCCTATCATTTTATTTATTGATATACTACCACACTCATAGTGGTTCCGGTACCAGGTACATCTTCTTAACTGCCGTGCTGCGGAGACTCTAGCTCTGTTTACGATGTCTTGCCATTCTGTCTCCCATCTATGCTGCGCTGGCGTCTTACTTCGCTGTATGGGTGTAATTAAAAAGGCATAAAAGTCTAACAATAAACGTTTTTCCGAGTGTCTGGTTATAACCCATTTTTCAAATGTCATTAAGGGGCGTCCTGCGTGTATGCTAACCTCCGGTTGTGTAGCCCAGTGTCTTAGGGCAAGGTACTGCCAGTATGTTGTTTTAGGGAGACCGGATCCTGCTGACAGCTGGGGGAAATACATTATCCCGTTTTCATCAAAAAGATCTCCCACCCTTTTGCAGTTTGCTTCTTGCCATGTAAGGTAGCTTTGTCCATAACGCGCCGGCGGAAGCTCTGGATGACCTATGAAAATGGTCAATGGGTATGTGGAAGTAGATAGACCCTGTGCCACCTGAACCCTGACACTCGCCTGAGTAGCCACGCGCTTTACAAATACTCCCTATAACATAACATATAACATAACCTGAACCCTGTCCCACGTAGCCATCGTGGCTCTCAACACCGCGGAAAAGTAAACCCCCATTGGGCGGTATCATCTGGATAGCCATGGAACTTTCCACATATGAATGCCCGCTATTGCCTGATCAATGAAGCACCAATGTTTTTCGGACATTGGCCTGTACCATTCTTCCATATATCGCAATTGGGCCACTTGATAATACCACACTAGGTGCGGAACTCCCAGTCCACCAACTACCTGTTTCAAACAAGTTTTTGGGCGTGCCATGCAAGCTTTTTCCCCACCCCAAATGAAATCTACCAAAAGGTGCTGCAGTTTGGGGAGTACCTGAGGAGGGGGTGGGAGGCTGCAGCGGGAGAGTCTGCATTGCGTAAAGTATGCGGGGCAGTATAGTCATCTTTACGGCAGCCGATTTACCCAGCCAGGACAGTGTGAGTTGTCTCCAACGCTGGAGGTCTGCCTGGGTGTTGGTCAGTAGGGTACCATAGTTCTCACGTGTTGTATGGTCAAGCGTGGAGAATATTTGGAGGCCCCGATAGGGGATACCCAACTCTGCCCACCCAAAGGGAAAGTCTGCTTTTATTTCTCCCTAGGTCAGCTCTAGGAATAGAGGCCAAGAGTTTGTGGCTTTTGAATAGTAATCTTAAAGCCTGTGACCCAGGCGAATTCCTGCATGAGTGGAGGTGAGCGGTTGGGTGAGAGAGCACCACATCATCAGCGTTGAGGGAAATCTTGTGTTCCCTATCCCCCATGCAAATTCCAGTGATTGCGGCTTGTTGTCAGATGTGCTCCGCAAAAGGCTCCATATACAGAGCAAGTAGGAGGGGTGATAAGGGACACCCTTGTTGGGTGCCGCTCCAAATTTTGAAGGCCTCAGACCTAACCCCATTCACATTAATTCTTGCCTCGGGTGATTTATATGTGCTATTGGCCCACTGCAAGTACCAGAGGCCCAGGCCAAATCTCGCCAAAGCCAGGTGCAGGACTGATCAAAAGCCTTCTTGGCATCTACAGACAGGAGCAAGGTTGGTTTCTGAGAGCGTTGAGTCTTGTCAATAAGGTGACATAATTGTCTGGTGCCATCACTGCAACCTCTTTAGGGTATGAATCTCGACTGGTCGGGGTCCACTAGCCCCTCCCTGCATGTATGGTGCTAAGCGAACCACCAGTATGCTGGTGAAGATTTTAAGCTCTACATTCAGCAACGAGATGGGGCAGTATGAGGCGCATTTCTTCTGAACCTTGCCCGGCTTTGGCAAGACCACCACCATGGCCATGAGCATGGAATTTGGTATAGTTCCTTCAGAGCTGAAGAATCGGGTGAGTAGCGGGACTAAGCTCGGAGCCAGGATCTTGTAAAAGTCTGAGGAAAACCCATCTTCCCCTGGGGCCTTAACCGACGCCAGTCCTTTGATCGCCCTCAACACCTCGTCTGGTTTAATGTCTGCATCTAATTTGTCTGCATCCGCATCTGGGAGAGACACGACCTGTGCCTGAGCGAAATATGCTGCTGATGCTGATTCATCTAAGGGATCTGCTGTAAATAGCGCTGTGTAAACATTTTCGAATTCAAGATCTATTAGGTAATCTCCACTATGCAGTGTTGGATTATTTGGGAGCGTATCTGGCACGCCAATAGCTTCCTGGCCTTATTCTCCCCATCATAAAAGCGCTGCTTGGTGCGGAGAAGGGAGAATTCGGCCCTTCGAGATCCAGTTCTTTCAGCTGCTTGAGGATATTGGTAAGCTGGCAGTGCGCCTGGACAGCGCCCGCACTATGGTGCACCATTTCGTCTCTTTAACCTGCCCCTCCAGTTGGCTCCATTTTTCACTTCTGTCCTGGTTCAATTTGGCTCCTATCGCAATAAGCTATCCCCGAATGACCTCCTTCACAGTGTCCCACAGTAGGTGTACATGCGTGTGACCATCATCGTTGTTGTCCAGAAAGGTTTGTATGGACTCTTGGACTTCTTTAATGTTAGCATCATATGTAAGTAATTTATGGTTAAGTCTCCATACCCTATGTCTCTGATAATCCCCCTTTAAGCGCCAGGAAAGGCTAATGGGTCCATGATCTGAGAGCAATGCAGTGCCTATGTTGGTGTCTAATATCCCTAGGGTAATTCGTGGTGTGGTTAAGAAGAAGTCTAGGTGAGCGTAAGACTGATGTGCCGCCGTGAAGAAAGTGTAATCGAGGGTCGTAATGTTAGGTTGCCACCAACCACTGCTGCATGGACGCCAATAGCGCTCCCAGGTGTCCCATACGTTGTGTGGTTCTGCCAAGGGCAGGATCTTGTACTATATTGTAGTGCCCACCCCCCACTATAAGATTCTCGCCCGAGGTTTCCAGGACTGAACCTAATGCGTCCGTAAGAAACACCTCTTGTCCCTCATTGGCCCTTATATTTATGCCAGTGTGTAATTTTGGCCTCCCACAACCACCCGAAGTGCCAGCAGCCTCCCTGGCATTTCTGTCTGCATATTTAATATCTTCCCAGGGAAGTGTGTCGCAAATAATACCGCTACCCCTGCCTTCTTCCCTGGCATGGATGAAAAAAATTGTCGGCCAAACCCGCGAGACCGGAGGCTCGACCAGTCTGTGTGTTTCAAATGCGTTTCCTGCAGAAGACAAACATCGCACTTAATTTCTTTGAGGTATGTCAAGAGTGCCCTTTGTTTTGCCGGAGAGTTAAGGCCTCGTACATTGTGCCTTACTATTAAAGTGTGATGGGGACCATTGGAATATTATGGATTCCCCTCCATCCCAACATTCTGTGGTCCCTTCCGCTTGATGTCCTCTTGGTGGCGAGTGCTACCCATGTCCTCCCAATTGGGGGAATCCCAGCAGTAGTCCAAGGAAGGACCAACTCCTAGGGCTGTCTGTGCCTCTCGAAGGGACCTCACTGCGTGCGTCTCTTTATCCCACACAAAGAGTAGCTTAAAGGGATGTCCCCTCCTGTAGCGTATCTCATGCTCCCGCAGGAACGTAGTCACAGGGCGCAGGGTCCTGCGACGCTAGAGCATTAGCTGGGAGAGGTCCTAGTAAATGCCCACCTGCAGGCCCTCGAACTGGATAGTTGCCTTATCCCGGGTGGCCGCCATAATAATTTATTTTTGTCGATAAGAGTGAAGGCACGTGAGGATGTCCTGGGGTTGGCCTGGGTTCTTTGCCGGGTGACGCGATCTGTGCGTGCGATCCAAAACGATCTCCCTGTCCCCTAACGCTGGGGCAACATATAGGAAAAGCCTTGTCACAAAGTCCTCTAATATCCCTGCATCTGCGCAAATGGGAACTCCTTAGGTGCGTATATTAGAACGCCGGGAACTATTTTCCAAATCTTTGAGACGCAAGCATAGCTTTTCAATGCGATCTCACAAGTCTATCAGCTCTCTTGCATGCAAGTGAAGGTCTTCTTCCCTACCTTCGCCTGCCTTTTCCAAGGTATCCACACGGTCCCCCAGCTCGCTAATGTCCATTCTGACCTGCTTGAGATCCGTGGAGACCTCCTGGCGCAACCCCGCAAAGTCGTCCTGCAGTGTGGTAAACCGTTCCATGAAGCGCCGTGTGATCGGCTCTTCTTTTCCCTGGTCAGTTTGGCCTAGATCTTCTTCCATTTCTGAGATGGTGACAACCTCACGGTTTGTCCGTCTGGCTGTTTACCCCCTGGTTTCTGCAGGATGTCTTTGATGTTAGCGTCTTTTTTGGTACAGCTGGATGTCATTCTGATAGCTCTTTCCAGCATATGCTGAGTTAAACCCAGGCAGTTCCCAATTCCTTAGAGTATGTTTGCCCTCAGATGCGGTCAAATGGATGGTTCCCAACTGGCCTTCCCACGTGTGCTCCCTTCCGCAGGCCTGACCCTGCCGTACTGGCTTCTGTCATGCTATCTTCAAGAGTGTTCCAGCTCTCCGCTTTACAGATCAGTGAGAGGCCTATTGGAAGCCCTGGCTTTTGTTAGGCACTCTGCTACTTCCAGACTCAAATGCGCCTGGCGTCCGGCCCCTCTTTCTCTTCCAATCTCGCCTGAAGTTGCGCTCTGGCAGAGGGCCTCGAGCGGCGTTTCCAAGGGCGCGCGTTACGGGTCTTCCTTACTGCGGCCTTGACACAGGGCTCTCTTCGTCGCTTACAGGCTTGCCTTGCACTACTGAGGGTCCTGTTGGGACCATAGTCTTTTCCCGGCAATTTTCTCCCCCGCGCTGGCCTCTCAATTTCGCTTAATAGGCCCTCTCACCGCCTCACCTCTTCACACTGGGTTAACAGGCTCCTGATCATGCACCAGGAGCACCCGGATCTCCTCTTCTGCTATCCAGCAGGTAAGGCCCGCTCGGTGCGGGGCCTGTGATCCGTATCTCTCCTCTAACTGCCTTCCGCCAGTCATCTGGTCCTCACTACTGTGTTCGTCTTCACGAACACCCTCGCTGATACTTCAGCATCGCCGCTTTCAACACTCCGCGATGACCTCTGATTCTTCTCAGCCTGCGCCCTCAGAGGCCCACCTTCTATAATGGCGGCCGCCGCTTCCCCGCTCAGTCAGGGCCAGAGGTGTCTTCGTCGGTCATGCGGGCTGTAGGCACCTCATCAAGTGACCCAAAGGCAGGCACTCTCTCTGATTTGCGGCTGCTTTCCCTGCAGGTGCCAGCGGCCACCAAAGCTGATAAATTTCGGCCTCGCTCAGCGGAGCTCCGTGAGATGGCTGCTACTCCGCCGCCATCTTGGCCACGCCCTGAGGCATGTTTAAAGGGCTACTTAAGTGGGTGGCACAATCAGTGCTGCAGACCCACAAGTAGCATTTAACTTACAGGCCCTGGGCACATGTAGTGCACTTTACTAGGGATTTAAAAGGAAATTAAATATGCCAATAGGGTATAAGCCAATTCTTCCATGTTTTAAGGAGAGAGCACATGCAATGTAGCTCTGGTTAGCAGTGGTAAAGTGCTCGGAGTCCTAAGCCAATAAATATGAATTCAGCAAAAAGGGGAGGAGGAGGGCAACATTTGTTTTGTGTGTGCCACTGCAGAGAGGGCCAGTTCCAACAGTCAAAAATGTGGAAATCATAATGCCATCACCTGCCAATACTGTCCTTTCTATCTAGAGCGACTCTCTCAATACACTATCTAAGTAGACACTTAGAAAACACAAGTTCACACCATGACATTATTTACATTATAGTGTAAAAGATGTTTCTGAGACATTAACAGTGCAAAGCTACTGTGTTTAAATGGATCAAAAAGCTATGTTTTGAGGACTTTTCTAAACTTTAGGAGTTCAGCGTCCACCTTCAAGAAAGGGAGACCCGCTTTACCTGGGTTTCCTGAATTGAAGAACTGTGATTAGATGGTTATTCTCTGAACGGAGTTTGTGATTTGGTCTATATATTTAACTAATTGAGAAACTGATGAGAATAATCATAATAATAAGGCATTTATTAAGCGCACAGCTACCCCAACGGGGTGTCCCGGCGCTAACAGCAAACAGAAAGTGGAGCAGAGCAAGAGCGCTGACTAGTCCTGGAGGCTGAATAGCCAGGTCTTGAGAGATTTACGAAATTCAAGTTCAGACTGGATCTGGAGAAGGGGGAGTTTGTTCCAACATTGAGTGGCACCCACCTCGAATTATTTGCCTCCTGATCTAGTTTTTTTTAATCTGGGGGTAACAAGCAGATGTTTAGTAGTAGAGCGTAAGGCTCTAGAATGACTATAGGGACGGAGTCTCCTCCTGAGGTACGCTGGTCCCAGACCTTTGGCTGCCCGAAAGGCCATTGTCAAAGCTTTAAACACGATCCGTTTGGCAATGGGGAGCCAGTGCAGTTTCTGCAAGAACGGAGATATGCGTTGCCTAAGCGGGATGCCGCAGACTAGGCGGGCCGCGGCATTTTGGACCGTCTGGTGTCTATGGAGCAGGCCCACAGAAAGACCCAGATACAGTCCATTAGCATAGTCGAGGTGCGAAGTAACCAACGCATGGACCACAGTTTTGCGACTAAAGCGAAGGCAAATAGTCAATTAATTTTTTTATCGTTTTAATTTTGCCAAAGCAGGCGGCTGAGACTATCTGAACCTGAGCGGCAAGGGACAAACGTTTGTCCCATCTGAAGCCCAGATTCTTAACCGAATCCTTGGGAAGAGCGGCAATGCCCAATTCTTCAGGCCACCATAAATTAGAGGAGATGGTTGGTTAAAAAATAAGATCTCCGTCTTATCTGCATTGAGTTTCAATAAATTGCGGTCCATCCAGGCCGCAATATTTCTGAGACATACTTTGAGGGGGTCTGTGGAAAAGTAAATTTTGCCATGTTCTGTGTCCCTACGTGTTCCCCATCTTATGTTATGTGTGCATGATTAATATGCATATGTATCCCCCATGTTCGATTAAAGACGCAATTACAGTTGTGTCCATCCCTAGTATGCCAGTTCCCAGTTCTCGTGAAAGCTACGAATATCAGGCCTATGTAAAGTTACGTTGCCACGTTTCTCAGTGTGCACGTTATTTCATTGAAAAGTCCCCGTTTCTAGGCCTCAAAAGGGCCCGAACACCAGATTCAGCTCCTGTCTCCTGAAACCCTCGCTGAGGAGCGATACAGCCCCCACCTGTATCCTCGACCCTTCACTTACTTCCTGCCTCACAGTGCCCGGCTCAGCCTGGCTCTGCCTCCGAGTCTGCCAAGAGTATGTTATGATTCTAGTTATCAGTCCAGCCCTCCTTCTCTGCATTCCTAAGCTACTGAATCGCATCAATAGTTTCCGTCATTGTCTAGCCTTTACGTCTCCATGTAGGAGAAATATTGCATTTAATGGTCATTTAATATTCTTCAACACGCACTACATGTAGAATAATGCATGCTCCAGTCTTAGAGTCTGTTAGCCTCTCCCCTCCTGACTCTTAGTTTATATCAACATGTCCTCTAAACATTAGATACTAGATAGGGTTTAGGTACATGTCGCCCTGACTCTCCAGACTTCAGTCTCTACTCCTAGCACAGAGTTCATAGCCCCCAGCTTCTCCTAGTAACACGTCATTGTCAGTTTGCGCGCACCATTAGGTTAGAGGTCCCGGCTCCTTAAGTAGCCCCCTCCATGTTTCCGCCCCATTTATGACATATTCTGTTACGTTTACATCACATGTCTATGTACACGCCTCTTGTTACACCCACTTTCACCCTTATCTTTCGCGACTGCTATTGACCACACCCACTGCTCCGCCTACTGTATTCATTGTAATGCAACTGTTTTAGTATATATGCTTGTGTATTGTTATTAAATGTTAGCGCGCTCATTCCAGATCCTGCCCGACAGCTGTCGGGGCCCCCCTGTCAGGCCCTGTCATCCTATTCCTGTGCAGGTTGTCCTGTTCCTGTCCTTTATGCTGTATTAAACCTGCAAACTCCTACTACCTCGAATCTTGACTCTTATTTATTGAGCTATCTGTTATTACTATGTCCAGTAAAACCTAGATCCGGTATTATTTATTTATATACCACATAATGGCGCCCGAACAGGGACTTGCCCTTTCCCCACGCGCCGGTGAAGCCACGCCGGCCCCCTGACCCTCTGCAGCCGGGACGGAACCATACCGTGCACGTGCAGATATTTCTGCTTCAAGTATCCCTCAGGCCCACGGAGGAGACGGAGGTGGCGGTCCAGCATCCAGACGAGGCGGTGGAGGAACGCGGTGAGTCCCGACCAGAGCCCAAGCCGAGAGTCCAAGGTCCGAGGTATCCGGAGGCCCACCCGTAACTGAAGTCCGAAGTTCGTCCGTCCGGCGTCGAAGCAGTCCAGTCCAGTCCGAGGCCTTCCGTTCTTGCTGCCCGGTGAGTACCGTTGCTGGGGTAGTATCTAGACAGGGTCAATCTAATTGACTCTGGTCCGTGGGTTTTGGTGGTACACAGACCCAAAACGAAGTGTCCACTTCGGTGGATGCGGGTCCTGACGTGTCTCTTTATGAGACCGGTGAGTTTCGTACTGTTTCAGCAGTGCATCTAGTTTCTGTTCTAGTCAGTTCTGTTCTCGAGAAAAATTCATGTAATCTGTTTTCCGTATTCAAGGTAGTATTCTGTTCGAACTGTTATTTTAAATGTTTTTCATGTATTTTAATGTCGTGGTATGAATGTGGAGTAATTATCGTGTTTATTGTGTATTGTAATTACGTATTGTGTCTAGGTTACAGTTCAGTCATGCCCTTATTTTCTAAACTACGTCAGTTAAAAAACAGAAAAGGTCTGCTAGAAGCAGCAGTTCCTGTCCCGCCTAGGGACAGTCCAGGTCATTTTATGTATCAGAAGCATGGCATAAGTGCCATATTATATCTAGATTTATGGGTAGAGTACACCAAACAGTTAGAAGAAAAGTATAGATGGCCTGTATCAGGTACATGGGATGCCGAGTGCATCATGCGAGTAGAAGAAGCATTATGGAAAAAGAAAGCCAGACAGTCACAGAAAGATGCCATCGAGTTATGGCGCAAAGAATCTCATAAAAGAACCGAAAAAGAAATAAGAAAGTCAGAATTAAGTAGAGAATCCTTAGAACGAGCCCAAGAAAGGGAACTAATCGAGATAGGTGAACGAGTTAAAACCGAACAGTCAGACAGACAGAGGCATGCCCTCATTAAGGGTATGTATCCTCTTCTTGCCGAGGGCTTGCCAAAAGGGACCCCGGAGGCATCCAGTAATTTTCCGCCACCCTTAGTTCCGACCAAGCTACGTCACAAACCGACCGCAGCTGATATTTTTATTTCCTCCTATTTGGACGACACAGTCCCAGAATATGCAAATCCGCCAGCTCCTGTAAATAATGTAAATCCTGCTCCTCCAGTCACCGGAGTACCTGCCACGGTACCCCCGGTCCAGCCTACATTACAATTTCCCGCCGCGCCAGTACGGAGAGTATCAGTCGACGATTCTAGTTTAGGGGCCGCAGGAGGAGGTCCTCCTGGTACCCCGCCGCCACACCAACGTTTAACGTTAGTCGAGTTACATGAATGTGCGTTACAGCGTACGCCCAAATACAAGTCCGTTGCAGATATCCGACGAGCTCTTACTGAATGCCGCTATGATCCAGTTGCAGGTGATGATAGTACGGTTATATATTCCATACGTGTAAGACGGGTGACCGGGTATTTGGACACCCTACCGAATATGAAAGAAGATCTAGACAGAATATATCGTTTCATCCGTACAGGGGATGATCTAGAAAGTATTGGCGAAGCCATGTCTCAAAGGAAAGCTGAGATCCAGCTCATGTTATTAAAGTTTCTGATTAATTGTTTAATAAGAGAACAAGATTATCCGACCAAAGATCCGGCCGAAATGAGAATCCTGACAAGGTGGAGTGATAATATAGCCGAGGGTAAACACAGAACTATCAGTAGTATAGAGAGTATGTACAAGAGAATCCGTAAAGAAATAATAAAGTTACACGAACAACGTAAAGCAGCACAAGTAAGCGAGAAAGAAAATGACTCTTCTACTGAAGAGGTAGAGGACGAGAATACCGCCAGAATAGCGTATGTAGGAAAGTCTAGATTTCCAGACCGACATTCACGTCTAGACTACAAGAAAACTGTTCCTCATCCAGCATCAGAACAAGGTTCTCTAGAACAAGTATTTCAAGCTACCGATCATATTCTGAAATCACGAATCGGTTACAGTGAGTTAAGTACTATGCACGAACAAGAAATAGCCCGATCAGCAGTCCGATGGACTACTGATTCTACCACTTTTCCAGATGAAATAGTGGCACAAATGTTTCTGAAACTGCCCCCAGCCGAGCAACGACTGGTGGGTATGTATATGATCCAGCACCTCATTACTCTGTATGAGGGTCAACATTCTGATCCAGGTCCGTTACACGATGTCCTGAACGAGTTACTCCAGTATAGATGGAAAGGTTTAGGTACCGATTTAATTAGTGTCATTCTAGAACAGCGCCACAAATATAGAACGTTCCTGAACCCGCATTTTGTTCATGTCTCACCTCCAGAAAGTAAACCCTTTTACATAGATAGACAGAATCCGTTACGAGAAGTACACCCAGTTAGGACAACAGATGGTGAAATGCAACGAGTGTTTGTTTACACCCCGATTACAAAGATGGAACTCTTAGAGATGAAGAAATTAATTCCCTGTCATGACAAAGATCCAGCAGGGTTCCACCGAGAATTAAAAGACATGCTCCGTATGGGAGAATACACGTATCCAGATATTATTAAAATGTTAAAGGTCCTGTTGCCCGCAGGGGTATACGAGAAACTCAAGGAAAAAGAATGGGAGGTGGGAGAGAAAAAGATCGATTGGGCAGTTCTAGAAGCTGAAGATAAGATACGAGTACCAGGTACCGGTCTTGGAGAGAAATGTAAAGAATTACCTGAATTACTAATACAAGTTTTGCCAAGATTATTAGCAACTAAAAAGGAAGATTGGGATGCAATCTCAGCCTGTAAACAGAAACCAGACGAAGATACTAGTGATTTTTATTCTAGATTTGAAAAGTGTTTTATTATTAACAGTGGCCTCAAGACGAGTAGCGAGTCATACCCTCATCTTTTTGTTACTAAACTAGTCGAGAATTCAAGTCCACAAGTTAAGAATCGAGTTCTGAAAGTCGAAAGTACCTGGCAAGCTAATACCCCGTCCCAAATGTTACAGATGCTTCAATATCACCAGAATAGAATCAGAGAAGAGCAAGATCATGAGAGAAAACGTATGAAAGACACGAAAATGAAAGTACTAGTTGCACAATCTATTCCACAAGACAGTCAGAAGAGGGGTCCGATTCAAGCCAGTCATCCTGCAGTTCCCGTTAAAGGGACATGCAATTATTGTAAACAGCCAGGTCATTATATAAACGAGTGTGCAGTTCTGAAACACAATATAGCTACTGGTAAGACTAAAGAAAGACCACGTCCGCCTAGACAAGAACAAGTTTCACAGACTTCTCAGCCACAGAATGCACAACAGACAGTTTCAGCACCGCAGCCTATTGCTGCAACACAGCATGTTACACAGCAGATGTACCAGTATGCTCAGTCTGAGTATCCAGAGTATCAGCCATATTCATGAAACAGCCTAGAGAGGGAGGTAGGCTTGCCTCTCATCGAGATTCCTGTAGATCAAGAGGGTCCCTATGTTCACAGTCAAGTACTAGGGAAAGACAGAAAGTTTCTGATTGATACAGGGGCAAGTAGGACGACCATCAGTCACGCCGAAGTTCCAGGGGCTCCGCTCTCAGGCTCTAGAAATGTTTCCCTTGGATTTTCAGGAAAGCCTATTGTAAACGAGATATCTAAGCCAGTTACTCTAGAAGTAGGTCCATTGTCCCGCACTACTGATCTGTTACTTACAAAGTCATGTCCAGAAAATTTGCTAGGTATTAAGACACTGAAAGAATTAGGTGCAGTTATTTGCTGCTCCCCAGAGGGAATACGACTGTTTTTACGTGACTTCAAGGGTCACTATGTATTACGAGATTTTGATCCGAGATTGTCTAATGTTCCGCAGCATCTATGGGCGCAAGGTCCAACTGATGTAGGTTATATGCAAATCACACCCCATCGTGTGACTCTCAAACCAGGTGTAGTGTTACCACGAATCAGACAGTACAGATTGCCATCTGAGGCTGTAGCAGCCTTATCCAAAATTATTGACGAGCTCATGGCTCAAGGAGTAGTTGTAGAAACTGACTCCAATGTATGTAATTCTCCGATCATTCCAGTCATGAAACGTACTGATCCAAATGCACCCCCAGTATATTGATTAGTGATTGACCTTCGAGAACTTAATAAATGTATTATTCCCCAGTACCCAGTTGTCCCAGATATTTCTTCCCTATTGACAGCCATTGATTCTGAAGCCTCATTTTTTACAGTCATAGACCTCAAGAACGCATTTTTTAGTGTCCCCATTCATCCAGACAGCCAGTTTCTTTTCGGATTTTGTTTAAATGGAAGGAGCTATATGTTTACACGAGCTCCTCAAGGTTTCACAGAAAGCCCTAGTATTTACAGTCAAGCACTTAAGAGACAACTAGACAACATTCACATGCCAACTGACACTGCCCTGCTCCAGTATGTTGATGATCTACTGATCACAGCCCGTTCTGAACGTGCCTGCGAGCGAGCGTCACTTATAGTCTTGTATTTCCTTGCCGAGATGGGGCACAAGGTGTCCCCTTCTAAGCTTCAATTCTGTGTCCAGCAAGTGATCTACTTAGGCCACTTACTGTCCAAGTGGGGTAGGCAGTTGACACCAGACCGTATCCAGTTAATAGCGAGTCTTCCTCAGCCCAAGACACAGAAGGAGGTACGTGCTTTTATCGGCCTCACTTCTTACTGCAGACAATGGATTCCTCAGTATGCATTTCTAGCCAAGCCACTGATACAGTTAACGACACAGGAGGCAGCCGTGTCGACTGTCCTCCCTTGGACATCTGAACATACACTTAGTTTCAATGAGTTAAAGAAAGCTTTATGCCAAGCTCCTGTTCTAGCTACACCGAACTACAGTAAGCCTTTTACACTTTTCGTCACAGAACGCGAAGGTACAGCATTATCTGTTCTCACACAAGATCAAGCAGGACAATACAAGCCATGTGCTTATTTTTCGAGCACACTAGATCCTGTAGCCCAGGCTCTGCCTGCGTGCCTCAAGTCAGTTGCAGCCACAGCACTAGCTATCAGACAAAGTGATTCCATAGTATTAGGACATTCTTTGACAGTACAAGTTCCACACTCCGTGGAAGTTCTTTTAAATCGAACACAGACTCAGCACTTGACAATTGCACGTTTAACAGGTTATGAACTGACACTGTTCCAGCCACACATAGAAATCAGACGCTGCAACGTTCTAAATCCTGCTACACTGTTACCGCCAGTTATTTCGAATCCTGCCACACACGACTGTGTGGAAGTAGTTAATATTATGACAAAGCCAAGACAAGATCTGACAGATATTCCATTACCAGATCCCGACCTGACACTTTATGTGGATGGTTCATGTATGAGAACGAGTACAGGAGAACTAGTAGCCGCGTATGCAGTGACTACTGACACTGAAGTTATAGAAACACACCGTATTGACACCCTGTCTGCTCAAGCAGCAGAGCTAGTTGCTCTGACCCAAGCCTGCATACACGCCAAGAACCTGAAAGTCAATGTTTACACAGATTCACGTTACGCATTTGGAGTCGTACACGACTTTGGAGTGCTCTGGCAGGAGAGAGGTTTCATGACTTCTCATGGAACCAAGATTCAGCATGGTCTCCTTATTCAAGCTCTGTTAGATGCCATACATTTACCGACATCTATTGCTATCATGAAATGCAAAGCACATACGAAAGTTACTGATACTATTTCTCAAGGTAATGATCTAGCAGATCGCACAGCCAAGCTTACAGCACAGACTCCAGATATTTCAGTTAATCCGACACAGACACATACTCCAGATCCGACTACATGTATGACAGTTAAGGACCCTACTCAAGATGTCATAGATATCCAGTTGCATGCTACTCCCGATGAAATCAAGAAATGGTCCGAACAAGGAGGGGTCCAGACAGATCAGGGATGGGTAACGAAGGGTAGAGCCACATGGTTTCTCCCCGACTCTATGGTTCAAGTCATTATCAATACCGCACATAGTCCAGCACATTTAGGAGAAAAAGCTATGTTAGACAGTATCCAGAACATTTGGTTCAACAAGCATTTACGAGCTGCAGCCAAGCAGAAAGTCCGTACCTGTATGATATGTTGCCAGTTTAATCCAGGTAAAAGTGTCCCGGTGGAACAAGGTGGATTCCAGCCCCCTGACCACCCTTTTGAAGTCCTCCAAATGGATTATATTCAGATGGAGCGATGTCGAGGTTTCAAGTATGTCCTTGGTGTTGTATGCGCTTTGTCCAGATGGACAGAAGCATATCCAGTTCCAGATTACACAGCCGCGACCACTGCCAAGCAGTTGGTTCGTGAATTCTTCCCCCGTTATGGACTCCCTAGAGTCGTATATTCTGACAACGGCCAGCCATTCTCATCTGAGCTTATGAAACATGTTTCCCTTTTGTTAGGGTACCAGTGGAAGTTCCATTGTGTACGCCATCCTGAAGCAGCCGGTCTAGTAGAGAGACATAATCAGACCCTGAAAATCCGTATTGCCAAGATTTGTAAAGAGAAAGGTGTGGACTGGCTAGTAGCTCTGCCAGTTGCTCTGTTTTATATGCGCATGGTCGCACATTCCAGATCAGGTCTGTCCCCGTACGAGGTCGTATTCGGCCGCCCCCCTAACATGTGGGGTACACCTAGACCCCGAAGTATTACAGATGTTTCAAGTAATATGCTGACAGATTACCTAGCTTCCTTGATGTCTGCCCTACACTCTTGTCGTTCACAGGTTGCCGCCGCATTTCCAGACAATACCGAGGTGGCACCGCATGAAATCGTTCCCGGATGCATGGTTCTTGTGAGGAACTTTGATCGTTCAAGTCCGCTGGAGCCTCGCTGGAAGGAACCCCGACAGGTCCTCCTGGCCACCCGTACTGCCGTCAAGCTGGAAGGCAGGAAGGGCTAGGTCCATTTGTCTCATGTGAAGAAATTTTACAGACTAAAGCCTGTTTCTAAGAACATTTCCGAGGATTTTAAGGACTGCCAAAGTACTATTCTTAAGGACTGTCCCGCAAAAGACAATGATACTGAACCCTCCCTGTTAGAGAAAACTCCGCAGCAGGAGTATAAGAAAAAATTAAGGTCTAGTAAAATAAGTCAGCCAGTTTGATTGTCTAAGTCCTCCCCTAGGTGAAACGGTTAGACCGGTTTCTGACATGTATATAATAGACCCCCACAGAGAGAGAGTTAGTGAGAACTCTAAAAGTTGCACTATTATTTTATGTTTTCTGCTATATCTCAGCCTTATGATTACCTGCACATGTTATGCATTTTATTTGTATTTTCCAGTTCCTCATGTAAATAAGTCTGCTATTGCTACAGTAGAGCACACGTTTAGTGATCTGCCTCCTCATGAACTCTCATATCGTCTCGCTATGCGTAATAATTCCTTTATCCGCATGTTACATTATTCACACCAGACCAGCAATGCCACTAATTGTTGGGTGTGTGGTCGACTCCCCCCTTTCCAGACACCGAAGGGAGTTCTGCCACTCTTTCCTTATCCATTCTCACATAATGGTTCGTGTGGAGCATGGTCCACGTTAACGTCATCCTCAACAGATATGTCTTTTCTTAACAGTACATGTTTTCCAGACAAGCAAGGTCTTCCCCACAGAACAGGGTTAGATCTAGAAAATGAAGTTTATAATTTAGGTAATTATTCTTCGAATTTCATGGTCCTGAATGTTCAGTCTGATACTACTCCAGACTTACCTGCTATGTCAGTACTACCAGTTAAAGGCGAATTATGTGTCCGAAAGAATGGTTCCGTACATGTAGGACATAGTGATTGTACTACTATTGTCAAGTATAGTGACAGTAGGAAATCTATTTTCAAAGCTTCACGTCATTCTTATTTTGTTTGTGGTCAGACCGCATATGTTCGTCTGCCCCTCGATTGGGAGGGAACCTGTTATATTGCCTTCCTACTGCCACCAGTTTTCCTAGCCCCACCTGACTATCATAGGAATTCCCACCTAGTACATACTAGACACAAGAGAGACCTCCCGATTGTCGATTATACTGAAACTGCTCTAGAACAATACATAGATATCAATAAAGGTGTCTTCCCCTATTTAGGTACTGTTGTAAATAGTAAACTGATACGTAGATTAACGAGAACCCTTGAAGCAGTAGTGATTGAGACTACCTCTGCTCTAAGTAACTTGACCGAAGAGCAATCCTTTATGAGAATTGTCGTGCTCCAGAATCGTCTCGTCCTTGACGTCATACTGGCCGATAGGGGCGGGGCATGTAGAGTCATCGGATCTAGTTGCTGCATTTTCATTCCAAATAACGCGCCGTCTGTTTATTCAGCTATAACCAGACTCCATAAAATTGCCCATATGTTACACCAAGATCCAGGCACCTGGACATGGTCCGGTTGGTTCTGGAATATAATTTCCGCCTGGGGATGGAAAGTATTGTCATTTCTGGGTATTGCAGTAGCGATCATATTCAGTTGCTGCCTCTGTATACAATGTGGCCCTGCGATTTGTGGCATTTGTGCTACCTCTTGTATTCCTAGTCCCAAGTCCCGTTCTAAATCCCGTTCCAAGAAAATTCGAGACGAGCAAATGATACTGTATGAAATGATAGATGAATGTTATTGAATGTTTCCTGATGGAAACGTAGTGACAAGGAGGGAATGTGGAAAAGTAAATTTTGCCATGTTCTGTGTCCCTACGTGTTCCCCATCTTATGTTATGTGTGCATGATTAATATGCATATGTATCCCCCATGTTCGATTAAAGACGCAATTACAGTTGTGTCCATCCCTAGTATGCCAGTTCCCAGTTCTCGTGAAAGCTACGAATATCAGGCCTATGTAAAGTTACGTTGCCACGTTTCTCAGTGTGCACGTTATTTCATTGAAAAGTCCCCGTTTCTAGGCCTCAAAAGGGCCCGAACACCAGATTCAGCTCCTGTCTCCTGAAACCCTCGCTGAGGAGCGATACAGCCCCCACCTGTATCCTCGACCCTTCACTTACTTCCTGCCTCACAGTGCCCGGCTCAGCCTGGCTCGCCTCCGAGTCTGCCAAGAGTATGTTATGATTCTAGTTATCAGTCCAGCCCTCCTTCTCTGCATTCCTAAGCTACTGAATCGCATCAATAGTTTCCGTCATTGTCTAGCCTTTACGTCTCCATGTAGGAGAAATATTGCATTTAATGGTCATTTAATATTCTTCAACACGCACTACATGTAGAATAATGCATGCTCCAGTCTTAGAGTCTGTTAGCCTCTCCCCTCCTGACTCTTAGTTTATATCAACATGTCCTCTAAACATTAGATACTAGATAGGGTTTAGGTACATGTCGCCCTGACTCTCCAGACTTCAGTCTCTACTCCTAGCACAGAGTTCATAGCCCCCAGCTTCTCCTAGTAACACGTCATTGTCAGTTTGCGCGCACCATTAGGTTAGAGGTCCCGGCTCCTTAAGTAGCCCCCTCCATGTTTCCGCCCCATTTATGACATATTCTGTTACGTTTACATCACATGTCTATGTACACGCCTCTTGTTACACCCACTTTCACCCTTATCTTTCGCGACTGCTATTGACCACACCCACTGCTCCGCCTACTGTATTCATTGTAATGCAACTGTTTTAGTATATATGCTTGTGTATTGTTATTAAATGTTAGCGCGCTCATTCCAAATCCTGCCCGACAGCTGTCGGGGCCCCCCTGTCAGGCCCTGTCATCCTATTCCTGTGCAGGTTGTCCTGTTCCTGTCCTTTATGCTGTATTAAACCTGCAAACTCCTACTACCTCGAATCTTGACTCTTATTTATTGAGCTATCTGTTATTACTATGTCCAGTAAAACCTAGATCCGGTATTATTTATTTATATACCACAGGTCAACGGTGGCAATGGATACATCATTGATGATGAACATTTGTGAGTGTCATCAGCGTATGATGTTATTTTGATCCCAGATTTCAAGATTATTTTGGGCAACGGGGTTAAGTGTATATATAAAAGAAGCGGGCTCAAAGCTGAGCCCCGCGGAACACCGCATTTGAGTTTCAATAAATTGCGGTCCATCCAGGCCGCAATATTTCTGAGACATACTTTGAGGGGGTCAAAGGTAGCAATGGATACATCATTGATGATGAACATTTGTGAGTGTCATCAGCGTATGATGTTATTTTGATCCCAGATTTCAAGATTATTTTGGGCAACGGGGTTAAGTGTATATATAAAAGAAGCGGGCTCAAAGCTGAGCCCTGCGGAACACCCCATTTGAGAGGTTTCACAGGAGAAGTATAGGGATGGGTCCGGACCTGTTGTTTGCGGTCAGAGAGGAAGGAAGATAGCTAAGTCAATACTGTGCCCTGGACCCTATGGACTTTAGGCGGTTCAGGAGCATAGGATGGGAAACGGTGTCAAATGCTGCAGACAAGTCTAACAGCACTAACACCGCTTTGGAACCTCCATCTATTGCCCAACGTATTGAGTCCGCCATTTCAATTAGGGCTGACTTCATGCTATATCCGGAGCGAAACCCGGATTGAGAGTCATGAAGAAGGCCTCTGGACTCAATAAAACTGGCCAATTGCTGATGGACCAACTTCTCTAAAATCTTTGCCGGAGCAGGTAATAGAGAGATAGGTCTATAGTTACAAGGGGCTTCTGGGTCTGCATTTGCTTTTTTAGGATGGGCACAAGAAATGCGTGTTTCCACACTGCAGCGATAGGTTCTAAATGGGGTTTAAATGAGGGTTGAGAAATCCCTCAAGGGCCTTGTATTGTTTAGCTGGCCAGGGGTCGCTTGGTGAGCCCGACTTGCATTGCTGTAGTTCATGAAAATAGGTTCCCTCTGAAATTTCAGCAAATTCTGAGAATACCGACATGGGGGCCTGTACCAAAACCTCGTCCTCATAGGTCTGGGGGTCATCTTGCGGCTTGGGAAAAGAAGCATAGATCAATGCAATTTTATCCTCAAAGAATTCAGAGGGTTTATTACATAGGTTATGTGATGTAGGATGAGTGTGAGTCAGGGCTGTGGCTCAGTAAAGGATTTGACAATCTTAAAAATCTCCCTGGATGAGTTCTTAGCATTATTAATTGTATCGGATAGATAGGCTCTTTTATTCTTTATGAGCAATTTGCGATATTCTTTGAGAGCTGCTCGATAGTCAGCCTTGCTTTCTGCAGAATACGTGAGTCTCCAGCTGCGTTCAAGAACCTTACAGTCGTACTTTTTTTGTCTAAGCTCCTCAGAATACCATGGTGCAATAGGGGAGGATCTAGGGGATTTTATTGTTTTCTGAGGTGCCAGGGAGTCGAGCGCACTGCCAATCCACTCATTCAAATTCAGGATACTAGACTCAAGATCGTTCGCTGGAGCCGGCTTATTCTGATTCTAGAGTGATGTTGCTCCAGTTCCTCCTAAACTCCTTAGGAATAGAGGTAGCTTTATCTGTCTTAGTCAATTGAATTTGAAAGGGAATTAAGAAGTGACCTGACCAATTTACTGGCAAAGGAGCATGGACCGTAATGTCAGGAAGATTGGAACAGATCAAATCCTGAGTGTGGCCTGCCTTGTGTGTAGGAAGGGAAACATATTGCATTAGGTTGCATCCCACTAGTGTGGTAATAAAGTTAGAACTGTGTGGACAGGACACATCGTCCACATGTAAGTTCAAATCCCCAAGCATCGTGAAGTTAGCTTGCTTGAGAGATATAGTCGGCCAAGGCGGGCAAATGGATCAAGCTAGAGTCAGGAGGTCTATAGAGCAGGAGGCCAGAGCAAGAAATAGATGCTGAGAGCTTGATACAGAAAGATAGTCCTTCTATACAATCAATCTGCTCAAAGTGAGATGTTGTAATCCCCTATTTTATTTTATAAACGATAGCCACTCCCCCTCCCTGTTTCCCGTTCTGTCTATTGGCACACAGTAGACCATAGTCTTCGGAGATAGCCAAAGTCAGAGATGGATTAGTGTCGTCACGAAGCCAGGTTTCTGTCAAAAATAGATGGTCCCAATCGTTATCTATAATGACTGAAGATATTAAATGCATGTTTAACCAAGGATCTATAATTTATTAACTTGGCTTTTAGTGATATTTTCGAGGGGGATGAGGTAGATTGTAAGGTGTGAGGTGAGTTGCTTCTATACTGGCTGGAATTATTTCGAGAGAATCCACAATGCAAGCATACATATTTCATCTCAACATCTCCAAGTGTCTGGATAGTCGGGTGTGGGCACAGATTAGGCCTAAGGGCAGTCATGTCAGTGTGGCTATAGGCAATCCTACAAGCAATAGGGAAACTGGCAGCGTCCCTGGCCCTGGCCGCAGTCCGGCCGCGGACGGGCGCAGCTGGCTTGCCTTTGGTGCGCCCGCTGCACGTCGGCGCCATACTGGACCTAAATAGGTAAATGCCTGCGCGAGACTAGAGCGTCACCCTGCCACAATGGCCGCTCTAGGACAAGTAGGCAGGAAGTGTAGGAAAACACCCTGATTCAGCAGCCTAGAAAGTTCTCCCTCCACTCAATCAGCATGGGTATGCTGCGGTGGACCGGGGAGACCAATCTTCAGGCAACAATCGTGAGTATAGCAAGTAGAAAATAGTGAGATCGGCAAATACAGGTTTTTTTAAAAAACAATGTTAAAATACCGTAATTTAGCAGCAAAGCGCTAGCGCAGCTCGGAAGCCTTGAGAGCCTCAGGCTAACTGTCCGCTGCGCGTCAGAGCCATACTGGGACTAAATAGGTAAATGCCTGCGCTAGACTAGAGCGTCACCCTGCCACAATGGCCGCTATATGACGCGTAGGCAGGAAGTGAAGGAAAACACCCTGATTCAACAGCCTAGAAAGTGCTCCCTCCACTCAATCAGCATGGGTTTGCTGCGGTGGACTGGGGAGACCAATCTTCAGGCAACAATCGTGAGTATAGCAAGTAGAAAATAGTGTGATCGGCAAATACAGTTTTTTTTTTTTAAACTGATGAGAAGATACTCCAGTGGACCTAACAGTGTTTTAAAGAGTCATCTTTTATTTAGCAGTTCCTTGCAATGGTCTAACGTTTCCTGAGAACGTTATAGTTTCTCAGTCCAAAGAGTAAGAGTTAGTCTGCATTTTTAGTATGTAGAAGTCTAGCTAAGATTTCTGCTGACAATCTGATAGAGACTATATTTGTTGATCAGGAGGGATACTTGCATTGGCTACTATGGCCTTATGGACAAAGGAAAAAAATAACTATCCTGTGTAGTGTTTCCAATTGGAAAAAAACTGTTCTTTTAGATAACCATGACGTTGCTCAAAAGTAAATTCAGGCCCAATTAAATCTTCCTATGTTTCTGATAAGAGAAGCAGGGCAGGTGCTTTTTAAGGGAGATCATAATAAAGTAACCTTTAAGTTAGGGGTATTGTGCATCATGCACAGTCTGATAGACATCCAACGGTAGATTCCTTATCTTAGATTTCCCCAAGCGTCAGACTGGATCCGTAATTCTTTTTATGAGCAGTACCCCTGCGCTCCAGTAGGTGGCATCGCTCGGTCCTGTGTGGCGGCGTCAGAGCTGGAAGTGACATGCGTTGTGCCTATATAGATGCCAACCCAGCATGCTGGCATCAGTTTGTTTCTTTCTGTGCCAGTCAACGCAGATCCGGGGAAGAGCTACCCCCCAGTGACTTATTTGAGAATCTTTTGAGACCTTGTCTTTTGGTGTGGCAGGGATATCTACAAGGAAAGATGGGTTTAAGCCTTGTGGCGCCTGTCACTAGCAAATGCTGGTGACTGACCCACACCTCGTCTACCTATATTGTCTTGAGCGTGACCATGGTGCCAAGACTAGTGTTGATTGTTGCACAAATGCACCCCAAGGCCTTGAGGAAGCAGTACCTCAAGCTCATTGCCACTCGACATGCGACACCGCCACCTTCTCGATCCTGGTTGAGAGGAAGGTCCTAGGATTGTTTGCAGCGCCATCGCGCTTCGTCAAAGTCGTCCAGACATTTGGTTAAGTCCCACAAAAAGAAGGAAAACAAGAAAATAAAGCGACCCCGCCCAACTCCGTGAGTTTTATGAGGCATGCACCTCATATTTAGTCAGTCTGTCTCTGCTGGCATGTCCTCAGGTCCCACTGGATTGGGAGGGGCCCTACTGTTTTTCGGCCTGCGGGTTTGCCTCTGGTGCCAGTTGGGCCCCTTAGATCCATGGAGGTATCGGCCGAGCCACCTTGACCTTCCACGGCGCCGGTTCCACTGCCGACGTCACTGGCACCCTCATTGTTATCCCTGACTCTGACACAGTGCTGGACTGGAGGCATCCCATCCAGACAGGAGACTGAGCCCTATTCCTATGGTCTAGGATTTGGGGAAGAGTAAGAGGGGCTACTAGACCCTTATGAATATCAGCCCTTAGAATCAAGGACAACTGGAGTGAGGATTTGAACACCTCCCCAGATATTGGCTTGATCTCTCCTCCTTTCATGAATACAGAGTAGTGAGACCCCTTTCCAATGGTGGTGAGGAGGGCGGCTGAGGTCCTGGACCTTCATGTCAGCTGTCAAGATGAACATCTTGACTGAGGTGCTTCAGCCAGGAGTCACCCCTTCCGAATCGCTTCTCCCTTTTAATGAAGCCCTCGCAGACGTCTACTCAGAGTCTGGTTCAAGCCCTGCACAGGGTGTCATGTGAATAAGACAATTACCTGCTGATGTTGTCCCACCCCACAGGAAAGATTTTATCTAAATTAGGCTATTGTAACAGTCTATACCTGAACATGCAGCAACAGCATTTGAATAAGCACCAACTACTTCAAAATGCAGCAGCTAGGATGCTTACTGGAATTCCCAAGAATACTTCAGTTAAGAGAGAAATACGCAAGCTCCACTGGCAGCCAATAAGGCAACGGGCCAGATTCAAGGCACTCTGCTTTGCCTTCAAAGCTCTCCATGGTATAGGTCCTGACCACCTTAGCAACGTTTCAGCTGGTATATCCCTGCCAGAACTTTGCGCTCCTTTGGCGCATCAATGATCATTGTGCCCAAATTCAAAAAAGCCAAGTGAGGGCGGTGGGGGTTGGGCAGGAGCTTTGTCATCTGTACTGCTGTTGTATGGAATACTATTCCTTTCCATATCCGTGCCTTCCCAGATCTACTTTCTTTCAGGGAATCAGTTTCTCCTGTCTTTCTGTTAGCTCTGAACTAAGCGCCAGGACATCTTATGGTAATCGTGCGCTCTTGAAGTATAATTAACATAACATAAAATAATATAACAATACACCACCCCGGAGAGATTAGTGGTCAAAGCCTCCACTTTCCAATGAAATCCTGGCTCATTCACTATGACAATCCACTAGTTAGGGAATTCAAGAGGCTGGATACCTTAGGAAAGAAGATGTTTTCTTCTGCCAGGCTAGCACTGTGGTCGGAGAACACCGCAAGCCTTTTGGGCTGATACTCCTACTTGCTCTGGGACTCTGTTGCGCAGGTGCTGCCTATGGTCCCAGAGGAGGCTGAGCCATACTCTCCCAAGCTGTTGTCGATGGGAAGGACCCAGCTAAGTTCCCTATACAATGTGGGCTGGATATGATAGACTTACTGGGCAGAGCGGTTTCTTCGTGAGTGACCCTTAGGCACCATGCCTGGTTGAGAACCACTGGCTTTTCAGGGGATGTCCAAGCCTCCCTCATGGGCATGCCCTTTGGTGGCTCTCCTCTCTTCGGAAGCAAGACGAACTCAGAGCGCCACAAGTACAGCACAGCTACGGGCAGGACCATGGGCATGTCCATGAGCCCTCACCGACCTCAGTTAATCTTTCGGTCCTGTGATTGCCACCCAGCCACCAAAGCACTCAAGCTTTCCCAATACCTGTATGGCCAAGGCTGCGATACCCACAGCCGTAGTGGGTCAGGAAGCCAGAGATTGGGCAAGTCCACCATTCCCCCAGCAGACGCAGCCTCCAAGTCTCTTTAGTTTGCCCTCCAACCATCATGTGTACCCAGTTGGAGGTAGAATACGCCATCACCGACGCCACTGGAGGTCGATAACATCTGACCGAAGGGTTCTTCAAATTGTCTGAAAGGACTTCTCCCTCCCCTTCGTGACTACCGCTCCACCCATGCCAACCACTTGCGACAACCTGTTGGAGGACCATATCTCCTTACTCAGGCACGTAGTGGCAGCTGTCTTAGCCAAAGAACCCATAGACAGGGTGCCGGCATCAGAAGTAGGTTCTGCTTGCTGTTCCCGCTACTTTCTAGTGCCCAAGAAGGATAGAGCCCTTTGTCCTATCCTAGACCTGCGCCTTCTGAATGTCTTCTTTTTCAGGAAGAAATTGAAAGAGCTCACCATTGCTCAAGTCCTGTCTGACCTGGATCCAGAGACTGGATGATAGCGTTGGAATTGCAGGATGCATACATCCACATCCCCGTCCTACCTGCCTACAGACGTTCACCATGCTCCTCTTTGACCTTAACCGCTCCTCTCTGGTTTTCACCAAGGTGATGGTGGTGGCTTCAGCTCATCTGCAGAGAACAGAGGTACCAGTCCTCTCCTATCTAGACAACTAGCTGTTTTAGGCTGGCTCTTACCAGTCAGTTGTCTCCCACCTTTGTACCATAGCAGACCTCCTGTACTCCCTGGGGTTCACTGTCAACATGCTGAAGTCACACCTGACTCCTTCTCAGACACTCCCTTTCATTAGAGCTGTTCTGGACCCAGTGCAATTTCAGACGTATTCTCCTGAACAGCTATCCCAGGATATTCAGGCTATGGTGCAGATGTTTCAGTCTCTATCTTGGATTTCAGTGAGGCTGACTCTGAGGCTGCTGGGACTCATGGCCTTCTGCATCCTGCTTTTGACATATACCCACTGGCATATGTGGGCTCTGCAGTGGGAACTGAAGTTCCAGTGGGCGCAGCATCAGGGGAATCTCTCCGACATGGACCATATCTTGGAGGGCACTGCAAAAGATCTGCAGTAGTGGTTAACAAACTGTGATTAGGTCTGTGGCGGCTACCTTTACCTTTTCCTTCCCCATCCTGGGATGGGGCGTCCATGTGGGAGAGATGAAGATCAGCGGTCTCTGGCGAATTCAGAACTCCACATAAAACTCTTGGAGCTCAGAGCAATCCAACTGGCGTTGAAAGCTTTCTACCCTCCATCAAAGGAAGGCTAGTGCAGGTGTTCACGGACAACACCACTGCCATGTGGTACCGCAACAAACAGGGTGGGTGGGGTTGTGGATTCTTTGTCAAGAAGCTATGTGTCTCTGGACATGGCTGGAACATCAGGGCATTTCCCTGGTGGTTCAACTTTTGGCTGAATCTCTGAACGCCAGAGCGGACAAACTCCGCTGAAGATGCCTATTGAATCACAAATGGCGTCTCCATTCAGAGGTTGTTTAAGGTCTATTTCAGCAATGGGGAGAAACTCAGTTAGATATGTTCGCCACCGCCAAGACCGCGCAATGACAGCATTTCTGCATGCTGGAGTCTACAAGGCAGCTTTCGCTCGCAGATGCTTTTCGTCTTGAGTGATGCTCAGGCATCCTATACTCCTTTTTGTCCATCCCACTCTTGCCCAGAGTTCTCGAGAATATCAGGAATGACCATGCCCAAGTCATCCTTGTTTCTCTTGACTGAGCTTGGATAATCTGGTATCCCGAGCTGCTGGACATGGCCATCAGTCCTCTGTGCATGCTGCCCTTCTGGGAGGATCTTCTCTCACAGAAACAGGGGAGTGTCCACTACCCAAACCTGTCAACACGCCGCCTTCATGCGTGGAGATTGAGCGTCGACCGTTGACAGCTTCCAGCCTTCTGCCCGAAGTCTGTAATGTCATCTCGACAGCCAAGTGTCCCTCCATCAAGCGGTATACTCCTGCCGTTGGGGCAAGTTGGTGGCATTGTGTGCAGAAAAACAGATTGACTCCAGCCTACCCCCACCTTTTGCTGCCAATCTCAGGTCCTTCTGTTTATTCTTTCTCTTGCCTAGCAGGGCTGTGCTTCGGGCATTCCTTTTCAAGTTCAACAGTCAATAATATCATCAGTAAAGAAAGACAAACTGGGAATACTTATCAAGGTACCTTTATCTAAATTTTAGAATTGAAATTGTCAGAATGCAAAAATACAATTAGAATCGTTTAATAAGTGGTTATTCAAATGTATACAGGTAAACTCAGTTCAATAACCGTCTAAGCAAAATACATCATAAATCAATTGCCTGGCGAGAGGGTAAAGAGGGATTTAGAAAGAAAGAACACATATTGCTAATGCAGTATGCAATTTCAGGAATCATATGATCCAAAATTCGGCTGTAGATTTATCGTGACTGAGACATAAGATAGACTAGAGCACAGTGTGCATTAGCCAAAGTAGTCAAGCCTTCAGCCGAAAGGTTTAGCATGCTCAACTTCACCAACCGATGCAGTGCAGGAGGGGAAATCAGGAAAGTTCAGTTCTAAGAAAATCAAAGTTCAGACCGACAGCATGCTGTGCCCAAGAATTGCAGAAGGTAGCCGCCCCACGTCCACAGGGCAATTATACCTCAACATGTCCTTAGTTCCTGCCCACAATGTATCATTTACTCAGTTTGCATGAATTCTATTGGCCATTTCTCATGGTGTGATCGTAGAATGATCGTCCTTCATTCGAAATCATCCAAGACCTGCACGTAATCCTGTGTTTTTTTTTATCCATTTGTCCTCTAAGAATATGGAAATTATTTCACATCAGAACTAGGAAGCACACTTTGCAACTTATCCGAAGCACGCACACATTTCCGATTTGGCTTGCAACAAGTTTGACATTTGATGCACAACAAATGGACATTTCAACTGAAGGAAAGAAAACTTCTGTGATAACATTCACTGCTAAAGTAATCAAGTCAGCTTTTCGAATACAAAAAGGAAATAATGAAGGACTAAAGCCTGCAATAAAAAGTCAAAATGGATTTTGAGGCCTACGCAGAAATCCACACAAGCTTCTATATCTTTAAAGAAAAGCATACTCTCTTTAAGGCGTTTTAAGGATCATATAGACGCATATATGAGAAAATTCTCTTATAAACATGTGTCTATTTTCTCTCCTGTGTCCATAATAAAGCAAACATTATTCTTCTGCTATCAGTTATTACATGTTAAAGCTAAAAAATTTAGCACAAAACGTTTCATTAATGCATTTCTTCTTTTATCATTACTCACTTAAAGCACAAACTGTAATTATTTATTTTTATTATTATCATAACGCATTATTATGTATTCCAGCTTCTCTTCTCTCTGTCACAAGTGACTCAATCTCAAACCAGTTTTTCTTTGAAAATGAACCCTTCTGCTTGATTTTACGATACAGTTTTATAAGATTCTCACAATGCTTAACAGGACACAATGTTAGTCATGTTTCTTAAGTACGTTTAGTAATTTTTTCTCTTTCACATGCAGTGAGCAGGATTTCATCGAGCAGAATCATTTTTTTAAGTAGTCATGCTCCATCACACACTGTACTACTGTTGGATGACAGGGGGCATATAAGCCAACCTGTGGCGAGAAAAGGCATTGACTACGAGAGTATTCTATTAGCATTGTGGAAATCAGTGTGATTAAATGGCTGGGAAAGCTCGTACTTGAACTCTGTCCTTATAGTGATGACTGATTGCATGAAGAAAAGTGGGCACCGGCCGACCTTCTGAGGTGTCCCCTTATTGTTCTTTTGTGCTGTCTCCAGCATTGTTACATGGGTTCTATGGTAACATAAATGTTAATCAAATATGTAAATTGAAGAGGCATGGTAACATGTTATTTTGTGTTAGTGGTCGTTACGCTTGCAGTGCAGGATAAAGAGAGTAAGGAGAGAGAAAGAAATGCTGAATCGCTCTGTAAGAACTGTCAGCATTGTGCTAAACTGTTTGGTGTTACACAGTTTGTAATGGGTGTATACTATGTAAGTAGTGCAGTGCATAAACACAGTATGACTGGAAAAAACTCAAAGTATGTTTAAAAAAAATGTAGAAGAAAACGAGAACTGGAGCGGCACTTAAAAGTTTCTTACAAATGCTTAATGCCGGTGGTGGCATACAATTCAGAGGATGGCTGCAACCTTCTCTTGTTGTGTTTGCTATGTTCGCTGTAGGTGGCCACGGGTATGCCCGGACATGGATCCCTTGCTCGCTGTACGACTGGATTCAAGCTGGCCTGAATTATGAGAGGCGATACCCCAAAACCCGTCCCAAGATGTCTGTTTCCAGTCCAGGGATGGCCTAGCCTGGCAGTTCGGGCTGGGCTGTTGCCATGAGGAGCAGAGTCAAGACTGATTTACATATGGCTGGGTCCAAACTGGAGTGGCCTATCCACCCCACTTAGGGTGAAAAGTGCTGCAGCAACAAATGATGGACGGAATGCTTAATGAATGTTGTTTATCCAAAACTGGTTAACTGAAAACCACCTCCTGCTGAACACCACGAAAACAGAATTCCTTCTCATTTCCCCTCCTAAGCAAACCCCCAAGATTGACCTCTGGATGAAACACCTCTCAACCTTCAACAGCTCCCTGGTTATCATCCACTCAGCTAAATCTCTTGGAATCACCCTAGACTCATACTTGAACATGAAGAAACATATAAGTAGGACATGCAAGGGTTTAAACCACCAAAGGAGGATTCTTAAAAACATAAAAGCATTCCTCCCTCAAGAGGACTTCAAGCAGGTGGTACAAGCACTTGTTCTTCCGAGGCTAGACTATGGGAGCGCGACGCTCTGTGGCCTTCCCAAATATACCTTCGCCTCGGTCAGGGCCTCGTTGAATGCCGCTGCCAGACTGTTCACCGATACAAAAAGAAACAAACACATATCTCCAGCCTTAAGAACCCAAAATGGTTACCTTACGAAGCAAGAATACAACTAAATATTGCTTTTCTGACGCACAAAGCCCTCCACTTCAAAACACCTGGCTACCTGGCTCATAAACTGGAATTATCAGGAGGGGGCAGACCCTCAAGAAGTGCAAATTCTCTACTACTGAAACCTCAGACCTTTCGCAAAAAGAAAACGAAGCTCAGAGCCTTCTCTGGCACGGCACCAAAAATCTGGAACTCTCTCCCACCTTAAATCTGCAGAATCCCCCACACGGCTGCTTTCAAACATGAAGTAAAACCAATCCTAATGAAAAAGTTCCTGCCTTTATTGGTCATGGACCGCCCGTTTGTGAAATGTCCTTTTTTGCTGTTGTTGTTTTGCCTAACAATTGTAATGCATATGATTCTATACCTTATCTTATTAGGTAATGTTTCTGGCATCCTTGTACAATAGTTCATTATGTTACCCTCCCCTACCATCTCTTCAATGTCCCCTTGGGGTCTTGTTCGCGCTATACAAAACTTTTTAAATAAATAAATTCACCCTTAGTCAAGAGATCTGGGTTAAATCCATCATTATTTTGCTCACCCCACCACCCCATGTCTTTTAGACTTTACATCTGCTTTTTGCACACTGCCCCTGTTTCCACTTTGATTAAAGAATTTGCGCATGGAGCTTCTGGTGATCTTTTTGTCATTTTCTTTGGGAGTGGGGGGGTCGCCTCTGTGTGTGTCATGTGTCCTCATACTTCTTTTAGGTTTTAGGCTATAAAGCATCACGCATCTACTAATTAAATGCTAATCTGACATGTGCTGGTCAAGGGTGGTTGAAAAGTAAGCCACAGGTCCTCCCTGTATCTGTCAATACTGAGAGTGCGCACTCATCTCTTTCACTAAAAAACAGTGTAAAATATTTTCTTCAATCGAGCATTCCTAGAGCTGGGGCACAACACAATTTATCTTTCAGCTCCAGGAAGGCTTGGGTACATTCTTTTCCCCAAGGGATTGGATCTGACACATCTCGATGTTTTAAGCCTCTGCAGAGGTTTTGCTGTCAGGGAAACATTTGGTATCCATTGTCAACAGTAGCCAGCCATTCCCAAAAACATTATGAGCTCTCTATGTGTTTGTGATGGATTTATCTGTAAGTTGGCTTCCACTCTCTCTGGTGACACCTTTCTGACTCCCTTTGTAATTATGTGTCTTTGGCAGTATTGCAGTTTACCTGGAGACACTTTGTGTCCATTCTCGTCCAGGTAATTCAATAATGCAATTGTGTCATTCTTGAAATCATGACCGTAGACATTTACATCTACATATGGGCCAATTTGGTCTACCTCTAGGACTGTACCAAATACACAGTGTTCTTCCATACTCAGGCACCGTCATTGTGAATTTTCAGAACCAAAACTCATCCAATTCAAACAAAGGAAATTTTCCTAACCTTTCTTGTTTCAAATATTGACTTCTAGTATACCATTTTGAATTTGATTTGGGTTTAATTTTGGTAACTGGTTTATATTCATTCGGGGGATTACCAATTTGTCCTAGCATCCCAGAAGTCATTTGGTTCTGACCTGCATTTGATTCTGCAACTGACATACCTGTATCCTTTGATCTGTCATTCCCTGTAAATTTTGGCTTCCCTGTAATATTTTCAGAATCAAATTGACTTTCTCGCTCCCAATGCCCCACCCTATTGCAAATGTGACTAGCAGTAATTTTCTTTAAAGCGGCAATATCGGATCCTGATCTCATTCCTGTAGGAACACCTCTATCTCGTCCCTGAGACCCCCACATTCCATTCAAATTTGTCACAAACTCTGCTTGCAGGGAAACAACTCCTTGTATCATACCATGACCTCCTGCCAGTGATATAACTTGGAATCCATTTTGAGCCATCTTTGTCTGTCGTAACAAACTTTTCCTTAATTCTTCTCTGTTTTTATCCAATTCGTCACTGCAGTACTTTGTATATCGCAGAATTTCATCTAATGATTTTGACTGCCAACAGATGACATTTTCGGTGATATGTGAATAAATCTCGGGCTTCAATCCCAAAACAAACAGTGACACACAAATTCCCATGTCCTTCTCTTCAGGATGTTCACTTCTACAATGCTGTTTGAAAACCTGCAACAACCTCTCGTAGTACTCATATTATTCATGAACAGTTTCCTTTGTTTCCTGAAATTTCAGTGAAGCGTTTCTAATCGCATTTTCCACATCTATGTTAGTTACTCTACCATATGTTTTGGTTTTATTTACTTATTCTACTAAAAGTATATATTGACACATTTTGTTGGGCATTTCTAAATATGCTTTTTATTTACGTTAAAATATATGTTTCGAATCGCACTTGTAATGTGCTAATATATTGATTTCTAAATATGCAATAATTTCTCTCACATGTATCAAGTAATGATAATTGTGTCCAACATAAATGTTATGTAATAATATGCACAGCTAATTGCATTCCTCAATTGTTTATATAGACCAAAAGAAGATAGAAGAGATACTATTTATAAAATGGGAAGAGTTTATTCCATTCCATGCTCTTCGATTTATGCAAAAATATCCAATTAATGCGATAGCCCCGTAACGGTACACAGACCTGGGGGCTTTTCTAAGCTTGCCGGTAAGCTAGTTGGGGTAATTAGGTATAGTCCGTCTAGCAATAACAGGCATAAGGCTGGCGGATCCATCAATGGGAGGGTACTATCCGGCCATGTACAGTTCCTTGTGTGATCTTAAGATGTGTATAATATCGCCTTCGTTCAGGTCCGTCTAGTTACATTAAATCTTGTCTCACCTAGCTTACCGGTAAGCCACAAAAAGGCCCTTAGCCTGCACACTGCTACAGGGCAAAACACGTGTTGGCTGTTATCGCATTAAATGATTGTTATCGCATCATTTGAAGAGTATGTCTATATAAACACTTGATGAGTACAGTTAGTGTGTAATATTACATAAGATATATATGTTGGACACTATTTCCATTACTTCATATATGTCAGATTAGCATTTAATTACTAGTTGTGTAATGCTTTATCTCCTAAAACCCAAAAAACAGTTTTTAAAATATATCGATGGGATGGGTTTTTTTTTCCCCCCAGAGTTTTATATAGTGCGAACTGGACCCGAAGGTATCCAAGCACTTTACATGAGCACCAGTTGCGTTACAGATGGACACATTCATTTTTTCGTAGGCAAGGGGAGATTACGTGATTTGCCCAGAACCCCATGATGTTGAGGGTCCCTGTCGAGACGCGAAAATATATATATATATATATATATATATATATATATATATATATATATATATATATATATATATATATATATATATATATATATATATATATATATATATTCACTGAAAAAACCATAGGTTATAGACCATATATAGTTAGGAATTAGCATTTACAAAACCTTGAAAATTCACTGCAAAAACCATAGGTTAGAGACCATATATAGTTAGCTGGACATTTTATTGACATAAAACCAATGAAATTCCATATATAGTTAGTTGCACTAACTATATATCGCGCACCCGCAATCCACTGCTGATGATGTCACATATTACATCATTCATGACATGGTCAGTGACATCACTGATGACATCACTGATGACATCTCAAATGACATCACTGATGACATCACTGATAACAACATCCAGTGATTTTTTGTTTCTATAAAGTTTAAATATGTCTTACATATTGAAGAATGAGTGGATGTGTAAGTGTCTGGACGAAGGATTTAGTAGGTGCATGACTGACTGTATGAGTGAGTGATTAAATGTGTCTCACTGAGTGCATGGGTTAGTGACTAAACTGTCTTAATTTGTGCATCATTATGTCTGTTGTTCTGTAACTGCTGCATGTGTTGATCAGTAGCTATATGAGTAACTATATGGGTTATTGATTGATTGCCCAAGTATTTGTATGGGAGACTGAGTGTGTGTGTGGCTAGCTGGGAGGTGTGTGACTCTGTGCAGATCAATCTGTACTTGTATCAATGATTGTATAAGAAGGTAAGTATGTGTTAGTATATGTTTGAAAATGTAAGGTGCTCCATGTTTAACTGTATAGACAAGAAAATGGAAGTGTCATTGATTCTTTACAGGACTGACTAGGTGTGTGAGTAACTCCATGGATGAGTGGCAGACTGTGAGTGTCTGTATAGGTGTATGAGTGCATATGATAGTGTTGTAAAGATGAGTGATTGTATGTATGAATGATTGTATGGGTGAATGAGTGAAGGTGTGTGTAGACGTAGCAATCAGTGAGTGCGTATGTAGTAACTAGTATTGGTGTGTCAATGGTTTCAAAAATTATACTCTCTTTTTAACACTGGGTGAAACAGAGGTTATATTAAAATGTGAGGAGATGCATTGTATTGTCACATGAATGATATCATCAGTGATGTGGTCATTGATGTCAAATGAGATGTCATCAGTGATGTCATCAGTGATGTCATTTGAGATGTCATCAGTGATGTCATCAGTGATGTCACTGACCATGTCATGAATGATGTAATATGTGACATCATCAGCAGTGGATTGCGGGTGCGCGATATATAGTTAGTGCAACTAACTATATATGGAATTTCATTGGTTTTATGTCAATAAAATGTCAAGCTAACTATATATGGTCTCTAACCTATGGTTTTTGCAGTGAATTTTCAAGGTTTTGTAAATGCTAATTCCTAACTATATATGGTCTATAACCTATGGTTTTTTCAGTGAATTTTCAAGGTTTTGTAAATGCTAATTCCTAACTATATATGGTCTATAACCTATGGTTTTTTCAGTGAATTTCAATGGTTTTTTAATAGCAAATATCATAAGCTGTCGAATGTCAAGTACGTGGTAAGTAAAAACATTTTCGTGTTTATGCACACTGATCTGCTTTGAATGCTGCCCCCCACCCCTCATTTCTATTAGGAGTACTCTCTCTTTGCAGATAGTGAAGGGTAGTTAACGCAGCCCTTTGCCCCCTTTGTAATCCGTCGTGCCTGCTTCTCTCTCCATTTGATTGATTGTTCTCTTTGGTTCATTCTCTATTTACAAACAAGCACAGAGTCGCAATACTCTGTTTAGTCTTTGCAGATAGCGAAAAATCGTGTAAAAAAACAAAAGGAATCGAGCAAAATCAGTAGGCCACTAATGGGATCTCTTTTTGACCTCGCTAAAATAGAAACATTAGGAACAACCTGTTGAAAATAGCAATGCGTATGTACATAAGCGGCGTTCATTTGTGTTCACAGTACCCCTTGTTGATTGTTTGAATCGAGCATTGAATTGTTCGAAGTTGGTTCTCTTAAGGATCTTCTCTGCCTGCAAACGAGGAAGAATAGGAATATTCTCTCTCCCTTTGCAGATAGTGAAGGGTAGGTAACGCAAGCCTTTAACACGTCGTACCTATTTCATTCCTCATTGATTGATTGATTGTCCGAACATTGACTGTTTGGGAATTAGTTCTTTTTGGAGGTATTCCCTGTTTGCAAATAAACGTAGGAACATCTTTGCAAGTAGTGAAAGGGTACGTAATGCGGACCTTTCTCCCCCGTTGTAATCTGTCATGCCTATCTACTCCCCACTGATTGATGCACCTGTTTCACCCGGACCATTTACTAGAGATACGTCATCTGGCCCGACCAGAGAGCACCCCTAGTGAAAAGGACATATGCAATAATAACGAAGTGATCACTGTATCCTGTTAACAGAAACTTTAGCATGAAACAACCTGGAAAGAAAAGAATAGGAAAACGAAAATCAGTAGGCCACTGATGAACATGAACTTTTATTAAACAATGAACAAAGAAACGATAACATAACGTAATGATAAAACCTATTAATGTCCTAGAAACAAGAAAACGTTAAAATATGCCAGTGGTGAGAGACCAGAAAAACAGTAAGAGAAACCAAATTACCCCTCGCTGTCCCACCGCCTGCCACGCCAAAAAAATCGATAGACTAGGGAAAATGCAAGTCAGTAGAACATCCGCCCCCACTCTGGAAACTTCCAAGGTGGGGCAGGGTTGCGGCTACGCCCAGCCGGGAGCAGCCCATATAAGGCAGGTCCTGCTGCCACGCCTCGGCCAGGAGATCCTAACGTAGGGTGTAGCCGGAGGAGAGGCCGAGGCCAGCGGGACCCGGCCAGGGGATTGCCTTTACAACGCTGAACAGTTGCAGGGGGGGGGGAATGTCTCCTCGACCCTCCCCTCTCTCTCCCAGTCCGGCCGCGGTGGCCCTTGAGAGTTGCAGGTACTCCCGCCACATGCTCTTCCGGTCCGGCCACCAACGGTCGGGGGGCCGAGGCCGACGGGATCCGGCTGCAGCCGATAAACCAAGAAACCCGTTCATGGGGCCAGAGCCAGGGGCGTCCGGCCGACATCTACCGGAAGCCCGGCCCGAAGACGGACGGGACACTTCTTCTTTCATGAATAATGGCTGCGACAACACTGGGGGGGGGATGTCTTGCACATGCCTCCGACCCCCCCCCCCCCCCCTCGTCCTCATCGCCTGGTCCGGCCATAACAAATCTCAAGCGAGACGCCGTGGGGTGCACTGGGAGGGAGAGACGGTGCGAACAGGCCTCTCCCGCCTCCTCAGGTGGAGGCTTCCCAGCTGCACCCTCAACGCTCCAGGCGCCCGGAAAAAGGTTCTTCCACTGTGGCCATGCTGCAACGTCTCGCCCGGCAGGGTGGAGCCCGTCCGCTCATTTGACCCCGCGATCGCCAGTAGCTACCGAACTCTCAAAATGGCGGTCGACCTGGCAAGAGCGGGCCCAGCATAAAGAAATGGCCCGGTCACTGGTTGACTCCACCACCGTAGTCCTCCACGACCTTGAAGATTCTAGAGGAGCCGCGGAAGTCTCCGACCCCCGATGGGGAATGACTGCCATGATCGCCCGTGGAGTGACGAAACTGTATCCGCGGGACGTCGGCGCTCCCATGCTGGCGCCAGCCTCACTTTGAATTACTAGAATCCTGCAGACCTCAGTTCCGGTGAAAGCACAGTGTGACCCGGTAGGAAAAATTGTTGCACCCCCTCCCCTTTTTGACTGATAGTTCAAACCACCGATCCTTTCCTTTGCCCTTTTAACGGAACTTTGGACTGCCTCCCCCTCTTTTACATTTTCTAGAGAAAACAAAACATTAACCACTACATTAGCATAGCAGTTGACACCAGAACTGTTTTCAAATTTAAAACCAACAACATCTTCAACAGAATCCTTTTTGTTTCTGCTGTGACCCTGCTACAGCACAGGCATTGTCCCCAGCAGTAATTCTGCAATGCCGGTAAGAATAGCTGTGGTGCCTACTGGACTCACTCACCCCCGCGGCGCCCCACGCAGTTATTTGCTGGGCGGCAACTTACTAGACATCACTTTCGTGCCATCTAGATTTCAGCGAGTTCTGCTGCCTTGGAACTATTCGCACAACAGACCGCTACTGACAAGAATATTTCATTATTGGTGCTGTCAATTTCAATAAATCTATTGGATAATTCAAAAGAAATTGCCACGGTCTCTTCGTTGTTTAAATGTTTTTACTGTTTTTGTTTTGTTGTATATATTTATATGTTATTAAAGTTTTATATTCCTACTACTTTGTTGGAGTGCTATATATTTTTAATGTGACACATAATTGTAAAAACTTTGATGTACAAAGAGTCATTCCTGGAATCTTCCGCTTCAAGCTCGGTCCCCTCCCCAATCACAATACAGGATGGTTTTCAGATAGTAGGAACACGTGTGGTGTGACGGATCTCATCGGGTGTGGGCCTTGATCTACTATAACTCCTTTGAAGAGGGGTGATTCTTTACAGCTGGGGCCATAAACTACATCTGCAGGGCTAGGTGATAGCCTGGACAATCGGACACAGAGGAAGAGGAGTGTCAGACGGTGCGGTAGTGAATAGGGCGAAAGGGAGGTGTCGGGCGGGCACAGAGTGTGATTCTCAGGGAAGAGCAGCGCAGATGGGGGGAGGTTTATTGCCCATGCATAAGACAGAGAGCGGGGGTGACCAGTGCCTGGGGAAGATGCTTGCGAGGGTGAGGAGCCATGCTACGAATCGACAGCGTGCAGAGAGTGGGTCTGGTCAAGGCATCTAAAATGGCTGCCGTGCACGACAAAAGTGTGGCATTTCAAAAAAGGCAAGATGGCGCAGACAATGTTTTTCAACACTTCCTCATTTCCTTCGAATCGAACGTTAACAGACGTTGGGGCATATTACCAAAATTAAGCGATATTTATCGCTAACGATGCTTACCAACGAATTTTTTACCGCTAAGCATCGTCAGAAATTATCGAAGATAAACCTTGCTATTATCAAGGTTTATCGCAAATGCGATAATAAACGGCCGCAATGCATGAATATCGCTAAAAACTCAGCGATATTCATGCATTACCGAGCTAATGCTCTTAGCCATGTTATCCACCTCCCATTGGATAACATGGCTAAGAACTGCTCAGGGCAGGTGTTACTTTTTGGAGATATTCGTGCTTAGCGCGAATATCTCCAAAAGTTGGTAATAGGAGATAGATATCTTGCATGTTGTAATGCAAGTTATTGTGGTATATGGAACTCATACCATAATCTCTCAGGAAAGCAGAAACTGATCCTTTTGGGACCGCCTAAAAAGGCCTAGGGGGTGAGGAGTACTCTACTTTGCCCCCTTTTCACGTTCCGAACTATTTTATTTTACTCTCTTCTGTAATTACACAAAATAGCAGCGATAAGATGCATCGGAGACACACAGTGAGAGAAAGGAGGCCGGAGATGAAGAAGAGATGTCAAATACACATTGGAGATAATATAGTGGCAGATGGGAAGTAAATATGAGTAAACTTACCATGTAACATAAAAATGTTGCACTCTATACTATAAGTCTCATTTTATACTACAATCACTTCGCTACAACCTCATAAATTAAAAATAAAAATGAATAATGTCTCAAACAATTTTTGATTTCTAAATATAAATTTATTCTTCAGAATTTTCTAAATTTGAAAGAACTAGTAACATGTCCTCATCAGCAATGTCCTCATGAAAAGTCTGCAATGATGATTCTTGTAACTCTATGGTCTCCAAACATTCGATAAATTCGCCATCAAGAGATTGATCAAAAAAATCATTCAAGTCATCTCCTCCTTGTGACAATATTTCATTATTGGTGCTGTCAATTTCAATCAATGTAGTGGAATCATTCAAGTCATCTCCTCCTTGTGACAATATTTCATTATTGGTGCTCTCAATTTCAATCAATGTAGTGGAATCATACAAGTCATCTCCTCCTTGTGACAATATTTCATTATTGGTGCTCTCAATTTCAATCAATGTAGTGGAATCATTCAAGTCATCTCCTTGTGACAATATTTCATTATTGGTGCTGTCCATTTCAATCAATCTAATGGAATCATACAAGTCATCTCCTCCTTGTGACAATATTTCATTATTGGTGCTCTCAATTTCAATCAATGTAGTGGACAATTCAAAAGAAATTGCCACGGTCTCTTCATTGTGAGCCATTTTATTTTGAAATTGCTTGCTGTAAATTGCAGAAAAAAATAATCACTTTCATTTATCGTTTTTAGTAATACATAATATAAAACTAACTTTATCAAGTATTTAGTATAACAGAAGGACTGCAAATAAATAACAGAAAACATTTTTCAAATTATCTTCAAGTGTACAACATAGTTCCCCTTACAAATTAACAACTCACCTTTTTAAAAGTAGGAGAAGTGTTAGTACTGTGTAAATCAAACACCAGAAATTCACCACCAAAAATTCCTCACAAATATACCTCAGACAGTAGTATCACAAAATGGCTGTGGTTTCCTCTCATTTGACATATATACATAACCAATTAACTTTCATCACACACAAATACAAAACCAAACTAACATTTTAATTGGTTCTAAATTTCAACACTTTCAAATGTGTTTTCCCCATGCAATTTTCCATAGGACATTTACATACGTCTACAGCCTGAATGGCTGAACGGAATTACACCAAACTTGGCAAAATGGTACATCAAACCTAAGAGGTCAGGAAGGATCTACTATGCCCCCTTATGGTCATTTCCCCCTTCGCTTTGGCCTCCTCTTGTCTCTCAATCCTACCGAGAGACAAGATGGCGGCCGCTACGGACTGTTTGGAATGTTGACAGACGCCGGAGAACCAATCAGCTTCGCAAAGCTCCGTAACGCGAAAAGTACGCGAAGCGGAGCGCTGTTACAGATATATATCTTTTTTTGAACGTTAATTTCTCAAAATCCACTGGAGCACATATATTGAGACCTAGCAAAGGCACATCGGGCTACCAGTCCCTAATATTTTGCCAAGTTTCGTGCAAATCCATTCAGCCGTTCGATTATTATTATTATTTTTTTTTTTTTCCCCGCGGGGCCCTTTTAAAACCTCCACATCAAACGTAGGGGGTCAGCGAGGATCTACTATTCCCCCTTATGGTCATTTGCCCCTTCGCTTTGGCCTCCTCTTGTCTCTCGATCCTACCGAGAGACAAGATGGCGGCCGCTACGGACTGTTTGGAATGTTTACAGACGCCGGAGAACCAATCAGCTTCGCTTCACAAAGCTCCGTTGCGCGAAAAGTACGCGTACTGGAGCGCTGCCCGGTCCGCTGTTACAGATATATATCTTTTTTTAAACGTTAATTTCTCAAAATCCACTGGAGCACATATATTGAGACCTACAAAAGGCACATCGGGCTACCAGTCCCTACAATTTTGCCAAGTTTCGTGCAAATCCATTCAGCCGTTCGGGCTAAAAGTGAGGCCAACCGCCCTATGGAAAACTCAATGTTAAAAACACGTTTTGGGACCCCCCTTTTTTCTCGGCCCCCCCTTGACGAACCCCCCCCAAATTTTCAAGGGCTGCTCAGAAACAAAATGTGCCATTTTCCTGAAAATTTCAGCCAATTCCGTCCACAAACGCCAAAGTTATTAGACATAGAATTTTCAGAAATCCCATAGAGAAAAAATCCGAACTATATATACCTACTGGCGACCGCCAGTAGGTAATATATATATATATATATATTACCTACTGGCGGTCGCCAGTAGGTATATATAGTTAGGATTTTTTCTCTATGGGATTTTTGAAAATTCTATGTCTAATAACTTTGGCGTTTGTGGACGGAATTGGCTGAAATTTTCCGCGACCGCCAGTAGGTAATATATATATATATATATATATTACCTACTGGCGGTCGCCAGTAGGTATATATAGTGAGGATTTTTTCTCTATGGGATTTTTTAAAATTCTATGTCTAATAACTTTGGCGTTTGTGGACGGAATTGGCTGAAATTTTCAGGAAAATGGCACATTTTGTTCCCAAAACGTGTTTTTAACATTGAGTTTTCCATAGGGCGGTTGGCCTCACTTTTAGCCCGAACGGCTGAATGGATTTGCACGAAACTTGGCAAAATTGTAGGGACTGGTAGCCCGATGTGCCTTTTGTAGGTCTCAATATATGTGCTCCAGTGGATTTTGAGAAATTAACGTTTAAAAAAAGATATATATCTGTAACAGCGGACCGGGCAGCGCTCCAGTACGCGTACTTTTCGCGCAACGGAGCTTTGTGAAGCGAAGCTGATTGGTTCTCCGGCGTCTGTAAACATTCCAAACAGTCCGTAGCGGCCGCCATCTTGTCTCTCGGTAGGATCGAGAGACAAGAGGAGGCCGAAGCGAAGGGGCAAATGACCATAAGGGGGAATAGTAGATCCTCGCTGACCCCCTAGGTTTGATGTGGAGGTTTTAAAAGGGCCCCGCGGGGCAAAAAAAAAAAATAATAATAATAATCGAACGGCTGAATGGATTTGCACGAAACTTGGCAAAATTGTAGGGACTGGTAGCCCGCTGTGCCTTTGCTAGGTCTCAATATATGTGCTTCAGTGGATTTTGAGAAATTAACGTTCAAAAAAAGATATATATCTGTAACAGCGCACCGCTTCGCGTACTTTTCGCGTTACGGAGCTTTGCGAAGCGAAGCTGATTGGCTCTCCGGTGTCTGTAAACATTCCAAACAGTACGTAGCGGCCGCCATCTTGTCTCTCGGTAGGATCGAGAGACAAGAGGAGGCCAAAGCGAAGGGGCAAATGACCATAAGGGGGCATAGTAGATCCTCGCTGACCCCCTAGGTTTGATGTGGAGGTTTAAAAAGTGCCCCGCGGGGCAAAAACAAAAATAATAATAATAATCGAACGGCTGAATGGATTTGCACGAAACTTGGTAAAATATTAGGGACTGGTAGCCCGATGTGCCTTTGCTAGGTCTCAATATATGTGCTTCAGTGCATTTTGAGAAATTAACGTTCAAAAACAAGATATATATCTGTAACAGCGCTCCGCTTCGCGGAGATAAAATTATATCTGTATTACCTAGCTGTTGCTAACACCAGTTAGCGACGGCTAGTAGGAGATAGCGACCATCTTGGGCCCCACTTTGCATGTGAGTGATATTTATCACTAATGACATGCAAAGTGGGCATGCCAAGATGTTAGCGACTGGAAACAGTCGCTAACATCGCTATCTCCTATTATCAACTTTTGGAAATATTCGGGATAAGCGCGAATATCTCCAAAAAGTAACAGCTGCCCTGAGCAGTTCTTAGCCATGTTATGCAATGGGAGGTGGATAACATGGCTAAGAGCATTAGCTCGGTAATGCATGAATATCGCTGAGTTTTCAGCGATATTAATGCATTGCGGTCGTTTTTTATCGTATTTGCGATAAACCTTGATAATAGCAAGGTTTATCTGCGATAATTTCTGACGGTAAAAAAATCTTTGCAATGCATCGTTAGGGATAAATATCGCTTAACTTTGGTAATATGCCCCAACGTCTGTTAACGTTCGATTCGAAGGAAATCAGGAAGTGTTGAAAAACATTGTCTGCGCCATCTTGTCTTTTTTCAAATGCCACACTTTTGTCGTGCACGGCAGCCATTTTAGATGCCTTGACCAGACCCACTCTGTGCACGCTGTCGATCCTTAGCATGGCTCCCCACCCTCGCAAGCATCTCACCCAGGCAGTGGTCACCCCCGCTCTCTGTCTTATGCATGGGTAATAAACCTCCCCCCATCTGCGCTGCTCTTCCCTGAGAATCACACCCTGTGCCCGCCCGACACCTCCCTTTCGCCCTATTCACTACCGCACCCTCTGACACTCCTTTTCCTCTGTGTCCGATTGTCCAGGCCGGTCCTAGGCTATCAGCTAGCCCTGCAGATGTAGTTTATGGCCACAGCTGTAAAGAATCACCCCTCTTCAAAGGAGTTATAGTAGATCAAGGCCCACACTCGATGAGATCCGTCACAGCAGAAGCGTTGCTATTATCTGAAAAACATCCTGTATTGTGATTGGGGAGGGGACCGAGCGTGAAGCGGAAGATTCCAGGAATGACTCTTTGTACATCAAAGTTTTTACAATTATGTGTCACATTAAAAATATATAGCACTCCGACAAAGTAGTAAGATTATAAAACTTTAATAATTTATAAATATATACAAGAAAACAAAAATAGTAATAACATATAAACATTTTTAGGGAAAAACAACGAAGTAGCGGTCGGCTGTGCGAATAGTCCCAATGCAGCACAACGTCCAGATTTCCGGCGTGGGGCGTCGCGGTGGGTGGGTCATCAGTAGCAAACTGTTGTGCGAATAGTTCCAAGGCAGCAGAACCCGCCGAAATCTAGATGACACGAAAGTGATGTCTAGTAAGTTGCCACCCAGCAAATAACGGCGTGGGGCGTCGCGGGGGGTGGGTCATCAGTAGCAAACTGTTGTGCGAATAGTTCCAAGGCAGCAGAACGATGGCACCAAGGTGATGTCCAGTAAGTTGCCGCACTGGTTTTGGTATCCTACAATGCTGCTCCAAATAACGGCGTGGGGCGCCCCGGGGGAGGCGGCGTGAACGGGCCTCTCCAGGTGGAGTGTCATCTGTTGTAGTGGGGCGCCCCTTTACCGTTTCAGTTGCCATTCCGTCCGTTTTTGGTCCACTGTGTCAAAAGCCGCAATTCAGCTGAGTTGCGCCCACTCTTGCGGTGCAGCGATAGGCGGCTGTCACAGGACTCTCAAAATGGCGGCAGGCTCTTTCCTTTTTGGGCCTGGTCCACTGAAATGGCCCTGGGACACCTTGGAAATCGGACGCTTGTCTGCTAGGTCTTGGACCCCATTCTCGAAAGCGTCCCCTCCGCCTTGAGAATTCATCAAAAGTTTTGGGGGCCCCGACTCCTGCAGGCTTCTGGTGGGGAGCGGCTGCCATGATTGCTCGCGGAATGACCACGACGGAGCTACGAGATGGTGGTGCTCTCATGCTGACGCCAGTTTAGTCTGAAACATCCAGAAACAAGGTGGGGCTTTCATCGTTTGGGAAAAAAAAAAAAGTTTTCATCCAATGAAAAGTGTTGTTTTTAGGTCATATGATCAAGCCTTCCATCATTAGGAAACCAAAAGTAAAATGAACCAATGAAAAGTTTTATAAACAAGTCACATGACCTGTTATGCGGCATAGGGTATAAAATGCGGAGAAAATACGTTGGCACGTGAGGCGGCGTCAGTAGCGGACCGATGTGCGAATAGGCCGAAGGCAATACAACGCGCCAAGATCCGGATGGCACCGAGGTGGTGTCCAGCAAGTTGCAGCACTGGTGTGGCCATCCTACAATGCTGAAAGTCGGCATGGGGCGCCCCGTTGGCCTGTGAGTTTGCGTCAGTAGCGGACCGATGTGCGAATAGGCCGAAGGCAGCACAACGCGCCAAGATCCGGATGGCACCGAGGTGGTGTCTAGTAAGTTGCCGCACTGGTGTGGCCATCCAACAATGCTGAAAGTCGGCGTGGGGCGCCCCGTTGGCCTGTGAGATGGCGTCAGTAGCGGACCGATGTGCGAATAGGCCGAAGGCAGCACAACGCGCCAAGATCCGGATGGCACCGAGGTGGTGTCTAGTAAGTTGTCGCACTTCTGTGGCCATCCTACAATGTTGAAAGTCGGCGTGGGGCGCCCCGTTGGCCTGTGAGATGGCGTCAGTAGCGGACCGATGTGCGAATGGGGCCAAAGGCAGCGCAACAATATTTTCTGACTGACACCACAAGGTGCTGAGATGCCAAGATCCGGATGGCACCGAGGTGATGTCTAAGTTGCGGACTGATGTGCGAATGGGGCCAAAGGCAGCGTAACAATATTTTTTGTATGGAAGATACCACTAGGCGTTGAGATGCCAAGATTCGGATGGCACCGAGGTGATGTCTAGCAAGTTGCTGTACTGGTGTGGTCATCCTACAATGCTGAAACTCGGCGTGGGTCGCCCCATTAGCCTGTGAGATGGCGTCAGTAGCGGACCGATGTGCGAATAGGCCGAAGGCAGCACAACGCGCCAAGATCCGGATGTCACCGTGGTGGTTTCATAGTTGAGAGGCACTTCATCTGCAGTGGGGCGCCGAGATCCGGATGGCACCGAGGTGATGTCTAGCAAGTTGCTGTACTGGTGTGGTCATTCTACAATGCTGAAAGTCGGCATGGGGCGCCCCATTAGCCTGTGAGATGGCGTCAGTAGCGGACTGATGTGCGAATGGGGCCAAAGGCAGCGCAACAATATTTTCTGAAGAGAAGACACCAAAAGGTGCTGAGATTCCAAGATCCGGATGGCACCGAGGTGGTGTCTAGCAAGCTATGCAGTTGAGTTGTGTGCACACTTGCGGCGAATAGGTCGAAGGCAGCATAACAATGTTTTTTTGAATAGAAGACACCACAAGGCATTGAGATTCGGTTACCACCGAGGTGATGTCTAGCAAGTTGCCGCACTGGTGTGGCCATCCTACAATACTGCTCCGAATAACGGCGTGGGGTGCCCGAAGGGGGGGGGAGCCGGCGTGAATGGGCCTTCCTAGGTGGAGGCTCGTCTGCTGTAGTAGGGGGCCCCTTTACCGTTTCAGTTGCCATTCAGCTGAGTTTCGGCTGCTCTTGATGCTACAGCGACAGGCGGCTGCAAGAGGACTCTCAAAATGGCGGCCTGTTCTTTGGATTTGGGCCTGGTCCACTAAAATGGCCCTGGGACACCTTAGAACTCGGACGCTCGATTTTTTTTTCCTTTCCTGTACATGCAAAAAAAGGTAAATGCCCGGTACGTTACACGCTTCATCTGCCACGATGAACTCTCCAGAGGAACCGAAAAAAAATATAGTTGTGGTAACTATACCATGCATCGTCATATGGAGAGATGGCACCAATTAATTATAGTGCTGCATAAAAGAGAGATTTGGAGGAGAACCCCTGACCTGCTAGTACATTCATCAAAGAAGTGGCACTGAGAGCTTCAGAGGCAAGGGAAACGGTCCCAAATATTTAGAAGAACTTTGGAAAGATTAAAATGACATGTTTAGATTGTGGCAAATTAATTTCATGTGGACAGATGAGTGTTACTCTAATAAATACAGCATATAAACATCATCATAGTCGATGGTTGGTAGAGACATTTTGACTATATCCTGGACCTGCCCGTCCTCGCCCAAAATGGCGCCGGAATAAATGGGACTCGTAACTCCTTGTTGTGTACTGGTTGCAGAACCTTGAAATCACGAGATACGTATGCAGTTTTGAAGCACATGGCGGGCGGGGACGAGAATTGATTGACTATTTCGACATCCCTATTGATATTAAGTTCTGATGTGTTATTGATTACTGTACTGTTGAAAGTTCGAATTAACGTCACCCATGGTACTTGCCCGCAAATGTATATCTAGATCATTTTATTGTAACTGGCCCTGTCGTATTTTAATTATAAAATGTACGTCCACCGATTCCGTAACTGTTAGACACCTTAGTTCTTGCAACCTAATGGCCCGCCCGTTACGTTCCTCTACAGTGTAAATGTCTATTCATCATATACGATTACAGTTTGCTCTGTGGCAGGCCCACGTGGTTATAGGCTCGTATTTGTATAATGAAATTTTCACAATAAAGGTTTTTAAAAGAAAACATGGTAGTAGTATATACATTGGTAAAGTTTTTAATAATAGTGACTGTTTTAGAATCATTAAAAGGCAAGTGAAATAAAGCAGACCAATTACATGAAGGGTAAAAGGTATAATACGAAGGAACGCGGTAAAGATAAATGGTCAAGGGCTGTTGTGTTTTCTATTCCTGCAACATAAAGTGATCGATAAGAATCTCATATTCAGGCGTATCGGCGACTAAGACAGCAGGTCGACCCTCTTTTGCTCAACGGCTCCGTCATGGGACAAAGAAACGCTCTTTTTCTCGAAAAAAGAATATATTTTACTTGCAGGACAGTTGTAAAATTTCCGGGAAAGTACATTAGCCTGGAACATTATAACATATATTTAAGAAAAAATAATGTTCGGAAGTAATGAAAAGCGTAATTTTTAGGTCATATGACCAAGCCTTTCATCATTACAATAAGAAAAGTAAAATGAACCAATGAAAAGTTTTATTAACAAGTCACATGACTTGTTATGCTTACGTTACGCGCTGCGCGCCCCGGATGACTTCCGGATGCGCTAACGCGGCGCGTCATATGACGCATTACGCGACAACGCAGGTCCAGAATATAGTCAAAATGTCTCCACCAACCAGCGGTCGGAACACAACCCCTTTCAGCAGGCTAAATAGTTCTGTTAAATGACAACAGAAGGGACAGGCAACAAGAACCATCAGTCAAAGAGGGGAGGGCTAGTTCTTCTCTACCGGGTTACATTGGGGCGCTACCGGAACTGATCGAATTGGTAGTCTACAGTGTTTCTGGATGTTTCAGACTGAAGCTGGGGTTAGCATGAGAGCAGCACCATTTCGTAGCTCCGTCGTGGTCATTCCGCAACCAATCATGGCAGCCGTTCTTTATCGTTATTTTGGGCGGGGTGGGTGGCGGAGCCGAGCTGTTTTGCAGCCATCATTGTGTGGAGTTCAGTTCATCTCACTAGTTTTGTATTTGTCATGAGGGGTTGTTCCTAATGTTTCTATTTTAGCGAGGTCAAAAAGAGATCCCATTAGTGGCCTACTGATTTTGCTCGATTCCTTTTCTTTTTTTTTACACGATTTTTCGTTATCTGCAAAGACTAAACAGAGTATTGCGACTCTGTGTTTGTTTGTAAATAGAGAATGAACCAAAGAGAACTAATTCTAAAACAGTAAATACTTGGATAACAATCAATCAAATGGAGAGAGAAGCAGGCACAACGGATTACAACGGGGGCAAAGGCCTGCGTTAACTACCTTTCACTATCTGCAAAGAGAGAGTACTCCTAATAGAAATGAGGGGGGGGGCACCATTCAAAGCAGATCAGTGTGCATAAACACGAAAATGTTTTCACTTACCACGTACTTGACATTCGACAGCTTATGATATTTGCTATTAAAAAACCATTGAAATTCACTGAAAAAACCATAGGTTATAGACCATATATAGTTAGGAATTAGCATTTACAAAACCTTGAAAATTCACTGAAAAAACCATAGGTTATAGACCATATATAGTTAGGAATTAGCATTTAAAAAACCTTATTTTACTCACACAAAACCATTGAAATTCCATATATAGTTAGTTGCACTAACTATATATTGCGCACCCGCCATCCACTGCTGATCATGTCACATATTACATCATTCATGACATGGTCAGTGACATCACTGATGACATCACTGATGACATCTCAAATGACATCACTGATGACATCACTGATGACATCTCATTTGACATCATTCTTGTGCTAATACGATAAACCTCTTCAGACTCTAATATAACCTTAGATACACTCAGTGTATACAGACACTCACACACTGCCACTCATCCATGGAGTTACTCACACACCCAGTCAGTCATGCAAAGAAACAATCTCACCTCCATTTCTTCAACTATACAGTTAAACACACCTTACTTATTGAAACATATACTAACACATATTTACTCTCTTATACAATCCCTGATACAAGTTCACAATGATCGATACAACCACTCACTCATTCAGTGGCTCTCATGCACAGTTATTTATATATGCCAACTCTCACATGTACTGTGTTTTACATATGTACTTACTATGACATGTAGCATTGAGATATCCATTCACTCATCAATACACTCATGCACACAGTCAACTGCCCATGTAGCTGTTTCCACATGCACTCTTGAACTCATACACCTAGTGAATAAACTGCTCACACATCTATGCATAGAGTCACACACCTTCCAGCCACCCCCACACAAACTCAATCTCCCATAGAAATACTTGGGCAACCAATTAATAACACATATAGCCTCTCGTATAGCTAATGATCAACACATGCAGCAGTTTACAGAACAACAGACATAATGATGCACAAATTAAGACAGTTTAGTTACTAACCCATGCATTCAGTGAGACACATTTAATCACTCACTCATACAGTCAGTCACACACCTACTAAATCCTTCATCCAGACACTTATACATCCACTCATTCTTCAATATGTAAGACCTATTTTAACTTTACAGAAACATACAGTCACTGGATGTTGTCATCAGTGATGTCATCAGTGATGTCATTTGAGATGTCATCAGTGATGTCATCAGTGATGTCACTGACCATGTCATGAATGATGTAATATGTGACATGATCAGCAGTGGATTGCGGGTGCGCAATATATAGTTAGTGCAACTAACTATATATGGAATTTCAATGGTTTTGTGTGAGTAAAATAAGGTTTTTTAAATGCTAATTCCTAACTATATATGGTCTATAACCTATGGTTTTTTCAGTGAATTTTCAAGGTTTTGTAAATGCTAATTCCTAACTATATATGGTCTATAACCTATGGTTTTTTCAGTGAATATATATATATATATATATATATATATATATATATATATATATATATATATATATATATATATATTACCTACTGGCGGTCGCCAGTAGGTATATATAGTTAGGATTTTTTCTCTATGGGATTTTTGAAAATTCTATGTCTAATAACTTTGCCGTTTGTGGACGGAATTGGCTGAAATTTTCAGGAAAATGGCACATTTTGTTTCTGAGCAGCCTTTGAAAATTTGGGGGGGGTTCGTCAAGGGGGGGCCGAGAAAAAAGGGGGGTCCCAAAACGCGTTTTTCCCATGTTAATTTCCATAGGGCGGTTGGCCTCACTTTTAGCCCGAACGGCTGAATGGATTTGCACGAAACTTGGCAAAATTGTAGGGACTGGTAGCCCGATGTGCCTTTTGTAGGTCTCAATATATGTGCTCCAGTGGATTTTGAGAAATTAACGTTTAAAAAAAGATATATATCTGTAAGCGCGGACCGGGCAGCGGCCTAGGACGCGTACTTTTCGCGCAACGGAGCTTTGTGAAGCGAAGCTGATTGGTTCTCCGGCGTCTGTCAACATTCCAAACAGTCCGTAGTGGCCGCAAACAGTCCGTAGTGGCCGCCATCTTGTCTCTCGGTAGGATCGAGAGACAAGAGGAGGCCAAAGCGAAGGGGCCAATGACCATAAGGGGGAATAGTAGATCCTCGCTGACCCCCTAGGTTTGATGTGGAGGTTTTAAAAGGGCCCCGCGGGGCAAAAAAAAAAAATTATAATAATAATCTTACGGCTGAATGGATTTGCACGAAACTTGGCAAAATTGTAGGGACTGGTAGCCCGATGTGCCTTTGCTAGGTCTCAATATATGTGCTTCAGTGGATTTTGAGAAATTAACGTTCAAAAAAAGATATATATCTGTAACAGCGCACCGCTTCGCGTACTTTTCGCGTTACGGAGCTTTGCGAAGCGAAGCTGATTGGCTCTCCGGTGTCTGTAAACATTCCAAACAGTCCGTAGCGGCCGCCATCTTGTCTCTCGGTAGGATCGAGAGACAAGAGGAGGCCAAAGCGAAGGGGCAAATGACCATAAGGGGGCATAGTAGATCCTCGCTGATCCCCTAGGTTTGATGTGGAGGTTTTAAAAGGGCCCCGCGGGGCAAAAAAAATAAATAATAATAATAATCGAACGGCTGAATGGATTTGCACGAAACTTGGTAAAATATTAGGGACTGGTAGCCCGATGTGCCTTTGCTAGGTCTCAATATATGTGCTTCAGTGCATTTTGAGAAATTAACGTTCAAAAACAAGATATATATCTGTAACAGCGCTCCGCTTCGCGGAGATAAAATTATATCTGTATTACCTAGCTGTTGCTAACACCAGTTAGCGACGGCTAGTAGGAGATAGCGACCATCTTGGGCCCCACTTTGCATGTGAGTGATATTTATCACTAATGACATGCAAAGTGGGCATGCCAAGATGTTAGCGACTGGAAACAGTCGCTAACATCGCTATCTCCTATTATCAACTTTTGGAAATATTCGAGATAAGCGCGAATATCTCCAAAAAGTAACAGCTGCCCTGAGCAGTTCTTAGCCATGTTATCCTATGGGAGGTGGATAACATGGCTAAGAGGATTAGCTCGGTAATGCATGAATATCGCTGAGTTTTCAGCGATATTAATGCATTGCGGTCGGTTTTTATCGTATTTGCGATAAACTTTGATAATAGCAAGGTTTATCTGCGATAATTTCTGACGGTAAAAAAATCTTTGCAATGCATCGTTAGGGATAAATATCGCTTAACTTTGGTAATATGCCCCAACGTCTGTTAACGTTCGATTCGAAGGAAATCAGGAAGTGTTGAAAAACATTGTCTGCGCCATCTTGTCTTTTTTCAAATGCCACACTTTTGTCGTGCACGGCAGCCATTTTAGATGCCTTGACCAGACCCACTCTGTGCACGCTGTCGATCCTTAGCATGGCTCCCCACCCTCGCAAGCATCTCCCCCAGGCAGTGGTCACCCCCGCTCTCTGTCTTATGCATGGGTAATAAACCTCCCCCCATCTGCGCTGCTCTTCCCTGAGAATCACACCCTGTGCCCGCCCGACACCTCCCTTTCGCTCTATTCACTACTGCACCCTCTGACACTCCTTTTCCTCTGTGTCCGATTGTCCAGGCTGGTCCTAGGGTATCAGCTAGCCCTGCAGATGTAGTTTATGGCCACAGCTGTAAAGATTCACCCCTCTTCAAAGGAGTTATAGTAGATCAAGGCCCACACTCGATGAGATCCGTCACAGCAGAAGCGTTGCTATTATCTGAAAACCATCCTGTATTGTGATTGGGGAGGGGACCGAGCGTGAAGCGGAAGATTCCAGGGATGACTCTTTGTACATCAAAGTTTTTACAATTATGTGTCACATTAAAAATATATAGCACTCCGACAAAGTAGTAAGATTATAAAACTTTAATAATTTATAAATATATACAAGAAAACAAAAATAGTAATAACATATAAACATTTTTAGGGAAAAACAACGAAGTAGCGGTCGGCTGTGCGAATAGTCCCAACGCAGCACAACGTCCAGATTTCCGGCGTGGGGCGGGTCATCAGTAGCAAACTGTTGTGCGAATAGTTCCAAGGCAGCAGAACGCGCTGAAATCTAGATGACACGAAAGTGATGTCTAGTAAGTTGCCACCCAGCAAATAACGGCGTGGGGCGTCGCGGGGGGTGGGTCTTCAGTAGCAAACTGTTGTGCGAATAGTTCCAAGGCAGCAGAACGATGGCACCAAGGTGATGTCCAGTAAGTTGCCGCACTGGTTTTGGTATCCTACAATGCTGCTCCGAATAACGGCGTGGGGCGCCCGGGGGGAGGCGGCGTGAACGGGCCTCTCCAGGTGGAGTGTCATCTGTTGTAGTGGGGCGCCCCTTTACCGTTTCAGTTGCCATTCCGTCCGTTTTTGGTCCACTGTGTCAAAAGCCGCAATTCAGCTGAGTTGCGCCCACTCTTGCGGTGCAGCGATAGGCGGCTGTCACAGGACTCTCAAAATGGCGGCAGGCTCTTTCCTTTTTGGGCCTGGTCCACTGAAATGGCCCTGGGACACCTTGGAAATCGGATGCTTGTCTGCTAGGTCTTGGACCCCATTCTCGAAAGCGTCCCCTCCGCCTTGAGAATTCATCAAAAGTTTTGGGGGCCCCGACTCCTGCAGGCTTCTGGTGGGGAGCGGCTGCCATGATTGCTCGCGGAATGACTACGACGGAGCTACGAGATGGTGGTGCTCTCATGCTGACGCCAGCTTCAGTCTGAAACATCCAGAAACAAGGTGGGGCTTTCATCGTTTGGAAAAAAAAAAAGTTTTCATCCAATGAAAAGTGTTGTTTTTAGGTCATATGATCAAGCCTTCCATCATTAGGAAACCAAAAGTAAAATGAACCAATGAAAAGTTTTATAAACAAGTCACATGACCTGTTATGCGGCATAGGGTATAAAATGCGGAGAAAATACGTTGGCACGTGAGGCGGCGTCAGTAGCGGACCGATGTGCGAATAGGCCGAAGGCAACACAGCGCGCCAAGATCCGGATGGCACCGAGGTGGTGTCCAGCAAGTTGCAGCACTGGTGTGGCCATCCTACAATGTTGAAAGTCGGCGTGGGGCGCCCCGTTGGCCTGTGAGTTTGCGTCAGTAGCGGACCGATGTGCGAATAGGCCGAAGGCAGCACAACGCGCCAAGATCCGGATGGCACCGAGGTGGTGTCTAGTAAGTTGCCGCACTGGTGTGGCCATCCTACAATGCTGAAAGTCGGCGTGGGGCGCCCTGTTGGCCTGTGAGATGGTGTCAGTAGCGGACTGATGTGCGAATGGGGCCAAAGGCAGCGCAACAATATTTTCTGACTGACACCACAAGGCGCTGAGATGCCAAGATCCGGATGGCACCGAGGTGATGTCTAAGTTGCGGACTGATGTGCGAATGGGGCCAAAGGTAGCGTAACAATATTTTCTGTATGGAAGATACCACTAGGCGTTGAGATGCCAAGATTCGGATGGCACCGAGGTGATGTCTAGCAAGTTGCTGCACTGGTGTGGTCATCCTACAATGCTGAAACTCGGCGTGGGTCGCCCCATTAGCCTGTGAGATGGCGTCAGTAGCGGACCGATGTGCGAATAGGCCGAAGGCAGCACAACGCGCCAAGATCCGGATGTCACAGTGGTGGTTTCATAGTTGAGAGGCACTTCATCTGCAGTGGGGCGCCGAGATCCGGATGGCACCGAGGTGATGTCTAGCAAGTTGCTGTACTGGTGTGGTCATCCTACAATGCTGAAAGTCGGCGTGGGGCGCCCCATTAGCCTGTGAGATGGCGTCAGTAGCGGACTGATGTGCGAATGGGGCCAAAGGCAGCACAACGCGCCAAGATCCGGATGGCACCGAGGTGGTGTCCAGCAACTTGCCGCACTGGTGTGGCCATCCTACAATGCTGCGCCGAAAGTCGGCGTGGGGCGCCCCGTTGGCCTGTGAGTTCGCGTCAGTCAGTGGGGGCTGTTTGAGGATCTGACTGCATTGGAAAGCAATGTGATGCTGTGCGTCGCCCCCAAGATGGAGGTTCCTCGGCTGCAGTGGGGCGCCCCTTGGTGTTTCACTCGCTATGCAGCTGAGTTGCGTGCGCACTTGTGGCGAATAGGCCGAAGGCAGCACAACGCGCCGAGATCTGGATGGCACCGAGGTGGTGTCCAGCAATTTGCCGCACTGGTGTGGCCATCCTACAATGCTGCGCCGAAAGTCGGCGTGGGGTGCCCCGTTGGCCTGTGAGGTGGTGTCAGTAGCGGACCGATGTGTGAATAGGCCGGAACCAGCACAAGGCGCCAAGATCCGGATGGCACCGAGGTGGTGTCATAGTTGAGAGTTCTGAGCAGCGCTTGTAACACTGTCTGAAGCTTATTTGCACCTGCTGCAGCTTCACTATTGCCCTGGTGTGGCCTAAGATCGCCCATGACATAGGCGGCCACCTCCCGGGGTCCGGCGGAACTTTTTTCCTTTTCCTTTCTGCATCTTGTCCCAAATTCGTTTGACCTGAAGACACGACCAGGTCCCTGAATGTGTGCAGGGGGACGCTATTGATTGAATCAAAATGGCGGCTTCACACAAAGCTGACTCAAGCGTTTTCTGGTGGTTTCATAGTTGAGAGGCACTTCATCTGCAGTGGGGCGCCGAGATCCGGATGGCACCGAGGTGATGTCTAGCAAGTTGCTGCACTGGTGTGGTCATCCTACAATGCTGAAACTCGGCGTGGGTCGCCCCATTAGCCTGTGAGATGGCGTCAGTAGCGGACCGATGTGCGAATAGGCCGAAGGCAGCACAACGCGCCAAGATCCGGATGTCACAGTGGTGGTTTCATAGTTGAGAGGCACTTCATCTGCAGTGGGGCGCCGAGATCCGGATGGCACCGAGGTGATGTCTAGCAAGTTGCTGTACTGGTGTGGTCATCCTACAATGCTGAAAGTCGGCGTGGGGCGCCCCATTAGCCTGTGAGATGGCGTCAGTAGCGGACTGATGTGCGAATGGGGCCAAAGGCAGCACAACGCGCCGAGATCTGGATGGCACCGAGGTGGTGTCCAGCAATTTGCCGCACTGGTGTGGCCATCCTAAAATGCTGCGCCGAAAGTCGGCGTGGGGTGCCCCGTTGGCCTGTGAGGTGGCGTCAGTAGCGGACCGATGTGTGAATAGGCCGGAACCAGCACAAGGCGCCAAGATCCGGATGGCACCGAGGTGGTGTCATAGTTGAGAGTTCTGAGCAGCGCTTGTAACACTGTCTGAAGCTTATTTGCACCTGCTGCAGCTTCACTATTGCCCTGGTGTGGCCTAAGATCGCCCATGACATAGGCGGCCACCTCCCGGGGTCCGGCGGAACTTTTTTCCTTTTCCTTTGTGCATCTTGTCCCACAATCCGTTTGACCTGAAGACACGACCAGGTCCCTGAATGTGTGCAGGGGGACGCTATTGATTGAATCAAAATGGCGGCTTCACACAAAGCTGACTCAAGCGTTGCTGCTGATGCTATACAGAGAAAAACTGGTTTTCAGTTTGTACATTCTTCAGGATTTTTCCATCCAAGGCTTGTTGAGAGTTTGTATAACAATGGCTTCAGATTTTCAACATACTACTCTTCAACATTCTTCCTAAATGTAACAATGTGAGACTCACTAGGAGAACGGTGTAGTGAGGGCCACAAACGGCTGTTTGTCTTTCCTTTCAAAATGCTGCCAACAATATTTTCGGAATGGAAGACAACACAAGGCGCTGAGATTCGGTTGGCACCGAGGTGGTGTCCAGCAAGTTGCCGCACTGGTGTGGCCATCCTACAATGCTGCGCCGAAAGTCGGCGTGGGGTGCCCGAAGGGGGGGGGGGAGGCGGCGCAAACGAGCCTCTCCCGCTTCTCCATGTGGAGGCAGTTCATCTGCAGTGGGGCGCCGAGATCCGGATGGCACCGAGGTGGTGTCTAGCAAGTTGCCGCACTGGTGTGGCCATCCTACAATGCTGCGCCGAAAGACGGCGTGGGGTGCCCGAAGGAAGTGTCCTTATCCAGGGCATTATCGCTGTATCATGTCCTCCACTAAAATGGCCCTGGGACACCTTAGAACTCGGACGCTCGATTTTTTTTTCCTTTCCTGTACATGCAAAAAAAGGTAAATGCCCGGTACGTTACACGCTTCATCTGCCACGATGAACTCTCCAGAGGAACCGAAAAAAAATATAGTTGTGGTAACTATACCATGCATCGTCATATGGAGAGGTGGCACCAATTAATTATAGTGCTGCATAAAAGAGAGATTTGGAGGAGAACCCCTGACCTGCTAGTACATTCATCAAAGAAGTGGCACTGAGAGCTTCAGAGGCAAGGGAAACGGTCCCAAATTTTTAGAAGAACTTTGGAAAGATTAAAATGACATGTTTAGATTGTGGCAAATTAATTTCATGTGGACAGATGAGTGTTACTCTAATAAATACAGCATATGAACATCATCATAGTCGATGGTTGGTAGAGACATTTTGACTATATCCTGGACCTGCCCGTCCTCGCCCAAAATGGCGCCGGAATAAATGGGACTCGTAACTCCTTGTTGTGTACTGGTTGCAGAACCTTGAAATCACGAGATACGTATGCAGTTTTGAAGCACATGGCGGGCGGGGACGAGAATTGATTGAATATTTCGACATCCCTATTGATATTAAGTTCTGATGTGTTATTGATTACTGTACTGTTGAAAGTTCGAATTAACGTCACCCATGGTACTTGCCCGCAAATGTATATCTAGATAATTTTATTGTAACTGGCCCTGTCGTATTTTAATTATAAAATGTACGTCCACCGATTCCGTAACTGTTAGACACCTTAGTTCTTGCAACCTAATGGCCCGCCCGTTACGTTCCTCTACAGTGTAAATGTCTACTCATCACATACGATTACAGTTTGCTCCGTGGCCGGCCCACGTGGTTATAGGCTCGTATTTGTATAATGAAATTTTCACAATAAAGGTTTTTAAAAGAAAACTTGGTAGTAGTATATACATTGGTAAAGTTTGTAATAATAGTCACTGTTTTAGAATCATTAAAAGGCAAGTGAAATAAAGAAGACCAATTACATGAAGGGTAAAAGGTATAATACGAAGGAACGCAGTAAAGATAAATGGTCAAGGGCTGTTGTGTTTTCTATTCCTGCAACATAAAGTGATCGATAAGAATCTCATATTCAGGCGTATCGGCGACTAAGACAGCAGGTCGACCCTCTTTTGCTCAACGGCTCCATCATGGGACGAAGAAACGCTCTTTTTCTCGAAAAAAGAATATATTTTACTTGCAGGACAGTTGTAAAATTTCCGGGAAAGTACATTAGTCTGGAACATTATAACATATATTTAAGAAAAAATAATGTTCGGAAGTAATGAAAAGCGTAATTTTTAGGTCATATGACCAAGCCTTTCATCATTACAATAAGAAAAGTAAAATGAACCAATGAAAAGTTTTATTAACAAGTCACATGACTTGTTATGCTTACGTTACGCGCTGCGCGCCCCGGATGACTTCCGGATGCGCTAACGCGGCGCGTCATATGACGCATTACGCGACAACGCAGGTCCAGAATATAGTCAAAATGTCTCCACCAACCAGCGGTCGGAACACAACCCCTTTCAGCAGGCTAAATAGTTCTGTTAAATGACAACAGAAGGGACAGGCAACAAGAACCATCAGTCAAAGAGGGGAGGGCTAGTTCTTCTCTACCGGGTTACATTGGGGCGCTACCGGAACTGATCGAATTGGTAGTCTACAGTGTTTCTGGATGTTTCAGACTGAAGCTGGGGTTAGCATGAGAGCAGCATCATTTCGTAGCTCCGTCGTGGCCATTCCGCAACCAATCATGGCAGCCGCTCTTTATCGTTATTTTGGGCGGGGTGGGTGGCGGAGCCGAGCTGTTTTGCAGCCATCATTGTGTGGAGTTCAGTTCATCTCACTAGTTTTGTATTTGTCATGAGGGGTTGTTCCTAATGTTTCTATTTTAGCGAGGTCAAAAAGAGATCCCATTAGTGGCCTACTGATTTTGCTCGATTCCTTTTCTTTTTTTTACACGATTTTTCGTTATCTGCAAAGACTAAACAGAGTATTGCGACTCTGTGTTTGTTTGTAAATAGAGAATGAACCAAAGAGAACTAATTCTAAAACAGTAAATACTTGGATAACAATCAATCAAATGGAGAGAGAAGCAGGCACGACGGATTACAACGGGGGCAAAGGCCTGCGTTAACTACCTTTCACTATCTGCAAAGAGAGAGTACTCCTAATAGAAATGAGGGGGGGGGGGGTACCATTCAAAGCAGATCAGTGTGCATAAACACGAAAATGTTTTCACTTACCACGTACTTGACATTCGACAGCTTATGATATTTGCTATTAAAAAACCATTGAAATTCACTGAAAAAACCATAGGTTATAGACCATATATAGTTAGGAATTAGCATTTACAAAACCTTGAAAATTCACTGAAAAAACCATAGGTTATAGACCATATATAGTTAGGAATTAGCATTTAAAAAACCTTATTTTACTCACACAAAACCATTGAAATTCCATATATAGTTAGTTGCACTAACTATATATTGCGCACCCGCAATCCACTGCTGATCATGTCACATATTACATCATTCATGACATGGTCAGTGACATCACTGATGACATCACTGATGACATCTCAAATGACATCACTGATGACATCACTGATGACATCTCATTTGACATCAATGACCACATCACTGATGATATTATTCATGTGACAATACAATGCATCTCTTCACATTTTAATATAACCTCTGTTTCACCCAGTGTTAAAAACAGAGTATAATTTTTGAAACCATTGACACACCAATACTAGTTACTACATACGTACTCACTGATTCCTACGTCTACACACACATTCACTCATTCACCCATACAATCATTCATACATACAATCACTCATGTTTACAACACAATCATATGCACTCATACACCTATACAGACACTCACACTCTGCCACTCATCCATGGAGTTACTCACACACCTAGTCAGTCCTGTAAAGAATCAATCACACTTCCATTTTCTACTCTATACAGTTAAACATAGAGCACCTTACGTTTTCAACCATATACTAACACATACTTACTCTCTTATACAATCATTGATACAAGTACACATTGATCTGTACAGAGTCACACACCTCCCATCCAGCCACACACACACTCAGTCTCCCATGCAAATACTTGGGCAATCAATCAATAACCCATATAGTTACTCATATAGCTACTGATCAACACATGCAGCAGTTTACAGAACAACAGACATAATGATGCACAAATTAAGACAGTTTAGTCACTAACCCATGCACTCAGTGAGACACATTTAATCACTCACTCATACATTCAGTCATGCACCTACTAAATCCTTCGTCCAGACACTTATACATCCACTCATTCTTCAATATGTAAGACATATTTTAACTTTATAGAAACATACAGTCACTGGATGTTGTCATCAGTGATGTCATCAGTGATGTCATTTGAGATGTCATCAGTGATGTCATCAGTGATGTCACTGACCATGTCATGAATGATGTAATATGTGACATGATCAGCAGTGGATTGCGGGTGCGCAATATATAGTTAGTGCAACTAACTATATATGGAATTTCAATGGTTTTGTGTGAGTAAAATAAGGTTTTTTAAATGCTAATTCCTAACTATATATGGTCTATAACCTATGGTTTTTTCAGTGAATTTTCAAGGTTTTGTAAATGCTAATTCCTAACTATATATGGTCTATAACCTATGGTTTTTTCAGTGAATATATATATATATATCCCATCCACCTCCTTCCCGATTAAGGCACTATCTTGGGTATTCGGTCCTTTAAAGTTGCTACTGTGTCCTCATCCTTCTGTTTTGCCCTTTTGAGCTCTGTAAATCATAGTCTAATCCTAATGTCCTTTCCGGATCACTTTAATGTGCTTTATGGGTGTCTTTGTCATTGTATTGTCTCGGGGTTTATGTTACCTGTGTGTTGCAGAGGCACTTCCTCGCCTAAAACCTTTCTTTTGGTGTTACTCTGAACACCATCCCTGAGCATTTCTAAAGTAGATCATCTGTGAAGTACAGGGCCTGTTGAGCTTTTCATAGCATTGTATTCCAAGACACAGTACCTCATGGGCACATAATGATAGCATAGACAATGGGTATTTCATGTCCATTTGTTTGTTAATCACGACATGGCTCTTTGTTTTTGGTACTTCATATAAAGCTGTGTCTTTTGGTCATTTTATAGTTTGGCGTAAAAAACATTTTATGGCACAATTATCACTCAAAGAACATATGAAAAGCTTCCTTTGTTTTTCGGATCAACCTTTTGCAAATCAGTACAACACTGCCCTAAAAGAAGTTGTCTGATCTGAAATTTGTTAATTAACATCCCCTCTGCATGACCAGGCACACCCAGACATGTTTCTGCCTTTAAAGTGAAGCCTAGCTTGACTCTCGTTGGCGAAAGTAAGGCATATTTAGACCTATTGAAATCTGTTTGGGGAGACTGAACAAATAACATGCTTTCTTTCGCTTTTGCTAATACTTCTAAACTAGTGTGATAACTCTGGGCCAATCTTATGCAAACCAGTTGATTTCCACTGCTAAAAGGGAAGTCGGACACCAAATTTTAGGCCACTTCACCTCTGCATAAGGTAAAACAAGCATTAGAAATGCAATCGGGCTCGGATTTATTTGAGTTTGAGCTAATGGCATTGTAAATGCCAATGTATTGTTGCTATGTGTTATGGAGTGTGTTCATGTGGTGTGTACTGCCAGTGATCTCCTTGTGAGTGTGCGAATATTGCACCGTTACTGCCTGTGATGTCCTTCTTGTGAGTGTGAGAAGCTTGCACCTCTGCTGCCTGTGGTCTCCTTGTGAGTGTAAGAAGCTTGCACAGCTGCTGCCTGTGATGTCCTACTCACTACTCTACTCTACTCACTACTCTACTCTACTCACTACTCTACTCTACTCACTACTCTACTCACTACTCACTACTCTACTCACTACTCTGCACTCACTACTCACTACTCTACTCACTACTCTACTCACTACTCACTACTCTACTCACTACTCTACTCACTACTCACTACTCTACTCACTACTCTGCACTCACTACTCACTACTCTGCACTCACTACTCTACTCACTACTATACTCTGCACTCACTACTCACTACTCTACTCTACTCACTACTCTACTCACTACTCTACTCTACTCTACTCACTACTCTACTCACTACTCAACTCACTACTTTCTACTCACTACTCTACTCACTACTCTACTCTACTCTACTCACTACTCTACTCACTACTCAACTCACTACTTTCTACTCACTACTCTACTCACTACTCAACTCACTACTCACTTCTCTACTCACTACTCTGCACTCACTACTCACTACTCTACTCACTACTCACTACTCTGCACTCACTACTCACTACTCTACTCACTACTCTACTCACTACTCAACTCACTACTCAACTCACTACTCACTTCTCTACTCACTACTCTGCACTCACTACTTTAGTCACCTCACTACTCTACTCACCTCACTACTCTACTCACTACTCTACTCACTACTCACTACTCTACTCACTACTCACTACTCACTACTCTGCACTCACTACTCACTACTCTGCACTCACTACTCACTACTCTGCACTCACTACTCACTACTCTGCACTCACTACTCACTACTCTACTCACTACTCTACTCACTACTCACTACTCACTACTCTGCACTCACTACTCACTAATCTACTCTACTCACTACTCTGCACTCACCACTCACTACTCTGCACTCACTACTCACTACTCTGCACTCACTACTCACTACTCTGCACTCACTACTCACTACTCTGCACTCACTACTCACTACTCACTACTCTACTCACTACTCTGCACTCACTACTCTGTGTGCCTGGTGAAAGCGTGCACTGACGGCTGGTGGTGTGTGTATGCCTGGTGAAAGTGTGCACTGATGGTTAATGGTGTGTGTGTGCGCCTGGTGAAAGCTTGCAGTGACGGCTGGTGGTGTGTGTGAATACTCACATAGTGATTACCCTGCATACTCAAACACTGCTCACCCTGCACAGTCACACACTGCTTAACCTACACACGCACACACTGCTCACCCTACACACTCACACACTGCTCACCCTACACACTCACACACTGTTAACCCTGCATACTGCTCACCCTGCACGCTCACACACTGCTCACCCTGCAAAGTCACACACTGCTCACCCTGCACACTCACACACTGCTGGCGCTGGACACCAACGTACTGCTCACCCTGCATACTCACACACTGCTGACCCTGCACACTGACACACTGCTGGCCCTGGACACCAACGTACTGCTCACCCTGCATGCTCACACACTGCTGACCCTGCACACACACACACTCCTGGCCCTGGACACCTACATACTGATCACCCTGCATACTCACACTCTGCTCACCCTGCATACTCACACTCTGCTCACCCTGCATACTCACACTCTGCTCACCCTGCATACTCGCACTCTGCTCACCCTGCATACTCGCACTCTGCTCACCCTGCATACTCGCACTCTGCTCACCCTGCATACTCGCACTCTGCTCACCCTGCATACTCGCACTCTGCTCACCCTGCATACTCGCACTCTGCTCACCCTGCATACTCGCACTCTGCTCACCCTGCATACTCGCACTCTGCTCACCCTGCATACTCGCACTCTGCTCACCCTGCATACTCACACACTGCTGACCCTGCACACTGACACACTGCTGGCCCTGGACACCCGTATACTGATCACCCTGTATACTCGTATACTGATCACCCTGCATACTCAAACACTGCTCACCCTGCATACTCACACACTGCTGACCCTGCACACTGACACACTGCCGGCCCTGGACACCAACGTACTGCTCACCCTGCATGCTCACACACTCCTGGCCCTGGACACCCACATACTGATCACCCTGCATACTTACATACTGATCACCCTGCATACTCACACTCTGCTCACCCTGCATACTCACACTCTGCTCACCCTGCATACTCACGCTCTGCTCACCCTGCATACTCGCACTCTGCTCACCCTGCATACTCGCACTCTGCTCACCCTGCATACTCGCACTCTGCTCACCCTGCATACTCGCACTCTGCTCACCCTGCATACTCGCACTCTGCTCACCCTGCATACTCGCACTCTGCTCACCCTGCATACTCGCACTCTGCTCACCCTGCATACTCGCACTCTGCTCACCCTGCATACTCGCACTCTGCTCACCCTGCATACTCGCACTCTGCTCACCCTGCATACTCGCACTCTGCTCACCCTGCATACTCGCACTCTGCTCACCCTGCATACTCGCACTCTGCTCACCCTGCATACTCACACACTGCTGACCCTGCACACTGACACACTGCTGGCCCTGGACACCCGTATACTGATCACCCTGTATACTCGTATACTGATCACCCTGCATACTCAAACACTGCTCACCCTGCATACTCACACACTGCTGACCCTGCACACTGACACACTGCCGGCCCTGGACACCAACGTACTGCTCACCCTGCATGCTCACACACTGCTGACCCTGCACACTCACACACTCCTGGCCCTGGACACCCACATACTGATCACCCTGCATACTTACATACTGCTCACCCTGCATACTCACACTCTGCTCACCCTGCAAACTCACACTCTGCTCACCCTGCATACTCGCACTCTGCTCACCCTGCATACTCACACTCTGCTCGCCCTGCACACTCACACTCTGCTGGCCCTGCATACTCACACTCTGCTCACCCTGCATACTCGCACTCTGCTCACCCTGCACACTCACACTCTGCTCGCCCTGCACATTCACACACTGCTGGCCCTGGACACCCACATACTGATCACCCTGTATACTCGCATACTGATCACCCTGCATACTCACACTCTGCTCACCCTGCATACTCACACTCTGCTCACCCTGCATACTCACACACTGCTGACCCTGCACACTGACACACTGCTAACTCGTGCCTTAACTATGCATATGCCTTAAACACGTGAATGCGTGCCTTAGGTAGTTGGTGTTCTAGCTGTCTGAGCAGATGGGCGGGGAGAGGAACCGGAATGATCGCAGCAGGGAGAAGGACCGGGACACAGCTTGGTAAGTTGGGCCGAACTTTAGGGCTCCGGGCTGGGGCGACTGGGGACGGATCTTTACTACATATGCCATTTACAAGAAAATGTGTTGCAAAGGCATGATTGGTAAAGGCATGCGTGGTAAAGACGCGGTTGCTGTAAAGACTGCGTGGTTTAGGCATGCGTGGTTTTGTTATACAACCTTTGATTGGGGAGAAAATCACCATAGATGTACAGTTATTGCTTTGTTTCTCTTTCATGATGAAACCTATGCCAAATTGAATTAAAAGTGTTCTAAAATAAAGTGACATTTGTCCACAGTGGAAAGCACTTTACAAAAAGGTTAACTGGTCATCTTTCAGCTGCTTAGTTCTATATTTGGTTGTTAAACTGGTACTAATGAGGTGAAAATCTATCCCCAGAATGTATTACCAGGTGTAAAAATTACAAAATCATGATGGTATGCTACCAAAAATGTGCTGCATTATGTCGCACAGTTAACCTTTTCTTGCCACATAATTTAGTTAACCCTGCAGTATAATTTGGTGCTCCCCGCCACATAATTCGAGTGGCCCTGCTGATAGTGTCTCCAAATTGCAAGTAACTAAAAAAGAATCCCCCTTCTCAGCCGAAGACCTGTCTGCGTCTCTCGTAATGAATATTCAATTCCTGTCAGTCTGAGGTTCAGAATTATATTTGGATAGCTGTGGATACTGGGATGTTTTTCGCCAAAGGAGTCTGAGCGGCATGAAATGGACAGGATCGAAGCTGGCATGGTCTACACTGTCACTGGATTCTGTGGATGAAAAAAAAATCACCTTTATTCGCAGTTATCCATCCACAATTTTTTGTCGGAAATCGGTTCCAGGCTGGCCTGGTCTAATATTGTGAGCAGGTGTTTCTAATTCTGGTATTTTAAAGAAAGAAAGAAACGTGGTCTGAAGGAGGAAGGCGCCGTCTCCAGAAGTGAGCATTTTTACCTCACTGCAGTAGAACCCTGCTTTGACTCCCGGGGCCGAGATGTACTTGCAGTGAATAACAGACAGTGCCATTCTCGGCCCGATAGTATCTCTATAAGCGGTGTCATCCACAAACACCTCCCATCAGTCTGAAAACACCTTTACAGCTTGTGCAATGGCCAGAGTTCCCCTCTGTTGACACAGCACTTATAAACCAGGCACTTTCAGTCCCTCTGACAACGTCCAAGCATCGTCAGTTTCCTTCGGTTGGCAAGGTTTTTCGAGCGTTTGTAATGGCAAGAGACCTCCTTTCCCACTAGGGAAATCCATCCCCTCTTGTGACCTGCAGGCAGTTTCCGCCGTGGTTGACAATACCTGCTTCACCGTGCAAACCACGGCCACTTTATGTTAGTCTGACCAGCACTCTCTGCTGAGTGCCGGGCCCTGGCATTGCCTTCCCTTCGTCGAGGCCTGCCACCTCACAGACAGCACTGACCAGTTTGACAATGTCCTTACATCCCCTGGGCGTCCCAGCCAGGAGATGTCGGTCTCACAGTGCGGATGTAGTCCTCGCATCCCTCAGACGGGTCCTGGCACCGAGGAGACATCTCAGATGTCAAGCCTCCATCCATCACAATGCGGATAGTCTTGTTCGTCTGCGCACGCACAAGGCAGACGGAAAGCAGCACACCTGCTACAGAAAGCGTTCATAACAAAAGCCTCGCGGTTCATGGCACCCGAGGGCCTCTTTCGGGGGAGGAAGCAGTGCTTTATTTGCGCCGGTGTGGCGAACCGGCACTCGTTTTAAAACACCAGGACACTTTGTGCTTGCACTTACATTTTAGTGTCGATTGTTAACACTCCAAACTATTTTTTAGTTTTTACTGCAGTATGTAGGGCCTGACGAAGGGGGGCAGGGGGAGTGTTATCTGACACTTTAAGTTTACGTTAACGCACAATACTGCGTTTAAATGGCTGCTCTGATTGCCGCACCGTTGGCCCGCCACATCCGCCTCATTCCAGTGGGTGGATGGTGGAATAGATTCGCAGGCTCAGGATGTCCTTGTACTTACTCCGTGCACAGTGGAGTATTGTTTCCTTTCCGAAAGCCACTGCCTCGGTGCCCTCCTGCACGACCCATTCACCGCCAGAACCAACGTGTGGTATTGATGCTCCCGCTCCCCAAACGAGATGCCTGGGTGAGTGCACGATCTCACAGAAGCGACCCGGCAGAGAACAGTGCTAGTGAGTCCAACATGTTCAGGAACATTACCGGTCCACCAGGCACACAACACTTGCACCAAGAAAAAGTGCAGGATTAATCAAGACGAAATGGTATGCGGTAAGATAGTTATGCATGTGTCACAACCTCTGGAATCTTTAAACAAGCAAAGAGTTGCCAAGAATTTTCAGAAGCTAGTCTTTATTACTAACCCCCCTCCCCCTTTATCTAACCCCAGGGCCAAGCAGTACGCTGGCTCGCGCCAAAGTCAGGGAGTCAAACAGCTGCCTTGATAAACTGCGCACCCGAGGAGGCCTTTCCGTATACACCGAGCACATGATCACTTTTATGATGCTTGAATTGTTATGTAACATTATGTGAGCGCTCCTCCAGTCACGGCATTCCTTCTAGTAAGCTTTGAGACTCGATGCCAAAATAACACTGGCGAGTTAATAACAAGAACTGGAGCCGTAGCCGGGGGCCGGTGACCAGAACCGTCACCGCCGCCGCCGCCACAGCCCACCACAGCCCGCCGGCAAAGGAGAGAGCGGAGTGCAGCAAGCGGTAAGCGGAGATCGTATCATCACTCGTCCCCGCCACAACCACCGCTAACTGTCCGCCGCGGCCGTTCTCCCGCCAAGCAAGCCAAGCGGTGCAACTCGGTGAGCAGTGAACGGCCCCCCACCTTTAGCTACCTGTAGCTGCCGCCAGCATCACAGAAAAGGAAGCTGCGCGCAATGAGCGCTGCAGATTTGTGAACGCGCCCGGCCATCTGGATTCACTAACGGAGGCACCCTGACAGCTCCTAATTATAATTAATGTACTTCTTTGCGCGAGCACGCACGAAATATGCCTCAAAATGGCGGAACAAAACTACATTTACCCTATCACTTCAAGCCTATTAAAAAGAAAACACAAGGAAGACGAATCACTGGCCACATGACATAAAACGCTAAGGAATGTCTGGAATTTCTCTCTCCAAGGCCCTCTTCTTCTTTTTTTTTCTCCTTTAACATTAGTTCTCTAACTCCTCCCCTTTCAGGGGATGGAGTCCGAGCCCTAAAAACAACTACATCTGACATACCATATTTGAGTCGGGAAGTGTTATGCTAGCACATTGTCACCTTTTTTTGTATTCTTATGATGCAGTACTTTTAAAGTTATTTTTGTCTTGATGCAATATTCAGTTAGCCTAATTCATTGTTAAGCTATTTTCAGGTGGTGCTCTAATCCTGTTATATTTTTTCCGATGAACTTTCTTTCCTATTGCACATTTCTTAATGGGTGTCATTTCTCATACTGTATCCTTGGGGCCATTATTTTTGTCCCCATATACAGGGCGTTAAGTGGGCTGGGTCTGAGCACCAGCAGTTATTTTCAGGGGGCCTCGAAACGTGTCTCTAACGGACTCTATTTTTGGGGCTCTCCGAGGTAGTCCGTTTTCTTTTTTTTTTTCTTGGACGACAGTAAGAGCATGCATATTGATATGCGCATGCTCATTTTGCTCACTACGGAGTAGTGAAGGTACAGGCATCACGCCATGCCAGGTGAGCCGCGTTGTAGAACTCTGTGGCATGTTTTGACGGGGGTGGTGGCTTCGTTAAAAGTCACCCCTGTGAAGCTGCATTGCCTTCTGGGAGCAGTGCTTCTAGTACACTCAGCCTCACGTTAAGCCACCCTATACAGGAGGTGTCTGCCTGGGATTTCCCTGGATGACGACACTGGTCTTGGGGTACTGGGGAGGGTGTATGGCATTATCCATACATAGCCTTGCTGTAATAAGGAGGGGGGAGAGCGAGCCTGAGCGGGGAATTCCAAATCTGATGACACTCTGTTATGTGTTAATATTGTCTCCTTTATTAAGAGTATTTCCTTTGGTGATTTTATTCCTGAAATCTAAAATGGATTTTTATAATATTTTCCTTCTTGCTAAAGGATAAATACATTAGTAAAAAAAATATTATAAGAACATTTTAGGCCAATTGAAACAATGTAACACATGAGTAGAATCTTAATTTCATCTATTTTTTTTATTGTCTGTAGATTTTGAAATATGTGCAATGTTTCACGGGACCAAATATCATGGCCATGCATACTATGCTGATAAACAAGCCTCCAGATCCAGGTAATAAGCCTATGAATCGTCTAAGTATATTCAGAAATAGGCTAAAGGTCTATTTACTGTATTAGCGTACATGTAAAGTATTGCAATCAAGTTCAGCATGACCACGATAATGCACGTTTGATTTTCTCAAGTAACTCCGCGGTTGGAGTCTTTATCCATTTTCTTTATTGTTCTAAAGTGATTGAATGTGTGGGGATATTCAAGGTTGGGTGAAGGTGAAAGGGGTTCATTCACAGCAACGTACAGGAGACTATTTCAGTCTACGGAAGACTAACAGTTATGTTCATGGTTGAAGTTGAAGGCGCAATGGTCCCAGTTCAAGCTGAGGTTGTTCCCGTGACCAGTCCTCATCAAGGTAATGGAACTCTGGTAAGTCCAGGAAATTTGATAAGAAGCATAAATATAGAAGCATGGGTCTCTTTTGTCCCACCATTCCCAACACTCAGAGTCACTTGATGCCCCAAGCACCTCTAATCATGGAGTCATCTCGCCCCTCCTCTCCGCCTCCCCCCTCCTCCCCGCCTCCCTCCTCATTCATAAAGTATTCCGGCACTAGTCACTAGTCCCACACCGAATGGATTTCAATGCCATATAAGCTCCACCAGCTGATGGTAGCCACGGACCACATTTTTGGTGTCTCACTGAATCTCTGCGGCGTGTCTACTGTCCCATGGAACCCAAGGAGGCCTCCAGTTGGTCTACAGTCCACTGATCCATTGTCAATGCCTACTGAGCCCCTCAAACTCACCTTGAAGTCTTTGACTTAAGCTCTAACCAATCTCGAACAGAAGCCATCCACCTTCTTACATTTGATTCTGTGTCCAGGGCAGAGTTTGGTGCCACGGCAAACGCCACAGGTGCACGTATCGACCCAGATGTCACTGATGCAGGGAGGGGAGCTTATTGCTTTTTGTTGGATTCAGAAACCCACATTCCACCACCGGTTAGTGCTTCTGATTGTGCACAACACATACTCACTACCCTTTCTTTCCTACCCCACAGATATGCCACCCAAACCACAATACCTCCTAGTGCACCACTTATTGTTATTCCATGGAGAACTTCAAGATCTCTTAGCCAAGGGAGCAATATAAAAAGTACCAGTACGCCTTGTGTGTCTGAGACTGGTTGAATGCTCAGGGCATCTCACCCGACTGGCCAGCACTTGGTAGGATCTTTAAATGCCAGGGCAGACACACTCCGCTGTCATTGCCTAGCGTATCACGAATGGCAGTTCTACTCCAATTTGGTACAGGGCATCTTCCAGCTATGGGGTAAAACCTAGTACAATGTATTCACCGCCACAGAGAACCTGCAGTGTCCAGTCTTTTGTACTTGAGAGTTTTCAAGGCAGTCTTCCCTTGGGGATGCCTTCCGCCAGCATTGATGGTCTCCTGCACGCCCCTTCCCCTCTCTCTTGCCCAGAGCACTGAAACGAGCAAGATAGACAGACCAGGCACAAGTCAACCCAGTGGGTATGGACTGGATGAGAAGAGTGTGTTACCCAGGACTATGAACATTTGTAATCTGATGTGGCTGCCCCTTCAGGAGGACCACTTGTCCCTGCAGCAGGGTCAAGTCTTCTACCCAACCCTGCACAACTTAAACCTCAGTGTGTAGAGATTGAGCTGTAACAGTTGACGGTCTTCGACCTTTCTCCTGAAATGATTCATGTCATCTTGACGTCCATCTACCCAAATCTGTTTACTCAGGACGCTGGGAGAAGTTTGTTGTCTGGTGTTCCTCCTCATACATCCAACCCCTGAATTCACAGTTATCAGATGTTCTCTATGAGAAAGTCAGTTATTCGTGATGGGGATGTGAGCCTTTTCCAAATAATGTCACAGTTCTGTTCTAGGTCCTGTTAAGTCTCAATTTAAACCTAAGCTCAACCCTTGGTAGCTGTAGCAAAGAGACTACTGACTTAACTTAGGAGAAATGTGTGAAGCTTTTATCAGTATCAAATCAGTTAAAAAGTAGAAAACACAGCATATGATTTTTAGAAGTTTTAAGTTAAAATGGCGCCAAAAAGCGTTACTCGCCAAATGCAGTCATTTGGTTGCACTTGACCGGTACATAGGCATGATTTAAGGCTGACTGCGATGGAGTGCAAGTCAGATACTGAAACTAAGTTCATCGTGGTCGAGAGTTTAACCTTCTGACTTAGTCTCTGAAATGGAAGTCGAAAATCCTCAGTGAGGTAGACAGCAGGCTGTTGCTGAGATGGTTCCTTCGAGGCTGGATAGCTGTCGTCCAAGTTCCGATGAAGCCTTTGATGTTTGACAGGAAAACTCTGAGCAGGGGAAATTCAAAATTCACGCAGTGAGAAGGACTCTCACCAGCCAGATACTTTTGGCTCCATCTCCTGGTGAAGATTTCTGACTTGGTCATTTTTTTGGAGTTCAGAGTCCTCTTCCACCATAAGGATGGAAGATGTGGGATAACAAGGCTCCACAAGGCCTGTTGAAATGGATCTGCCTCTGTGGAAAAGCTCTGAGCGGAGCAACCTTTATCTTTGGCCCAGTGGGAACGCACATTACTCTGATTGACTTGGCAGGTTTCCTACAATTATCTATTGATTCCCCATGCAAAAATCCTTAAAGTGTCTAAGTCCCAGGTTTTACGGTTAGGTAGGAGAAGTACACTCTAACACTTATGCAAGGACACCAGGACTTTAGGAACACCATAGTTCTCCTTCCAGGAAGTACCATCAGCCGAATCTAGAGCAAATCCAGTCGGAACTGATCAGCATGGCTCTTCAGAAAAGTGGGCTTCCTACAGCTATCTGTGTAGCTTAACAGGATGTTAGCCAACTAGCCCTTGGAGTCCAGTCTTCTAGGTACAAGTGGGAGCATGAGAAATAAAAATACCCCCCTCCCCTTACCCCCCTCCCCACAAACCAGTTCCGGAATAGGTTTTCCTTCCACTGGGATTGGCTAGTTGGACAATAGCAGGGGCAGGACTAGGTGTAACTTGCATCTGCCTGTGATTGTGGATGTGCCTGTGAAGCTTGTGCAGTTGGTGAGTGTTGGAAATAGGATTATTGGTTGAGGGGGTGAAACCCTACTCAGTGGTCAACCACACTTCTTGTCATGGTGAAGCACAAGCAAACCCCAAATTAACCTGTGCTCAACCCTGTGGTAGTGTGGCACAAAAGTAGTGAGGCTTAACTTAGAGGCAATGTGTAAAGTAGTTACACAGCTCTTCAAAGAGTAATAAAGTGAAAACACAGCACAAAAAAATCCCACAATAATTTAGTTAAAGAGTAAAATTAATACATTATTTGAGACCAAAACAACAGAATTCCAATTGATAGAACCAGAGATATACTATTTTAAAGAGTTATGGTAAGTATGGTGCCTAAAAGCACAAAGTGTAATTCGTGCTTTTCTGGTCATGCGATGATCAGATAGTGAAAGTCACAAGTTTACGCTGACTGCGATGGAGTGCAGGCTGCATAAAGGGACCAGGTTTGTCTCGCTGAAAGAGTTACCTTCAAAAGTCCAGCACAAAGAGTTCCGTTCTCTGGGGAGGGGGCAGCGAGGAGCAGGGAGAGTGTCAAGGATGGTCATTGATGTAGTGCGAGCAGCAGGCCGGGCATTGCGGACAGTTGTTGCTGTAGCACTAAAATCCTGCCTGGCATCGTGGATGGTCGTTGCTGGAGATTTCTGTTCCCAGGCATCGCTGGCTGTTGCGCGACTAGTCTGGTTCACCAGAGTTTCGCATTGCCGGGCGACGTGGTTGGCAAGATCTTGGTGCAAACAAGCCAATCTATGGTCATGAAGAGCCAAAACCTCAGGATTTCTCCCTTTCTTGTAGAAGGAGCTCAACTGATGTCATACCAAGGGTCCAAGACCTGAAGGGCACTTCCTAGAGATCAGGAACTCACTACAGCAGAGCTCAGGCAGGACCAGTTACCAGTGCAGGCTGCATGTCAGCTGGGCAGATGCAGGGAAACCTCTGGAGTGCGTTATGTCCCCATAGCACAGAATAAGAGGTCAGTCAGCTGACACTTTGAGTAACTTCAGTCTGGGATGATAGGCGCAGGTCCAATCTATCCTCTCAGCAACCACAGCAGCTGTCCTTCTGGCAGCAGAGCAACACAGTGGTCTGCTTAAGTAGTACGTCCAGAGGTGTACTGAAGAGTTGGGTCTGAGGGTGATATACTTTTACCTTGTGCCCACTTTGAAGTAGGAGAAAGTTCTGGAGGTTTTCACCCCCAGAGATGCTTGCCATTTCCTGCTTCCCTGCCTTTGCCCCAGCTGATCTGGGAACACAAAAGACTAGTGTCAAATCCTTGTGAGTGTGCTCAGCAGAGGCTTTGTGCTGTGCATGTGTGGTAGGTGACATCTCTGCCCCTATCGGGTTACAGAGGGTCCATCCTGCCAATGCCTACTCCCCTTTTTATCTCACTATCTAGGATCAATACACAAAGACCAGCTATAGCTAGTTATGTGACCCAGGACACAGGCGGCTGTAAGCATCAAGGGCCAGATACAGGACCCTGTTTAGCTGTTGCAAATGGAAGGTCTGCCCATTTTGCGACTGCTGACAAGGGTTGTGGTTTGTACAAACCCTATTTTTGCTAGTCGGTAATCTGTTACCCACTCACAAAATAGCGGTTGCAAGTAGCTATTATACTATCGAGTCACACTGGAATGTATGGTTGTTTTGCGACTGCAAATACGGTTGCAAAAAAATCGCTGTTACTATGTTGGCTAGTGAAAATACTTTTTAAGAGCAGGCAGTGGTCCCTTGGACCACTGCCTACTCTTACAAAAGGAAACAGAAACGTTTATTTTTTAAATGCATCTCATTTTCCTTTAAGGAAAACTGGCTGCATTTAAAAAAACAAATATATTTAAAAAGCAGTCACAAACACGGTGGTCTGCTGACCCTAGCAGGCCAGCATCCTTGTGAGTGCTGGCCATTTCCAATGGGTCGCAAATTGCGACCTGCCGCATGAATATTGAGGAGGCAGGTCATTTGCGACACCATTGAAAATCACTAAATGTGTCTAAGACGCATTAGTACATTCTGTTTTGCAAGTTGCAAAAATCGCAGTTTGCGACTTGCGAGACACAATGGTCATACATCTGGCCCCAAATTGTTAGGTAAGAAAATGCCAACTTTCTAAAAGTCAAACCTTTGGGGGATTGGGCCCTAGATAACAACCACCATGGGCCCCAGACAAACTATAAAATATCTAGGGGGTGGTTGAATGAATTGCGTACTTTTACTGAAGGGCAAGATATTTAATAAACTTGGCCAGTCTTTTAATTTGTACACTTCTTCAGTTACAATGTTAGCATTATAATCAGACTAGTACAAGGATAACCCCTCTTCTGTTATATGAATGACTTACGAATCATTGATAAAGCTGAACTGTGATAGAATCATGCAACATTAGAAAAACCTAAAAAGAAAACAAAAATTACAATAAATGGTGCATTGGTAGACACACGAAAGAAATTGAATTGTGTTGTAAACCAGTACAAAAGGTTTCTTTAGAAGGGATTAGTTCATAGCAGCTCAAAGGAAGCTAAACCCTTTCTGTATCGACATCTGGGTTCCATTATCATCTAATATGGAAAGGATTATTGCTCATAACATTTCTTTGCACGTTACATATTGGTGAACACTGTTAATGAGTTCCCAGAAGGTTCCCACCTACGCGTTTCGAACCGCAACTGACTGGGGGTTCTAGGGCTATGGGCTTCTTCCAAAGCATTTATTATCTGAAGCACTTCTTGGATTTGATTGGTAGGATCTTGCAAACTAACTCAATACCACTCTTCTTTGTAAACATGTTTCCTATCCTCTGCCAAATACTTCTCTTTGTCCCACCCCACCACTACACCTGCTTTGTCTGCTTGCTTAATAACTAAAGAAGTATCATTTCTAAGTTCTTAAATAGCTAGTGATTGTTTCCTGGTTATGCAATTTTTGCAGAACTGTTTTTCTTCTCCAGTTGAGTCAATGAGGAAAGAACAAATTCTCAAAAGTAATCAATTCTTTGTGTATGGAATATAGAGGCGAGCATAATGTAGATTTCTTACATAGGCTTCTTCTGTTTTCTTTGTCTCTTTATTTAAAAAGAAGGCTTTTAATCTGAGCATCCTGAGAACTCGAGGGCCTCTATTTTGAGCCTAGTGAAATCCGTTGGTTTTGAGGGTACAAAGGAAAGGCCAAATTCATGAACCAACTCCTGGTCTTGTGTCAAGGTCTTCGGAGAAAGGTTAACCGTGCTGGGTTGCTTTAATTCTGGTAGAACTGGCGTCTTGTGTGTGTTCCCCATGGTTGGAATTTGAGATGGCCTCTGTTTTTGGGATTGTCTCTGTCTAAAAAAGCCACCTGCCTTGATGGATTTTGCTTGGAACAGCTAGCCCCTTAATCAGAGTATCCAGTTGACTCGGAGGACGAAGTGTCAGAAACAGTAAGGAACCTATTTTTTATCTGTCCTGGTAGTCCACTAGGGCTCTTCTTGACTCCATTCTTGTATAATAATAGTCTTTTAGATATGGATAGACTGAATCAATATTGAAAGCTTTTAGCTTTACCTCCAATTTGTTGACTTTGAAATTTATGGTGTTGTCTCTGAATGTGCTAATTTTATTTTCAGTTTTCTCAAGTAGTGTTTTTGCTTCAATAACCGTTTGGTTGTCTCTGATAGCCTGTTCCAGGGCAGCAATCTCGTCTTCCTGTTTTTTACAAATCCTTTGTGCAGTTTCGATTGAGTGCACCATGAGGTCTCTGTTACATTTTATGCTTATGTAACTAAAACCTTTTTATATTCGGAATCTTCTGTGAATATGACGGGTGTATTCCTGACCTGTAGGCCCCAAGGGATAGTGCCTACTTTCAAATGTTATAATAAGAAATGGCTGTGTAACTCTGTGCAAATCAACTTCTTTTTAGCCGTGTGAGTTTCTCTGACTCATTTTGTGGTTTGGCTGTTGCGCTTAGTGTTGTGACCTTAGTGGAAAGACACCAGGAGCCAGGTTGTATATTCAAGACTTGTTTATTCAGTCTTCAGATCAAATTACAACAATGATGACTCCAGCCAGCTTAGTGCGGTACCAGCCCCACCAGGAGCAGCCTCCCTAGCTGCTCAGCCCATCTCCAACTGCCACATTCACCCACTCAGTCACCCAGGCATTCCACGCATCACAGGCACACCAACATTCTAATACCAAGACACACACTGGCTGAGCAGCTACAGGCAGCAGGGCTAGAATACATGTTATATAATTATGTAGGATATAACATTACCTCCTTTTTCTTTAAACAAAAGAAAACTATTACATCACATTACAATTACATTACAGATCTCAAAGATGGAATCATAAAGTAATAAAAATCTCCAATAGCTGTTACTCTCTAGGATGCAATAAAAGTAAGCAACAATGAAAATAAAATCATTAAAGAACAAATTTCTAATCTCAAGTATGCAGCGATGATAATAATACATCACAAGAGAACCATATACTGTAAAGGAAGGACAGTTCAGATAAAAACAATTTAATTGCAAAATCCCCCATCCCCCTTCATGAGAAGATAATCACAAATATCAGAACATTGAATAAAGTTCCATAAATACTGAGACATGAAGCACTATGACCAAAAGGGTCGAAAGAACACACAACCCAAATGCCCAAAAGCATAACCAAAAATAGTGCTAAAGGTAAAATTACCTATGACTCAAACCCAAGAGTAGGGAAAATAGAACAAATTGGTCGTCACCCATATTACCAACCATAAAGATACTGTGCACAACTGAGACAGGGATTACATCTAACAACCCACCCCGCGTAGGAGTTAACCTAGGTACAACAGATGGGAACTAACCCATGGCCCAACCCCTTTGTAGAGGTTACTTACCCCGTGTAGGAGTAACTCACTGTCCCATTGAAAACATCCAAAATGGGAACTGACCCAAACCCCCTCGAAGAGGTTACATACCCCAAGTAGGAGTAACACATTTTCCCATAGGACTAATAAACCTGAAGTAAAACAGGAACTGACTAAAGATAGACCACATATAACTATCCCTGATGTAAGGGAACTGTGAAAACCACCACTGTTAACCTGTGGCTTCACTACGTAAAAAGGTTGTACAAGTAACACCTTAAACTCTGATAAATATTTATACTAGAATATTTGTACACCTACAAAAAAAACACACAGGTACACGCCGGTGAGCGACCTCTCACCCGAGTAGTGATTATTATCACTTTCCCTATAGAAGAGAAAACAAAACCGCACAAAGCAAAAATTGCACGACATTTCTCTTGCACACCTGTGAGAAGTTACACTACAATAAAAACCTAGAACACATTGCAGTGTAAAGCATATTGCCCCAGTATTGGAACTTTCATAGATTCCCATGCTTTTGTATCATTCCCCGTCGTCGGAATGAGAGTCTCGGTAATAAAAAATACCATAGTAGTAGGTACAAAAGAGAAAGGAAAGGCCTAGGCCTCATTCCCTTTTGTAACATATCAGCCTCTTTTTGTAAAAGAGACCAAATTTTAGGCATCAGCCAATCAGAAGAACCTCACCCCTGGAACCTTCCTGAAGGAACCTCAGAGCCTTAGATTTTCTACCGCACGTTGTGCTAGGGAGTCTCCATTGAGCTCTGCTCTATTTTCAACACTTTCAAGTAGATTTCTACAGTTTTTTCTTCAGGATTTCTTCAGTTTTACTTCAGGAATCTCTCCTTTTCTTCAGGATGTCTGAAGTTGAGAAAAAGAAAGCCCTTTTCAAGCTCTGTTCCACCAGTAGAAAGAAAAGGCTGTTTGTGGAGGACAAACACAAAGATTGCATTTACTGCCTTTATCCGGATCACAAGGCAGAGGACTGCAAAATTTGCCGCACTCTGTCCACCAAGACCTTGAGAGATCGTGCTGGAAGACTGCTTACATGGCTACAGAGGCAGAAGGAGAGGAAACATGGAGTTTCCAGTGATGAGGAGGAATCGTCTTCATTTGCTTCCTCAAAAAGGTCAGTGAAAAGGGGTAGAGGTTCCCCATCTTCCTCTGTTGGGCGCCCCTCAAAGGCTTCTAAAAAGACCCCCAGAGAGTCTGATAGCCGGGGTTCAGGAAGTTCCCCCCACTTCAGGAATCTCTCCTTTTCTTCAGGATGTCTGAAGTTGAGAAAAAGAAAGCCCTTTTCAAGCCCTGTTCCACCTGTGGAAAGAAAAGGCTGTTTGTGGAGGACAAACACAAAGATTGCATTTACTGCCTTTATCCGGATCAGAAGGCAGAGGACTGCAAAATTTGCCGCACTCTCTCCACCAAGACCTTGAGAGATCGTGCTGGAAGACTGCTTAAATGGCTACAGAGGCAGAAGGAGAGGAAACATGGAATCGTCTTCATTTGCTTCCTCAAAAAGGTCAGTGAAAAGGGGTAGAGGTTCCCCATCTTCCTCTGTTGGGCGCCCCTCAAAGGCTTCTAAAAAGACCCCCAGAGAGACTGATAGCCGGGGTTCAGGAAGTTCCCCCCACCGCAGTGGGACGGATAAGGCAGAACTGGTTTCGCCTCCTAAGGGTGAGAAGACAGACCCAGCCTTCAAAAAACCCTCCTCACATTCTTCAGAGAGGAGTTCTAAGTCCTCTACGACGAAGACATCGTCGACAGTGGGTCCGTCGACGAAGAAAATGAAGCCCAAAATCCAATTGGTCCCGTCGGCGGGAGAATCGTCGACGAAAGCTTCGTCGTCGACGGCAGCGTCGACGGGAGATGTGCCGACGACATCGTCGACGAAGACGTCGTCGACGGCTTCATTAACATCGTCGACAGTGACGACGACGGCGTCGACGACGGTATCGGCGACGGTGGTGTCGTCGACGAGTGCATCGACGACGACAACAATATCTACAACGTCGGCGGGTTCGTCGACGGTGGTGTCGACGACGATATCTGTAATTCCAATATCGTCGGTGAGGATATCTCCGGCGTCGACGGAACCATCGACGATACTGGCTACGGAGAGACGAGTGACGGTTTCTTTAACGAGAATCACTCCTGAGATGACATCCCCGAGAAGGGTGACCCTTTTACCGCCAACTTTGTTGTTGGACCAGGGAGAATCTGAGGAAGACGGACAGGATGCTTATGACTATGCCAATAGCCCGTCTCAGCTACTAATGAAGAGTCAAGAGACAGATTCAGAAGGGACATATGACCAAGGGGAAGGAGAATATCATCAAATGGCCCACTCTAAGGGCTATATGCCACAAGACATGACTTCGGTTCCTACAACATTCCTGCATGACCTCCACAAGATGTTGCAGGACTATAAGTCAAAAGCAGAAAGACCAACACCACGTAGGTCTGCTCCTTCGACACCAGTGAGGAACCCCCTCATCTGTAGTCACTCCGGTACTTCCGATACAGACCCCACCTCAACCTCAGCGGCCGGTGCCTCAGGCTCCGTCAGAGCCAGCCGATGACCCGGATGGGGATGATGATGATGATGAATCATCCAATGATAACCAAGAGTCGGATCATGATGGGGATGAATATGATGACTACATCATCCCAGACCAAGCTTCGCCACATCAAGACTTGGTAGATTCACCTCCTGCTGACATCGGCAGTTTTCACCAGCTGATGGAACGTCCAGCTGGGAGATTTAAACTGGTAATGCCCGCTCAAACCACGGACTGTTTCTTATATGATTTCAAAGAAACACACCGCAAGACAACAAGGTCGATTCCAATTGTGGATCATTTGTGGGAGGAAGGTTTGAAAGCTATGAAAAACCCAGCGACGGTGGTCCCTGTGCTACCGCGTCTGGATAAAAAGTATAAAGCACCAGATGATGGACCTGCAGCGCTAACGGGCCATCCAAAACCTGACTCTGTCATCTCACAGGCAGCACAGAGGAAGTCGCGGAACCCCTCTGCTCCCTTAACGGCCCCTCCTGAAAAGGATGGACGACGACTGGATAACACGGGCAAGCGGTTTTCATCGATGGCTAGCCTGCTAATACGTGCCGCCAATGCTTTGGCGATATTAGGACGATATGATCGCCAATTATGGTGTGATGTAGCTCCATATCTGGAACAGCTTCCACCGGAGTCAGTGGCGGAAGCAAAGAAGACTTTACAAGAGGGTGAGGCGGTCTTTATGGAAATTATAGACTGTGCCATGGACATTGCCACGACGTCCTTTCGGGCGTTGGCAGGAGCGGCAGTGTTAAGACGCCAAGGGTGGCTGAAGGCGACTTGGTTTAGACCGGAAATTCAGAACAAGGTCCTTGATCTGCCCTTCGATGGCGAGGCCCTATTCGGGAAATTAATAGATGATACTCTTCAAGAGATCAAAAAGGACACAGAAACAGCCAGGTCGCTAGGTACCCTCCAGTATCGCAAATCTCCCTTCAGAGGTTCGAGAGGCAGAGGAGGTGGTTATAGAGGTTCATACCAACAACAGCAGCAACGCTATTCTTCAAACAGCTCAGGATACCAGCAAAACCGCCAGTCATACCAGCAAAGGCAGGGCCAATCTTCGGGTTACTCGAGGCCTTACAACAAGGGCAAGCAGGCTGCCCGTGGACGAGACACGTCCAAGCGCCAATAGCGGCCTCCTGGCTCTGCCTACTGTTCCCTCCTCCAAGAAATCATCAGTTGGAGGCAGGGTGTCAAAATTCCTTCAAAATTGGTCCAAAATAACATCGGACCGTTGGGTGATCAACATCATAAGGCGAGGACATACTTTGGAATTTATGGAAGTCCCTCCACCCAGGCCCCCGGCAGCCATTCCATCGAAACATCTGCGTCTCCTAAGGCTCGAAGTACAACACATGCTCCGCAAAGGGGCGATAGAGCCGGTCCCCTCCAAACAACAGGGCCAAGGTTTCTATTCCAGGTTCTTCCTGGTGAGAAAGACGCTGGAAAAATGGCGCCCCATCTTAGACCTCAGGGAGCTAAATACCTATCTCGTCTCCCTATCTTTCCGGATGGTATCCTTACAGGACATATTGAAGATGATCAGCCCGGGGGATTTCATGGCCACGCTCGATCTGGAGGACGCGTACTTCCATGTCCCGATTCACCCAGCACACAGAAGGTTCCTACGCTTCACAGTAGCCAAGAGCCATTTTCAGTTCAGGGTTCTACCGTTCGGTCTTCGCTCTGCCCCAAGGATTTTCACGAAGGTGCTGGCACCGGTGGCAGCATTTCTGCGAAAGAACCACTTCCAGGTCTTCCCTTATCTGGACGATTGGTTACTGAAGGCCCCGTCCAGAAGGTTAGCGCAGGACGCTGTGCAGGCTTGCACCAATCTGTTCCTGAATTTGGGGCTCACTTTGAACAGAGAAAAATCCACGCTGATGCCCTCAAGAAGAGCACGGTTCCTAGGAGCAGTGCTAGATTCAAGGCTCTCGAGGGCGTTTCCTACTCAAGAGAGGATAGAGAAACTGCAACGGTTGGAACGAAACCTTCGGTGGAAAAAAGGTGTCTTTCTGTACGCAGCTACAAGTCGCTGCTAGGGGTGATGTCCTCATGTATTCCCTTAATTCCACACTGCAGACTGCGGATGCGTCCCCTGCAGGAACAAGTGGACCTCCAATGGAAACAAGTGCACGGATCGTTCGAGGACAAGGTGGTTGTCACTCGGGAGATGAAAGAGGCAGTGATTTGGTGGTCACATCAAGACAATTTGTGCCAAGGTCTATCCTTCGCAAGCGTACCATCGCCTCAAATACTGACAACGGATGCGTCATTGGAGGGATGGGGAGCAGTGATGCAGGATCTGCAGGTCAGCGGCCATTGGTCTCCTCGCGAGCAAAAACTGCATATCAATCTTTTGGAGCTGAGAGCGATCAGGCTAGCTCTTCAAGCTTTTCTTCCGCGACTCCAGGGTTCACAAGTGCTCATCAGGACGGACAACACCACAGCTATGCATTATGTAAACAAAGAAGGAGGAACGAGATCACTCCTCTTGTCGCGAGAAGCTCAGCAGATATGGGAATGGTCCATTCTTCAGAGAATTTCACTAAAGGCGGAGCACTTACCAGGAGTGCTGAACGAAGGCGCCGACAGACTGAGCAGGTTATCCTCAGTCAGTCACGAGTGGGAACTAAAACAGCAGGTTCTGGATCTACTATTTCAGACATGGGGCACACCGGAGGTGGACCTATTTGCAACGCCAACCAACAAGAAATGCCGGTCATATGCCAGCAGGTTCCACCATCAAGGCTCATTGGGCAATGCCCTGTCGATAGCCTGGACGGGGAAGTTTCTTAATGCGTTTCCACCAATTCCCTTGATTCCACGCCTCATCATGAAGATGAAGACGGAACCATGCAAAATCCTCCTAATAGCCCCAGCATGGCCGAGACAATTTTGGTACACAGAACTACATCTGCTGTCGCTAGTTCCTCCATTCCTGCTGGAGGAGGTTCCGGATCTTCTGACAATGTCCGGAGGACAGGTCTGGCATCCAGACCCAAAATCATTACACCTGACTGCATGGCTCCTGACCAGCGAGAATTCATGAATGTCCCTCTTTCCAAGGAGAGCAAGGACATCCTTTCCCAGGCAAGAGCACCTTCAACAAACAAGCCATACAGATTAAAATGGAAAAGGTTTTGTATTTGGTGTAAAAAGGAAAAGGTTGATCCTTTTACTTCAAAACCTCATCAACTCCTGCCTTATCTACTCTCGCTAGCAAAGTCTAATCTGACCCATTCTACGATCAAGGTCCATTTGGCGGCAATTTCAAGATTCAGGAAATCTGACTCTGGTCCTTCATTATGGTCTTCAAGAATTGTCAAGCAATTCCTCAAAGGCCTGTTCAGGGTCTATCCACCAGTGAGACCTCCTCCTCCAACTTGGCATTTAAACTTGGTCCTGGCTCACGGGCAAGATGGCCGCCGACGGACCGTAGGAGGCAGCAGCTCCTATCCACTCTCCCGAGTGAATGTTGAAACCTCGAAGAATGGAGTGAGTTTGGGAAATAAACTGCGACACCCAGTATCTGTGGAGAGTAGCGGAAAGAAAGGAGTGAACAGCAGTGCAAAGGGGGAGAAAAAAACTGAGATTTAACATACGATATTGCGAGATGTAACAGCATGATTAAGCCCCTAACGAACTGGGCTAATTCTGCTAAGTGGTCCGCATTACAAGTACTTGCAAATTTGGAGAAAGAACCTTGGGCTTTGTGGCAGTTACTAGGAGCATCGATAGAAGAAGTGTTTCAACGAGTCCAGGGTGCGTGGCAAGTAAGAAGGCAGTATATGGCTTCAAAAACAGCGAGAGCAGCCAAGGATATGGACAGGTCAGAGGAAGAGGATCTACTGACTAGTGACACTGAGAATGCGTCGGTGAAGCTGAGAGCAAAGACAAGACACAGAGCCCAGCTAAGAAGGGAGGCTGCTAGAGTACGTGAGGAACTGAAAATATCAGCTGCAGAGAGGAGAAAACAGGAGAAAGATATAGAAAAAAAGAAAAAGAAAGAAACGGTAAAAAAAGGCTTTACCAGGAGTATTGATGCAGGCTCCGAGACATCAAAGGAAGCCTCTCTCCGACAGCAGACATTGTTTCAATCCTTCCCGGGGCTCAGAGCCGAGGGCGCTCCGGACATGCCTGGTGTTAGCTGTTTGAGTGCCTGTGACGGACTGGACGGGATTACAGAGCAACTCCCTGTTGCGAGGCTTATAGAAGAGGCTGACCACTCAGAGGCCGGGATGAACTTAGCGGAAGATGGTACCGAAGGGAAGAGCACGGAGCTCCCTGAAGGAACCGCCCGGAGTCAGGCGGAAGAGCGGGATGATGTATCGGGGAGTACTCACATTAAACAACGGGGCATAAATGAAAACAGCGCAAAGGAAAGTCCCGTGGAGAATGGGCTGGTAACAGTGCTCGTGGAAGGACATACAGGAAGAAATTGCTCAGGTTTGGAAAACGAGATTGTACAGCCAAGCGCGACTATAGAGCACCAGATTAGTGTCAGCGGGGGAGTGGGCGAAATTGACGCAAGCAATGAGATAACTACTGGAGAGGTTGTAGAGCCCGTATCTCTCCCGCCAGATGAATCGGGTAAGGAGCAAGTGGGGGGACCCTGTCTAATTAGGAATGCTGTTGAACTTTCTGAAATCCCTGCACAGTGTGATAGTAATGAGGGAGCTGCATCCACGATTTGCTTAGTTTCATCAAAAGAAAACCCCTCAGACATTCCAGCGCAAAAAAATGATGAAGGTAACAATGTCACCAGTAATATTTCAGAGGATATACTAGATGGCTCCCAAAGAAATAACGGGGGGATAGATAAACAACATGTTGATAGAAATGTTGATTCCCTCCCAGCACCCACTGGTTCACCGAGTGATGATTTTCTTCACTGGTAATGATGATGATAAGGAAGAAATTGACTCTGAAGAGCCGGAGGAGACGGCTTCCAATCGCAATTTATCTACCGATATGGAAGATACACCAACAACAACGGGAAGTGACTCAGAGACTTCGGAAACAGATATTTCAGAATTAGAGACTGAGTCAAACCCAGAATATAATACTATACTCAAACGAAATTTGGTGTCTAAGCTAAGTAGAAAAAAGGGAGCTAAGGGAGCTAAAGGAAGGACTTGTAGAAGAACAAAGAAAAGAGGGAGTGTAATTCAATCTGGGGTGGCGAAAAAACTGGATTGGGACTATGCAGCCACTTCACAGATGTATCAAGAGGGCGCAGTTGGTGGCTCTGACCGGCCAAATAAATCACAAAGTCAGGCACGGGCATGCTCACAAACACAGGAAAATAGCAATGCAGCAAATTTTGAACTCTTGTTCTCAACTTTAAAACAAATTCAGGGAGAGGCCCGTCAGGAGAGTCAAAGAGCTAAGCAGGCGAACAAAAAAATACAAGGGTCCCTCCGCAAGGTCGACAAATTGTATACAGAAATGGCTGATCGATTGGCGGAAGTTGAGGAGAGGACTGGCAAAGTCGAGGATGAAATGGTAAAGCTACAGGAGTACAGGGAAGAGCAAGAAAAAACATCATCTGACGTCTTGTGGAAACTCGAAGACTTTGAAAATAGACAGAGACGCAATAATATAAGAATTTTGGGCGTTGATGAAGAGAAGGAAGGGACGGATATACGTGCTTTTGTTGTAGAACTGTTGAAGGGGGCTTTCCCAGAGCTTGATAAATGGGATTGGGACAAAGAGGTGCAGCGCGCACATAGGTTCCCCTTAGCACAAAAGAAAACCACAAATCCGAAAGCAAGGGCTATTTTAGTATACATTGGGAATTTCTTGTTGAGAGAGGAAATAATTAAAAAGGCAAAACCTATGTCTAAGCGCTCATATAAGGATATAACATTTTTTATCCGCCCAGATTTTTGCCACACAACTGTGGAAAGAAGGTGGCGTATGAGGCAACTAATAACGCCCTTCCAGAATCTGGGATGTGAAGTATATTTAATGTTTCCCTGCCGACTTAAAGTTGGTCACAATGGCCAATTCAGGGTTTTCTTTTCAGAAGTAGTAGCGCAGGAGTATTTGAATTATTTGAAAGAAGCGAAAACACAAAGAGATGGGAAGACAAAGAATGAGAGAGCGTTAGCCATAAGACAAACCGAGAATATGACACAAAAAAAGAAAAAATGAAATAGAAAGAGAATAAAGTATTAGGGGTGGAGCAGTACAGGTAAATAGTACTAGTGATACAGATTGTATAAAATGACACTAACACTTCGGGAGGGTGGGAACGGAGAGGCCCTCTGGGGGAGGATCGGCTGTCAGACAGAGATCAATATTGACCTCTTTGCCAGTAGGGAGGGGGGGTGGGAGGGATGGGGCCTAGGGGAGGGGGAGGGGAGGGAGGGACAGGGCACGACAAGACAGAAAAAGGCAGAATTGTTGATGGAAGCAAGGACGGGAGTGGGAGGAAAAGGAGAAGGAGATAAAATAGGATGCAAGATAAGAGATATGAGGCTGAAAAGAAGAAGAAGATATAGAGCGGTAAAGTATGAGCATGAGTATGAGTACAAGTATAGCTGGGCACATAATAGATATACAAAGAAACATTTATGGGAATGAGGTATGTGACGTGGAATGTTTGTGGGCTAAATGAGGCTAAAAAAAGACTTAAGGTATCACTGTTATTAAGGCAAATGAATGTAGATTTTATTTTTATTCAGGAAACGCATGTCATGAGTACACAAGAATTTTTTTTGAAACAAATGGGCTTTCAGGTATTGGTTGCTTCGCAGCAAAATGTTAAAAAAAAGAGGAGTTGCTATATTATCTAGAGATAAAAACATACGCTTGAGAAAAAAGGCACACGATCAATGGGGAAGATGGGCAATGGTTGAATGCATGATTGATGGGGAGTGGACCACGCTGATAAGTGTATATGGGTCAACCGAGGATGACCCAGAGATTTTCCAATTTCTAGATGTGGAATTAGCCACTTGGGCTCCGAGAATTATAATGGCAGGAGACTTGAACATTAATGGTGCTGATGGATTAGGCTTAGGTTCATTTGGTAAATACTGTGGCAGAAAAAAACTAATGTGCCGTGCTTTACAAGAATTGGCTGCTAATAATGTCTTATCTGATGCCTGGGGGAAAAGAATGCCAGGGAATAAGGGCTATACATACTATTCTGCCCCACATAAAATATGTGTGAGATTGGATTATTTCTTTGTCTCAAATGAAATATTAACAGAATCTAGGATAGATAGACTCCCGCGAATTCTAAGCGATCACAATCCCCTAATCCTCACAGTGAGAAAATCAATAAACACTAAACAGCAAAGGCAATAGACTTTTGAAAGGGCATTATTATTGGAAGAAAAATACGTGGAGCACATGAAGTTGTGGATTAAAGAATTCTTTGAGAACAATAGGGATAGTACTTCTGTGGGGGTGGTTTGGGATGCATTCAAGTCGGGGGTACGGGGAGAGACTTTGAGTTTTAGTTCGTATAAGAGAAAACAAGAACAAAGGAAAAATGTGGAAATAGCTGAGGCAGTACTTAAAGCTGAGGAGGAATTAGAGGAATGCATTCTGAGTGGAACCCCGGCAGAAAATGTGTATCTGAAACTATTAAAAGTGAAGGGTGAAGCTGAGGGAGATATTGCTAGAAGGGCTGCAAAACTCTATACTAGTAAAAGAGAAAAATGTCATGAGTTTAGTGAAGCAGTGGGAAGAACTTTAGCAGTACGAACAAGACAACAAGAAGCACTAGGCACTGTAAGGGAGATTAAGGATTTCTCTGGTAGGATACATACAGAGACTGAGAAAATAAGGGAAGTTTTTAGATCTTTTTATGAAGAGCTATACGAGGAACCGATTAGGAGTGATCCCGGGAAAATTAGAGATTATTTACAGGATATTCCGGTGGCCAGATTCACGGCAGAAGAAGCAGATAGGTTAGAGGAGATTTTCTTGGAGGAAGAAATAAAAAACGCTATATCAAATTTCCCATCTGGAAAAGCAGCAGGCCCGGATACGATCCCAATAGAATTCTATAAAATATTCTGGGATGTTTTAAAAATAGATATGCTTAGGACAATGCAGAAGGCGCAAGATGGTAATTCAATACCTAAGTCATGGGGAGGTGCCGAAATAGTTATAATATTAAAAAAAGGGAAACCAGCAGAAGAACCTGGATCATATAGGCCTATCACGCTGATGAATACGGATACTAAAATCTTTTCCAAGGCACTGGCGACAAGATACGCTAAGATAATAGACAGAGTGGTGAGCAAAAATCAGCACGGTTTCATACCTGGAAGGGGCACCACCCATCATACGTGTAAAGTGATTACATTGTTTGATGCCGCAGCAGTCTCAGGGGATCCGATGGCAATTATGTTATTAGATGCAGAAAAGGCAATTGATCGGGTCTCCTGGGACTATTTGTGGTATACATTGGAAAGAGCAGGAGTCAAAAAGGGGTTCATTAAAGCAGTCCAGGCGCTATATGTAAATCCCGTGGCCTCGGTGAGGGTGAATGCGGGGGTCACCACCCAATTTGGGATAAGGAGAGGTACAAGACAGGGTTGCCCCTGTTCTCCATTGCTATTTGCAATGTATATGGACCCACTAATCTGGAGAATAGAAACGAGTGTTTTAATAAAACCATTACCTACACGGATTGGGTATTGTAAAATATTGGCATATGCCGATGATGTTGCAGTAATTACACCAGATCCAACGGAGGCTATTCCTCAAGTAGAAGCAGAAGCACTGAAGTTTGGAATAATCTCGGGTTACAAACTTAACACTGCTAAGACCCAGATCATTAAAAATTGGCATACCCCCTGCACAGATAGCCGAGTAATTAAAACTGGAACATATTTGGGGGTGGGGATATCGGCTGAGTTAGATAAATTAGTGGAAATAAACATAACCCCTTTAATAAACAAAGTACGGAAGGATTTAGACAGAATAGATAATTTGCACCTCTCAATTCTGGGGCGGACCAATGTGGTAAAAATGCTAGTGTTACCGAAGTTTCTTTATTTTTTTAGAGCAATCCCTTTATTATTTGAGAACAACTTATTCAAGAAGATAGAAAATATGATTAATAGGTTTATATGGGCAAAGGGAAAAACTAGGAGAGCACTTAGGTACATGACACTGCCAAGGGAGAGGGGAGGGTGGGCATTACCAGATCTAAGGTTTTACTATTGGGCAGCAGCTTTACAAAATATGGTGGGTTTGGTGGGCGGGGGAGAAGATGAAGGAGGGAATGAGTTAGGCTCATTGGCAATATATGGCTTGCTATTAGGGCCAGAGGCTGAGAATGTTCTTTTGAAGTATACTGAACCCAGCTATTACAAAAGGACACGGTTTAAGACACTTATCGCTGCATATACGGTATGGAAAGCCTTCACAAAATATTTTGGGTTGGGGCGGTATAATGCATATACGAGATTGAAAGGGAATCCGAATTTATCCGAGGAAATTACATCAGGGACTATATTGGCAGAATGGGAAAGAAAGGGGCTTAGAAAGGTAGGAGACATCTTGGGGGAACAGGGAGTCTACCAGTTCTCTGAGTTACAAATTAAGTTTGCATTAGATAGAAGACAATTCTTTAAGTATTTACAAATTAGGAGTTTTCTATATAATAAGAAAGGTGGTCCAGCAGGGTTCAATAAAAATGCAATTATGGAAGTGATACAAGCAGGCGAGGATTGCACCATTAAGAGATTTTATGCAGAATTGCTGACCTCAAAAGAGGATGATATAGAGAAATGGGCCGCTAAGTGGAAACATAGTCTGGAGATTAATGAGGAAAGCTTTGATATATCCTTAGAAATGGGATATACATTGTTATGCTCAGCGCCTCTACAGGCACAACATTACAAAACACTATATCACCTATATCATACGCCTGCTAAAATAGCTCAGTGGGGTGGTACAACTGGAATTAATTGCTTTAGATGCGGGGATTCAGAAGCAGACTTAATACATATATTTGCAGTATGCCCTCACCTGCAGTTGTTGATAAAAGATATTGAGGGTTTTTTAAATCAAGGATTAGCAATAGATGTGACTCTTACTCCCTCAATTATTCTCTTAGGGGTAAAAGAAGGGGGGGATGGACAGCAACAGAGCAACATCAGGGCAGATGAGAGATGGGAATATTTCTTATTTCTGGCTATGGCAGTACTAAGACTTTGTATTGCATCGTCATGGTTAGATCCTAAAACCCCGACATACCACCAATGGTTGGCTAAATTGCTCTCAATATATAACCTGGAGATAGAGATCTATGCAAGAAAGGGAAAAAAGGGTAGGAGAATTGGTAGACAGATCTGGGGCCCTATTACGCGTTGGAAGGAACAGAGAGTGGAATGAAAGGTTTGATTTAAACAATTGATGGTCTGGAGTGACTCGGATACAATGTATTAATATTGTTTGATTTATATGGAAATTTAAAAATATTGTATTTCATCTTATCCTTTTTTTTTTGTTTGTTAATCTGCCTAGTTATCTGTAATGCTAAATATATTGTCGTGCCCTGTATGTATGTATGTAAAAAATGTGGGAAAAATTTTGGCAATAAAAAGATTTAAAAAAAAAAAAAAAAAACTTGGTCCTGGCTCAACTGATGAAGGAACCATTTGAGCCGATTCACCGCTCAGACTTGAAATACTTGTCATGGAAATTGACTCTACTCTTAGCCCTGACATCGGCTAGGCGAGTGGGGGAGTTGCAGGCCCTTACTATCCAAGAGCCGTTTTTACAGTTCAAAAGGAACACTATCATCTTGCGGACGAACCCAAGATTCATTCCTAAAGTTCCTACAGACTTTCACTTAAATGAACCAGTAATTCTAAAGACATTTTTTCCAAACCCAGTCACTCCAGCGGGAAGACATTGCACACTCTGGATTTACAACGATGTCTAAAATTCTACTTAGACCGTACTAAGGAATTTAGAAAGACTTCGCAATTGTTCATTGCCTTTGGTGGTCCAAGCAAAGGTCTCCCTCTGTCCAAACAGGGGATCTCAAGATGGATTTCGAGTGCTATTCTGCATTGCCACAACATAGCAGGAACACCTCTGGGGGGCAGGATCCGTGCTCACTCAATGAGATCAGTGGCATCCTCAACAGCCCTCTTTGCGGGGGTACATATAAAGGACATTTGCAGGGCTGCTACCTGGAGCAGCGTGCACACTTTCACTAAGCATTACTGCTTAGAGTCATCGCAGCAGGATGATGCGGCGGTGGGCCAGGCTGACCTGAGGAACCTCTTCAAGTGATTGGTGAGCTTTCCTTTCTATCCCACCTTCCATTGGTAACACATTTTGTGATTTCATTTTTAATGTTATAAGGTACTTATTTACAAAATGTGTTTATGATGGTTTACTGCTTGCTATTCTAATACAAAAGCATGGGAATCTATGAAAGTTCCAATACGGGGCAAGAAAACAAGTTACTTACCTGTAACTTTGGTTCCCCAGGATTGGTAACTTTCATAGATTCCCATGCGCCCACCCACCTCCCCGGGGAAAGTTCAGCCTTCAGCAAGTAGGGTGTCTAGCACACAACGACTACGAAAATCTGAGGCTCTGAGGTTCCTTCAGGAAGGTTCCAGGGGTGAGGTTCTTCTGATTGGCTGATGCCTAAAATTTGGTCTCTTTTACAAAAAGAGGCTGATATGTTACAAAAGGGAATGAGGCCTAGGCCTTTCCTTTCTCTTTTGTACCTACTACTATGGTATTTTTATTACCGAGACTCCCATTCCGACGATGGGGAATGATACAAAAGCATGGGAATCTATGAAAGTTACCAATACTGGGCAACCAAAGTTACAGGTAAGTAACTTGTTTTCATATCATGAAAAACAGCCTACACCCAAAGTAATAGTTAATAAAGCAAACTGTAATTCCCCATGTACATACAAGACTTGCATTTCCAAACGCATTCACAGATGACAAGCTCTTTGAGTGAAGAACAAAGTACAATGGAGGAAAAACGAAGGATTATCACTCCAAGACAAGTGCTGATAATGAACTCTCCCTGTCCAGGGGTCACGTGGTCTTCGATATTATAGACACCATGAAGATCGACAAAAGAAACATTACCTGAAACGTTTGCATAAGATGAGCAAGTAGAGCAAACACTGTGTTGAGACATCCACGTTGAAACTAGGCTTCATACCTCTTCAATGACGCTGTTATGAATCACGCAAACTTTATTGACAATGAGCAGTGGATGGCAGAGAAAAGACAAAACTAAAGATGGCGGCACGTATTTTACGTGGCACCGGGTGGCTCGCAGTACGTACATGCTCCACAACGGACCTAAGCAGGTGAAGCTCGTAACCAAAGGAAGTCCTACTTTACACTCACTGCTGCTACGCTGAATCACCAAGAGATTCGACGACGTCATCATTTGCTTGCTGGTCTGGACGGAGGAAGGTCTGCTTCACGGACACGAGCAAGGACAACGGACCAACCGCCACCACCCAGCTTCGCACAGCACATTTCCTCAAAAAGGCTTTTCAGCTGGTGGTAATGTGGCAGTTGGACCCTCGCGCTAACCACCTCACGATAAGAAAGGTATTTTTAAAACACATTGACTTTAAATCACTTTTCTGCCGCTGGGGAAATCATCAATTCTCCATACCTTAATAAGAACAGCTGCTGGAGGAGCTTCTTATAGATAAAAGGCTGAACTTTGATAAAATAAGCAGTAACTTCCCCAAGAATCCAATCCATTGCACGCGTGGGTTCGAATTATGTTGTAACCATAGTGGAAAGACACCAGGAGCCAGGTTGTATATTCAAGACTTGTTTATTCAGTCTTCAGATCAAATTACAACAATGATGACTCCAGCCAGCCTAGTGTGGTACCAGCCCCACCAGGAGCAGCCTCCCTAGCTGCTCAGCCCATCTCCAACTGCCACATTCACCCACTCAGTCACCCAGGCATTCCACGCATCACAGGCACACCAACATTCTAATAGCAAGACACACACTGGCTGAGCAGCTAGAGGCAGCAGGGCTAGAATACATGTTATATAATTATGTAGGATATAACACTTAGCATGCTGGATGAAAAAAGAGAGGGAACAGAAATTAAACTTTGAATGTGGTCTTCAGAAAAGGAGAGGGTATCCTTTTCAAACATCTTATGCCAAGGCGAGACAATTACTGGTCTTGGAGAGTGATTAAACTCGGATATTTGGACAGCCTATAATTAAGTACGCTGACAACCTCACGGGTCTGCTACCCGCCCTAACATTCCAAACCTTAGGAGGGTTTGGGCTCTAAACAACAACCACCGTGGTCCTCAGACAAACTATAAAGTATCAAGGGAGTGGTTGGATGAATTGCATACTTTTACTGAAGGGCAAGATATTTAATAAACTTGACCAGTGATTTCATTTTACACTTCTCCAGTTACAATGTTTACATTATAATCAGACTAGAACAAGGATAACCACTCTTCTTGTACATGAATGACTTACGAATCATTTCCAAAGCTAAACGTGATAGAACCATACATCATTAGAAAAACCTAAAAGGAAAATAAAAATGGCAATAAATGGCGCATTGGTAGACAAACAAGAGAAACTGAATTGTATTGTAAACCAGTCCAAAAGATTTCTGTAGAAGGGATTAGTTCATAGCAGCTCCAAGGAGGCTAAACCCTTTCTGTATCGACATCTGGGTTCGAACATCATCTAATGTGGAAAGGATTTTTGTTCATAACATTTCTTTGCACATTCCCTATTGGTGAACATTGATATGTAAGATTGTTTTGCGACTGCAAATGCGGTTGTAAAACAATTGCAGTTACCACCTACTTCAAGTAGGTGGTAAGCCAGTCACAAACTGTTATGTTGGACAGTGAAAATATTTTTTAAGAGCCGACAGTGGTCCCTTTTTAAAATGCATCTAATTTTCCTCTAAGGAAACTGCCTGCATTTTAAAAAAAACTGCTTTATTTAAAAAGCAGTCAGGCATAGTGGTCTGCTGACCCCAGCAGGCCAGCATCCTTGTGTGTGAGGGCCATTCCCAATGGGTCCCAAATTGCGACCTGCCGCATGAATATTGATGAGGCAGGTCAATTGCGGCACCATTGAGAATCGCTAAATGTGTCGAAGACCCATTAGTACAGTCTGTTTTGTGAGTCGCAAAAACTCACAATTTGTGACTTGCAAGATGGAATGGTCATACATCTGGCCCCAAAATGTTAGGTAAGAAAATGCCAACTTTCTAAAAGTCAAACCTTTGGGGGTTTGGGCCCTTGACAAAAACCACTGTGCGCCTCAGACAAACTATAAAATGTCAAGGGGGTGGTTGACGGAATTATGTACTTGTACTGAAGGGCAAGATATTTAATAACCTTGACCAGTGTTTTAATTTCACACTTCTTCAGTTACAATGTTAGCATTATAATCAGACTAGAACAAGGATAACCACTCTTCTTTTACATGAATGACTTACGAATCAGTGGCCAAAGCTGAACCGTGATAGAATCATTCAACATTAGAAAAACCTAAAAAGAAAACAAAAATGACAATAAATGGTGCATTGCAGACATACAAAAGAAATTGAATTGTGTTGTAAACCAGTCCAAAAGATTTCTTTGGAAAGGGATTAGTTCACAGCAGCTCAAAGGAAGCTAAGCCCTTTCAGTATCGACATCTGGGTTTGAACATCATCTAATATGGAAAGGATTATTGTTCATAATATTTCTTTGCACATTCCATATTGGTGAACACTGTCAATGAGTTCCCAGAAGGTTCGCACCAACGTGTTTCAAACCACAACTGACTGGGGGTCTCTTTAGGGCTGTGGACTTCTTCCAAAGTATTTTTAAGTAGTCTCTAAAGAAATCTGGTCAAGTTTATTAAATATCTTGCCCTTCAGTAAAAGTACGTATTTCATTCAATAACCCCCTTGATAGTTTATAACTTTCTAAAAGTGGCATTTTCTGAATTGTAACTTAAAATCCGACTTTACCATTAAAGAGGGTTTAAAATCACAATTTCTTAGACATCAAACTCGACATTCCAGTCTCCCAGTTAAAAGTCATCACTTATTAAATGTGATAAGTTAGCCCAATGTTATCCTATGGGAGGGGTAGGCCTTGCAGTAGTGACAAACATATTTGAGTTTTTCACTACCTGGACATGTAAAAGTTAAAATTACATGTCCAACTTTTTAAATACATTGTACCCTGCCCTTTGAGATGTTCAAAGCCTACCCTAGGAGTGACTTATGTTTTAAAAAGGAAGGCTCAGGTCCTGCCACAAGGTTTTATTTTGCCAGTTTGATATAGCAGTTTAAAACTGCACCAGGAGACTGCATTGGCAGGCCAGAGACATATTTACAAGGTTACTAACGTGCATAGCTCAATGAGTGCCACAGTTCCACCAGTAGCGTTTAATTTACGGTCCCTAGTAAAGTACTATTTTACTTGGGACTTACAAGTAAATTACATTTGCCAGTTGGGTGTAAGCCAATGTTACCATGTGTAAAGGAGAGGGCACAAGAACGTTAGCACTGGTTAGCAGTGGTAAAGTGTGCAGAGTCCAAAAGCCAGCACAAACACTTTGGATGGAAGGCAAAAACCGGTGAGGAGAAAACCAGGCCAAGGATGTTAGGTCCAATGGTGGGTACACCCCCCAGGCCATCCTGTCAGGGGGAGGCCACACCTCAGACCTCCCATAAGGCCCTTTTATTCCTTTTTCTCTGAGCTATTCACACCTCCTTGCTGGATGCCAGCAGCATTTTAGGTGACAGTGGGGGATTAACGTTGAAAAGGCTGTTAGAGGCCCTAGGTAGGAAAATGTAAAATTTCTGAAAGTGGCATTTTCAAAATAGTGATTTAAAATCTGATTTGACCTTTAGGTTGGATTTAAAATTACTATTAATTTGAGTCCCTGGATCACTGTTCTAGCTATTCCTAAACTGATGTTTTGCATTATAAGGTGCTTTAATGTAACCCAGTGCATTTTTTATGAGAGAGCCAGCTTTGCCACAGTGAAAAACGACTTTGGAAATTGTTCACAGCCAAGACATGTAAAACTTAGGGACACGTGTCCTACTTTTTAAATATGATGCACTTTGTTCTATAAGCATTCTAAGCCTAACTTGCAGGTGACTTATAAGTATTAACAAGCACTGGCGTTGCCAATAGGTCTCGCAGTAGGAAAGTTGGAGCTATTACAATTGCAAATAACAAAGCCCTTTATGTTTTTAAAATGAAAACAAAAATAAAAGGCATTGTTATTTGCAATTGTAATAGCTCCAACTTTCCTACTGCGAGACCTATTGGCACGGGTGGATTCGGAGGGTGAAGTTGGAGGGTGGATTTGGAGTTGGAGGGTGGATTTGGAGTTGGAGGGTGAATTTGGAGTTGGAGGGTGGATTTGGAGGGTGGAGTTGGAGTTGGAGGGTGGAGTTGGTGTTGGAGGGTGGAGTTGGTGTTGGAGGGTGGAGTTGGAGTTGGAGGGTTGAGTTGGTGTTGGAGGGTGGAGTTGGTGTTGGAGGGTGGAGTTGGTGTTGGAGGGTGGAGTTGGAGGGTGGAGTTGGAGGGTGGATTTGGAGTTGGAGGGTGGATTTGGAGTTGGAGGGTGGAGTTGGAGGGTGGAGTTGGAGTTGGAGGGTGGATTTGGAGTTGGAGGGTGGAGTTGGAGGGTGGATTTGGAGTTGGAGGGTGGATTTGGAGTTGGAGGGTGGATTTGGAGTTGGAGGGTGGATTTGGAGATGGAGGGTGGATTTGGAGTTGGAGGGTGAATGAAATTTCCACGAGGGAATCCGGAATTAGCAGGAGAGAGAAACAAACCATCTCAGCATCGAGAGTTGGCACTAAAGCAGAAATCTCACCAGTGGCATTTACTAACTTACATTCCCGCCAGTAGATTGCAATTGCTTCAAAGCAAATCTTTTAGCGTGGGCTGTTTTATGGGCTCAACTTTAAAAGTTGGTCACCAGGCACCCGTTTGCTAGTCCTGAATGTTTTTGCAGGATGATACTCATATAGAAAAAGTTTTAGCTATAGCAATGTGAAAGGCAGTAATGAATCTATTTTGAGGCGGCGAGTGGGGAGGGAACATCCTAACAAGTGGCAGAGGCGTAGGAGTGGCCATTTCTCTAAAGGGAAAAAATACGTTTTAGTACAGAAACATTTACAAATGCATGTTACATCAAATTTTAGCAGAAGTGTATACAAGTACAGAGTGACACAAATGTGAGTATTTCTGGGAACGCCTGGCAGAAACCACTTACAATGAAAAGGCTGAAAATATTGGGAATTGCTGAAAAGTCAGCAATATATAAACTGTAGTTGAATTTTATGAACTGGCCATTGTTAATATGAGCAATTTAACGTAGTGTGTGTTTCCAGCGAAATGACTTCGATCGGGTTTGTGCAGTAAAAAACTGGAAACAAAGCAGAGCCTCACGTGGTGCCAGTGTTGACCTCTGTAACATGAGCTCTTTTGTTTAATCAGCGGGAACATCGGTGCTCTCGGCACTGGCATCTAATGGTCAACACCATACTTAGAACAGTCTACCATTTGGTGGCACTGCTCATCTAATTTAGAGATGAGTAGAACAGTTGTTTAGGAATAATGTATACATCAAAATTGGTCAGAGTCCTGGCGCTTAATATTTTACAAATTAAGCACTGGGGCAACATCCAAGGTATTGTGGACTATTCACAACTCCGCCCATCTGAAGAGCTTCCTCCTTATACAGTGGATAAAGTGACCTTCACGAAAATGCTGATCCCGTTATGCCTGTGATTTGGGAAGGGGTGGGGGGGTTGATCAGGCAGAACTGGGCAATGAAGAGGCTCTGGCGTAATGGCTGGAGCGGGCGACTTTGATGCAGGGGAACTGGATTCGAGTCAGCATTCTGACAACTTTGAAGTGGTGGTACAAAAGTAAGGGGGGGAAATTAAAACAAAGTGCATAAAACATGAAAGGCGACCAGCGCACAAGACGGTGCTACCATGATTGTGTATTAAAAAAACGACTTGGTTCAGCGGCGCACAAGAAGACTCCTGCAGCCATGATTTAATGTAAATTTTAAAAAACTAGTTATGGGAGCGGGTGCCTGCTGTGAAAATAATGCTACAGCTGCCATTGTTTGTATTACCTGTGTTTACATAAAAACGGGCGCTAAGCTGAAACATTAAGCACGGTTCCCTGGTCATGAGGAGTAGACAGCTGATCAGTGGTCCGCGGGCAATGAGTTGAACTATTCACAACTCCGCCCATCTGAAGAGCTTCCTCCTTATACAGTGGATAAAGTGACCTTCACGAAAATGCTGATCCCGTTATGCCTGTGATTTGGGAGGGGGTGGGGGGTTGATCAGGCAGAACTGGGCAATGAAGAGGCTCTGGTGTAATGGCTGGAGCGGGCGACTTTGATGCAGGGGAACTGGATTCGAGTCAGCATTCTGACAACTTTGAAGTGGGTGTACAAAAGTAAGGGGGGGAAATTAAAACAAAAGTGCATAAGGGCGACCAGCGCACAAGACGGGGTGGTGGCATGATTGAGTGTTTAAAAAGAGTTCAGAATGCAATGGCAGAAGGCAGCTCGGGTTACAAGCTGCCTTTGAAGAAGGACAGGCAGCACTGGGAGGGGGGCTGATTCACGAGCAGATGGGCCGGTTTATGACCCTCGGAGCGCGTGAAGTGGCTTTGGGAAATGTCTTGCTTTGAGGGAGGAGTAGGGGGAGTGGGGCGTGCATGAAGTGGCTGTTGGCAAAACGAATCCTGGGAGATGATTGAGTAACAAGCCCGCCCTGTGCAGTTTCATACAATGCTGCGGCAATGTAATTAACCCGCAGAGTTATGCGTGCCTTTTTAAATATAAATCGTGCAAGGCTGAGAGTTGGGTCTATTTTTAATCTGGCAGTGACAAATGGCCGCTGGTTTCTCAAGGAGCCAGAGCTAACATACATGATGCAGAAAGTGGCGCTTTCTTATCTAAGAGTTCGCACCGGACGCTGCTGATGCAAACTACAATCCCAACCTGCACAGCTTAATTAGATCAGCCGAACACTAAGCATCTGTGTGGCAGCGGAGCAGCTCGGTGCCAACAATCCAAAGACGGAGGCAAGGCAGAGAAGGGGAGGGGGGAGGAGAAATGCGACACGGTGTGAAGCAGCAGGGGCCGAGTGCAGTAGGAGGAGTGCTGCTACGGCCTGGGGGAAGCTGGCTGGGGAGGGGGAGGAGAAATGCAAGTTTATGGCCCAAAAGCGCGTGCCTGTGGCCACGTGAACTTCATGAAAACCGCAGAAAAAACGCCCGTGGTTTCACGAGGATTTTGAGCACTTGAATTCTCGCTCCCTCAATGCGCTTGTGCGCATTGTAGGTCACGAGACCTAAAAAGGAAGGTTTATGCCTAGCAAATAGATTACTTTCCCAGGTGGAATTTGTAGTTTTAAAATGGCATACTTAGTCTGCAGGGGCGGGCCTGAAGAGATGATTTGCCTTGTCACTTTAGTAGTGGCATAATAGGTGCTGCAGTCTAGTAACAGCTAACTTAGAGGCCATGGGAACACTGGGTACCATATACATTGACTTATAGGTAAGTTACATATGCCAATCAGGGTTTAGCTAATTCTACATGTGTTAGGGATCAGAGCAGATACACTGAAAGCTGGATGGCAGTGCCCTACTGTTCAGCATCCATACACCAGCAATAAAATCCAGGAAAAAGTATGGGGAGACCAAGCAAAAAGGGTATTTTCTTGCATTCTCTGATTTGGTCTGCCTTTAACACATCAAGACCTCGATGTGGCAAGTTAAAGGTTACCTTTCGTGCTTCTTACGTTTACCCGATCTGCCATCACTTTTCAAATCACCTGTTGTGATGAGTTTCCTAAAGGGGCTCAGCCATATGTTCCTACCAATACCATTTGTAATGCAGCAGTGGGACATTAATTTGTTACTCACTTACCTAATGTGCACTCCTTTGAAATCAATGCACATTTGTCCTTTGTGCCTACTTACCATCAAAACAATATTCTTGATCGCCATTACAGCTTCGAGGCGAGTGAGTGAATTCCAGGCGTTGTCAATGGTTCCACCATACGTATCCTTCTTTCCAGATCAATTGGTACTCCAGACAAAAGCAGCATTCTTGCCCAAGGTAGTCACACCTTCCCACATAAGGCAATCCATTATCTTGCAAGCTTTCTGTGCTCTGCCCCATCCCTCAGAGCAGGAGGAACAGCTTCATCACCTTCACCCTAAGAGGGTGATTAGCCTCTATGTGCACCACACCAAGGAGTACGAACAAGACAATCAACATTTTGTCAGGTTCTGTGGAGCTAGGTTCGCGCTATACAAAACTTTTTAAATAAATAAATAAAGACAAAGCAATGCAAAACTAGCTCCAGATACATTGTGTTGTATATTAAGGTCTGCTGTGGGTTAGCTAAGAAGGAGCCCTCAGATGGCATGTACGCTCATTCCACCAGAGTGAAGGCTGCTACCACTGCGCTAGCCCACAGTGTGCCAGTATAAGACATTTACCAGGCTGCGACATTGGCATTGCTTTGCATGTTTACTAAACACTATTGCCTGGATTGCCAGGTATGGCGGGATGGGCGTTTTGCCCTATCAGTCCTACAGGATTTCCGTGTTTTAGACATTCCACAGACCCACCACCAGGGAAGGTGTATGGTTTTGGTATCTATTCACAAGATGAGAAATCTGCAGTTGGATAGCTCTATCAGGAAAAAAGTTATGTGCCTTTGGTAATGCCTTTTTTGGGGTACAGACTATCTAATCACAGGTTTCTCACTGACCCATCTCCCCATTCTCTGGCATGGACTTACATAGTTCATTAACAAGATCCCAATCTGAAAGTCTGCATACTGCCATATTCTGATTTCAAGGCTCCTCGCCTCTTGATGAGGATGGAGATCTGAAAGACACTGACGTCATCACGCGAAGGTGGTGCGGGTGTAGTGACCCAATGTTATGTCTGGGGTGGGGTAGACCCAATGCAGAGTCCCACGACGCCACCTGATGATGCACAATGTTATTGCTATGAAGGTTTCCGGATGTAATCTGGCACTTGGGGAAATGGTCAAGGTTAGATTAGATTTAGGGTATTTACCAGAAAAAGCGTTACCAAAGGTAAGTAATTTCTTTATTTAGCAATGCGCTGGGTGAAGGGTTCTCTTCCAACTATACAGGAATCGCACACAGATATGGCGTATTGTAATATTCAGTCCAAAACTTGCCTTGACCTCATGCCGATCCATAGCCTGCCATGGGCATTTGGGCTCCTTCGCAAGAATACCTCCTACGACAGGTGGATGATGATGATGGTGCTGCTGCTATGAGTGAAGGCGGGGAAGGGTCTTAAGCCCTGTTTCAGGCATATGGCAAGTTGTTACTGAATGATTGGCTCTGTAGTTTTCATGCTGTGGGATACTGCCTCGGAGACTGTTGGTCGGTGTGTCTCGAAGCACACCTGTGTGGCAACGGCTGTGGTGGAGGCGTCTACTGGCCCTCCGGGGATGGCTGGTGTGGGAGTTAAGTTGCCTATGATAGGAGTGTGTCTGCCTCTGGCTGTAGACCCATTAATGTATTTTTGTAATCTACTCTGACTGTTGTTATGCTCTCAGGGCATTTGTCTCAATTGCACTTGTGAACTCTGTACTTTGTCAGCGAATATCATGTCAACTATGCGCTGTATAGTTGTTGAAAACGAAAAAAAACGTTTTGACAAAGTAACTTATTTGCCAGCGATCTGACCTCCTACAACAACTGCATCCCTAGTTTACTTGGTAAATAGATTTAGGGTTTTTAAATGTGGTGAGTCGACCAGCATGGAAGTAACCAGAGAAAGATATGAGAGCAGTAGGCTCCATGTGGAGTCAATCGTTATGTTCGCTCTGGAGAGCACAAGTGAATCTCTTCATGGCCTTCAGATTTCAAAGCCATCCATGCCACAGCTCAAAAGTCAGGGCTGTTGTTCTCTTCTGTTTGGAAGCCTACGTAAATTTTACTTCCCCTAGGCAGCCACATCAACATTGTATCAGGTTTCGGTTGGTATTTTAAGAGTGGGGTACGGAATCCCAGGAGAATATATGAAAAGAAGTTGGGATTGCACAAGATGTCCTTAATAGCTACCAGACGTATTCCCCCATAGGGTATAATAAAAGGGCTGGCTCTCCACTTATGATGAAAATCCCCCAACAGACCACAGTCTTGCCAACAGTGTTGGGCAGTCCTAGGAATTAGCTTGTGTAGTCTCACTGGGTGGAGATACTAGTTGTACATTACTTTGTACTATGCTTCTTTGCCTTGAGTGCTAGCCGAGCATTTCTTAATATCCTGCAGAAGCTGCTCCCAATATCTATTCAATATATCACTACCAAGTATGCCCCTCCCTCTCTCAATGTTTTCTCCCTCTGTGGACAAGGAAGCCTCCACCAGTACTTGAAAAATATCGGAGACTGTTGCCCTCAAGCCCGCTGCTCATTCAATCAAGTTCTTGAAGAGGATAAGTTCCCTTATAGCTGGTGTTTTCGCAGCCGGGTGCTACACCCAGTGTCTAATTTAGACATAGTGAAAACGTTTGATCTCCTCTGAGCTGCAGATCGGTTTACATCTCATGAATAATATAATTTGCCTCTCTCAAAGAATTCTGTGATCATGGTGCAATCCACATGCATTCAGCAATGAAAGTCTATTGCCTGGGGTCCAGCTAACGGTGAAGGATGGCTTGTTGTGAACGGATGTATGCGTTAGTGGGAAGGTGATGAGGCATTAGCCATCACAAATGCTATCCCAAATCATAAGAGTAGTGTTTGATTTGGGTGCTCAAGTACACATAAGTGGGTCTATCTAGTTTAGCATTCAAAGCCAGCTTCCACAGAGGTTTACCTTTGAGTGATCTCTCCATATGTGCCCATCGTCTCTCTATTTGAAGAGACAATTGTACAAGGATTTTATAAAGTGAATTATTAATTGGAGTGGATGGTAGCCCTCCACAGGTAATAAAGTCACTAACCTGTTAGTCCCAGACAAAAGTTTCCGTAATTTTATTTTATTTTTTATTTTTTTTTTATTTTTTTTCCAAAAACCTTTATTTGAGCAAGCATAGAAAAATACAAGAATGGGCCTACAACCTCACGGGCTGGCCGCTAATAATAAGGCACAAGGCATGAATTAGAAATGTACACCCGTGGTCAGGTACAAATCCAGCACAAAGCATTACTCCCCACATGTCACAGAGCATTTTGAATTTTTATTTTATACAAAAAGCAAAACAAACACTAAAAAGGCGAGTGCATGGTAATTAAGGTCAGCCCAAAGAACGGAGGGGATGGTCCACGAACAGGAGAACATACCCAGAGCCCTGAGGCTCCAACAAGGTCGGGGGGGAAGGGGAGCAGCGGGGAGAATCGAAAATGCAAAAAACAGCATGAAAGGGTTCCGGGAACGCTCGCCTAGGGAGATAAGATAACCTCAGCAGTGCCTACAAGGGGAGGGGTACAGATATCCCCACGATATTCATTCCACTGGCCCCAAATCTTCGTCCACGCCCTGGGTCTGCCCCTGGCCACATAAACAGTCTTCTCACGAAACATGGACCAGTCCATGTTATCCTCCCATTGCGAGACCTCAGGGGGCCTGGAAGCGCCCCAGAGTTGCGCAACATCCCGTTTCGCAATCATGTAACCCAAGGTAGCCCATCTGGTCTGGGCCACAGAGTAGTCAGTGGGCTCCCACACATTCAACAGACATCGTCGAGGCTCCTGCCGCAGGGCCACACCAGTCACGTCAGTCATCACCTCAAGCACAGCAGTCCAGTAAGCCGCCACAACCGGGCACTCCCAAAGAATGTGTAAAAAGGTAGCCCTCGACCCACAACCACGCTTACATAACCCATCCAAGGAAAAGCCCATCGTCACCAGACGCGGACCAGTGACATACACTCGATGAAGGATCTTAAGTTGAACCAGACGGGCAGGAATGGCTACTTCCTTGGGAGAAGAGAGTGCCGATTGCCAATCTTCGTCGTCCAGTTCCAACCCATCGCTGACCCAAGCCTCCCGAAGTCGGGCCAATAAGTCCGCCCGATTATTGATCAGCTTCTTATAGATCAGGGAAATAGTGCTATCAGGCAGGTGCCCATCAAGGACACGATCTTCGAGGGGGGAAGACTCGGGCAGGGCCTCATCAGGAGTCAAAACTGAGGCGAGGGCGTGCCGGACCTGCAGATAACGAAAAAATTCCCTACCATTCAAACCATATTCCGCCTGGAGGGCCTGGAACGACTTCACACTACCTTTCGAGCATACATCACCCACCTTACAAATCCCAATCATATCCCAGCGGTCGAAACCCTTGGTAGACCAGAGACAGCCCAAACGTTCCGAGGCATAAAGCGGCGTCGCCAGCGTCAGTCGATCCTCCCATCCCAAACTCACATTCGCGGCTCGCCATACAGTTACTGCAATCCTGGATGGGCCCACAAGATGGCGCCCGGCTGATCGAGAATAAAGCGCTCTATTAAAGTTCCCACCCGGCAGCTGAAGTCTATCCATCTCGAACGCAGGATTCCGACCCGGTGAAAACATCACGTGATTAATAGCAGACAACTGGGAAGCCCAGTAATATCGCTTGATATCGGGGAGCGCCATGCCCCCGTCGTACCAAGGGATGGTGAGTTTCGCGAGGGCAATACGTGGACGCCCGTCCCAAATCAATTGCCTTTGAAGACTCTCGATCTCTCGGAAATAGGTCTTGGGGATTGCGTCATAGGAGTTCTGGAGCGCGTAAAGGAACCGCGGCAAGGACATCATTTTAAACAGGGCCGCCCTGCCCAGAGGTGACAAAGGAAGCTTACACCAACGGGCCACATCCAGTCGCAATCTAAGCAACGGGGGGAGGAGATTACGCTCAAAGCGGAGCGAGGAGTCCAACGTAATAAAGATCCCTAAATATTTGAAGCCAGACTGGACCACCTGGATAGGAAGTCTGCTCGGCAACGGGGGCAAAACACCCGAAAGAACATACACGCAGGACTTGGCCCAGTTAATAACGAGGCCTGAGTTGGCACCAAAGGAAGCAAGAACGTCAAATAAAACAGACAGAGATTTGCGCGGGGAGGTGAGATATAAAAGAATGTCGTCCGCGTAAAGTGAAACGCGGTCCTCAAAGTCCGGAGACCAGCGAATCCCCTTGAGCGAAGGTTCCCACCGAAGCCAAGCAGCCAATGGTTCCAGGGCGAGTGCAAAAAGCAACGGAGACAAGGGGCATCCCTGACGGGTACCTCTACCAAGGGTGAAAGGAGCCGAAACCCTACCATTGACCACTACTTGTGCCAGAGGTTCCGCATATAATAACTTGATCCAACCAATAAACTCAGGCCCGAAACCAAATTTCTCAAGAGCCGCCCAAAGATAAGGCCATTCCACCGTGTCAAAAGCCATTGAGGCATCTAACGATGCCAAAATGGCCGGCTCCGTCAGAAGCCCCGCCCTCGCAATCGCGCCGTGAAGACGACGTAGGTTCAGAGCCGTGTTGCGATGCGGGATAAATCCGGATTGATCTGGATGGACCAAGCCACTAATGACCGTCAGGAGGCGGGACGCCAGGAGTTTCGCCAATACCTTGGGTTCAACATTTAGCAGGGATATGGGCCTGTAGGAGGAACAAAGATCTCGCGGTTTACCATCCTTGGGGATGACAACTATCGTGGCCAGTCGCTGATCATAAGGGAGAATACCCCGTTCCCGGGACTCTAGAAACATGGCGCGAAGATACGGAGCCACCCTGTCGGGGCGCAATTTGTACAGTTCAATTGGCAACCCGTTCGGGCCCAATGCTTTGCCCGAACGGAGTGAACGGATGGCAGTAGCTATCTCATCAACAGTAAAGGGGGAGTCCAACGCCACACGATCCAATTCGAAAACACTGGGCAGAGCTATATCACGCAATAGAAGGCGAGAGTCAGCCACATCTCTCACAGACACAGGGGTATACACCACACTGAAGTACTCAGCAAAACGGTCAACTATTCCAATCGGGTCCGTCACACTCTCACCACGCAAAGACTGAATCACGGGTACCACACGATTAGCCCTCTCCTTCTTATCCAGCCATGCCAGCAATTTACCCGCTTTGTCACCCACATCATACAAACGTCCCTGTTGCTCCCGAAACATCACTTTAGCAGCATCTGTGACCATGGACTTATAGGCAAATTGTTTCAGACCCAGGGCATGGAGTTTCGCAGACGTGACACCAGATTCCAAAGCATCCTCCAATGCAGAAATCTCTCCCTCAAGATCCACTACCTCTCTATTCCTCGCCCTCTTAGCTTCAACAATAAGGGAGAGGGCCTGCCCACGAATCACCGTCTTAAAGGCCTCCCATAGGGACACAGCCGAGGAAACAGACCCCTCGTTATCCAGATTTAAGCAAAAGGCTGCGGGTCTCGGGGGAGGTAAGGTACCACGGATTGATGGGAGCCACCCGGCCCACTGCCTCCACTCCAACCTCAAAACGAAGCCAGAGCGGAGAGTGGTCAGAGATACCCCTGGGTAGGTGTACAATCTCACGCACCGCTGGCGACTGAGCCGCAGGCATCAGGAAATAATCCAGCCTAGACAGACTCCCATGGGCCCCAGAATGAAAGGTGTACTGAAGCTGAGAGGGGTGCAAAAGCCTCCAGCAATCCACCAAGCCAAAGGTATCCAAAAATCCACCCAACCACTGTTGGGCCGCAGGAGTATCTCTAGGGGGGTGGCGATCGTGGAGACCAGAGAACACCGAATTAAAATCACCAGCCAGAAAGAGAGTACTATCAGGGAGGTCCAACAAGACACGGCCCAAATCTGAAAAGGTAGAAGTCTGTAAGCCGGGGGGCACATAAACAGTGAATAAGGAGAGGGCACGACCCTCATAGCGACCCACAAGGACAGCATACCGCCCCCGGTCATCCTGAATCACATCATCAATAGCTAGGGGGAGGGAAGCCCGAACAAGGATACCCACACCCCTAGAACCCGAGGTAAACCCCGAATGTGCCACAAGGCGATAACCCCACCTATTCATTGCATGACAAACATTGCCTACCAAATGAGTCTCCTGCAGGAAAACAATATCAGGAGATAAACGTCGTATACATTTCAACACCACACTTCGTTTGATACGATCTCCCAGACCGTTAACGTTCCACGAAACAAATCTCAACCCGCTACCCCCCATCCCACCCGACAAAGCCAAAACCCCCCACCAATGAGCATGACACCAGAAACATTTTCAAATACAGGATAAAGTCGCCTTGAAAACAGAACACACAAACAACAAACTTCCCGACCACCCTCCCCCCAAATAACAAGAAAACACCCCCCACCCTGCACCCCTGCAAAAAGCTAAAAAGCCACCCCAACCTGCAGTGTGCCTGTCGCCCAAGAACCCCTATTCTACACAAAGACCCCGGAGGAGGAAAGGCTCCGTCCCACCCGCCCCCTGATCAAGACCCATGATGAGAAAAAGAACATACATCAAACACATAAGCAGTAGAGGAACATAGGCATACACCCCTGGAAAAGTCATTCAAAACAAGGCACCAGGTATAGACGAAATGTTCAGCTCTCTACACCACCTTCAGCACCGCCCGGGTGGGCATCGGACTCAGTCTCAGGAGGTCGGCTAGGCAGAGAGTCCAGCCAGTCATTCACAGCATCCGGCCGATCAAAGAAGAAAGTTCGGTCATTATACTCAACCCGCAGCCTGGTCGGAAAGAGCATAGAGTAACGCATCCCCATGTCCCTAAGACGCTTCTTGGCACCACGAAATCCCATCCGCTGCTTCTGGACCTGTTGGGAAAAGTCCGGATAAAAATTCACCGTGGCATTCTCAAAGGCCACCGAGCCCTTCACCCGCGAAGCCTGCAGGATAGCGTCCCGATCTGTATAGTGAAAAAGCTTCGCAACAATAGGTCTCGGCGGGGCGCCTGGCTTACCCTGGCCCCCCGGAACACGATGTGCACGCTCCACTGTGAAAAATTTACTAAGGCCAGATGGAGATAGGTGGTTCTGGATTAGGTCTTCAACCAGGAGATCAACCGAGTGGGGTTCTGGGTTCTCCGGCACACCAACCACGCGAACATTACAGCGATGTGCCCTGTTCTCAAAGTCCTCCAAGCGCCGGGTCATGAAATCGTTCACCCTACGGAGATTGCCAATCTCCGTCTGTATCTCAGAGACGTCCGTCGTGAGGCTGGATGATTTGATATCCAATGACTTCACCTTTTCGTTCGTTTTGGAGAGATCGGCACGAATCAGATTCACCTCGATTGCCACAGTGTCAAGTTTGTGGGCCAAAGTTTCGTACTGTTGGCCTATTGACTCCCTCATGCCAGAAATGGCGCCCATGATGTCCTGCAAGGAGGGCTCCGTCGACGCATCCACTACGTGGCCAGACGCACTGGGACCGGGCAGGACAGCTCCGGGGGACCCCTTAGAGTGGGTATAACGGTCCATAACATTAGATTGGACCGGACCCCCGCGCAGAGGTGTCTTCGTCTTGCGCGTCTCCCGGTCCCCTCTGCCCGCCATTTTGAAGATGCGTCACAAGAAGATTCAGCAAGGTCAACGGACCGGGCACCAGAAATGGAGACCCCGGGACCAAAGGACCGCCAAAGGGGTATCACTAGGATAGAGGCAGCAAACGAAGAAAATAGTCCAGCCAAAGGCCCGACAGCCGACGTGTGTCCTGGCACCAATTCTGGCCCGACCCTCTCACCAATTTCCCAGTCTGAGGCAGAATCGAAACCGAAACTTAAGAAGGGGACCCACCAGTCAAATCCCCCTGCCGTTGTTGTTCAACTCCAAGACGGCCACCGAACCTCACCCAGTCCCGGGCGCACCTCAAGGGCGGAGCCCGAAAGTTCAATTCACCATAACTCAGGCACCCGGTGTCCAAATCAATTTCTGAAAGGTCCAGGTAGATCAGCCCAACGTCCTCTATATAAATCCTCGCTTCAAATCAGGATTCATACAGGATATTATGCCGGGAGCGGCGGGGGTCCGGGGAGCGCTGTGCTCACGCGGCCATCTCGGATGCCCGCCAAGCTCCTCCCCAAGTTTCCGTAATTTAAACCCTTGCTCAACCCCTGGTAGCTATTGCACAAAACACACAAGCTTAAAATAGAGGAAATGTGTAAAGCATTTTGAAGTTCCAAATCAGTAAAAATGTCAAAAACACAACACAATAAAAATCCCACTTCAATTTATAAGAATAGAGGAAAATGTAATAAATACAATGACATCAAAACTATCCAAATTCAAAAAGGGTAACCGTAGATTGGAAGTTTTTAAAGATTTAAGAGAAAAAGCGCCAGGAAAAAGTAAATCGGCAGTAGAAGGTATTGTAAGTGTGGGTAGTCTAGCGTTAACTCTCCTAGATAAGGTCTGCAGATGAGAATGGTTTCCCATGGACCAGGTTAGTGGCTGGGGCAGACCTTGATAGAGAGGCAGTAGTGTCAAAGGGAGAATTTGATTGCAGGCCCAAAACTGGACTTGGCAGTAGGATGTGAGACAAGAACTGAACCCGCTAACAGAGGGCTTTTCCATATCCTTTAAGCATAACATCAAACAATGACTAAGTTAGAGGATTGGGTTTCTAAGGTAGGGTCAACTCTTAGTTGTCCTATCCTATGTGTTGTTTAAGCTCCATAGGTTATGGGCTGTAAGTGTCTGCTCCACCCCCCAAAAAGCAACACAATGAAAAGTAACAGCAGTATAGATAACATTAAAACACCATGTAGAAGTGTTTACAACAGATGAAAGTGTAGGAGACATTAGTCTTGAGGGGATTTCTCAAGGACTGGGAGACCCAGTGACCGGGGTGCAGGTCTGTCATCCTCATGCTGGTGAAACCGACTTAAGTCTTGCCCTCCCAGTGCCTCTGGCGTGAGCATTTAAGAGTACGTTTGGAAACCGGGGTTTCGTATTAGCTCCTGTGCAGTCACTGCTAATTTTAGTATGCAGCACATCAGAGTTTTATTTAGAGGCAGAGCTTTGTTGTAGGCCTACCCCACCATCATAGAGTCAAGTCTCAGATAGCTTTGTGTTAGTTACCACCAATCAGATTCTAAGCCCAGTATATTTAGTCATATTTGGTGCTGTCTCTTCTCCATCTCACACAGTCTCTAACCATCTTCTGTCCCGTCCCTGAGCCCCCACTCAGCTATTCCAATGTATTTGTCATCTGAGGTATTCCTGCCTCTGCAATGTGAGACACAGAACCTTTTCTGCTTTCTCTCTTTCAGAGAAGTGGCTCGCTTATCTGATAGAGACGTCTAGCCACAGATTCCTTAACTTAGAATATCCCCAGGCGTTCTATTGGATCCGGAAAACTTTCCGCAGCAGCACCCCTGTGCACATTTGGGCAAGCCGGGCGTCTGGGCCGGCGCTGCCCCTGACTCCAGTGCAGGAAGCCACTCAGGGCTATGCGATGACTGACTGGGTGACCTGGATGGGTGACTGGGAGGACCCACTGGGACGTGCCCCATAGGCGTCGTATCGGCTCTGGAACCGGAGTCGATGCACACAGCCGGTGCCGAGGAAGAATCCGCCCACCAGAACCCGACATGAGTGCCCACCACCTCTTTGGGACAAGGGAGAGGGGTTGATCCAAAGTAAGACTGGAGTGCTATAAAATAAGCATCCATTTGGGCATGCGTCGCTCCAACCCCCGGAAAGGGAGGGTATGGAGGAAGCGACTGCCGGGCGCCCTTACCTGGCATGGAGCGAGAAGAGGGGGCCCCAGCACTATGCGCATGGGAGGAGGACCTCCGTGCCTGCCTTTGGACGAAGTTCGCGGGAACGACATCTGTAACGAGCCCGATTCTGAGAGGGAGAGCGAAGGTGCTGGACCGGACAGCCGCTCCCTCAGGGACTTGGGCTTCATCCTCTGACAGGCGTCACACTGCTTGGAGTCGTGGTGCACACTGAGGCACAACATACAGATGAGGTGCGGGTCAGTGCCAGACATCTAACGCGCACAGGCTTCATAACCCTTAAAGCCTGAAGGCATAGTACACTGTTCCGGTAACACTTTAAGGTGTAGAGAAGGCCTAAAACCAGGCCAAGGAACTGCTGGTTTTCCAGGATCCGCATTGGGACGCGGAAAATGAGAAAACTGACGTCAGGTTGCCGTGTGGGGCATATATGGATCTGCTGACGTCATGTCTGTGGACTACGTCAGGGTGGAGTCGTGCGGCGCTGCCCACGAGCGCGCAGAAGTGCTGCTGCGGAAAGTTTTCCAGATCCAGTCTGACACCTGGGGATATTCTAAGTTAAGGAATCTGCGGCTAGACTATGTCTCTACCAGGGACATTGTTACCGAAGGTAGGTAATGCGTTCTTTCAGCGTACTCAAAAGCTATGCCACAGGGAAAAGACAACTTGTACCTAATGTTCCCTTCTGCAATATGTTGGTGATGGGGTGAAACTTGAGCTTTTACTGGAGTGTCCACCGGGTTATAGCCTGGCACAGCTGGCATTGAAAGTTCTGGAATAGCACTGTAGATCTCACCACTCGTATAGCATGCTCTTGGGTTTTAAAGCTATGAATTTTCTTCATTGTATCCCCATAACCTGTGGTCCTCCACTTCTCACCTGGCCGACACAATGGCTCTACTTGAATATCACCTCACCATGGTGGACCGCTATGAAGGCACACGGAAATGTTTTCTCACTTGGATGTGTTATCCAGGTCTTCATTGTACACAGATAATTCTGTGGGGACTTAGCTGCTTCTACTAAGCGTTGCAAGCTCTCCACCTCTGATTTTACGTCTAGCGCTCTAGTTTCAAAGGAGTCTGTGTTGGTCTGCAGAAAATCTTTGCACTCTGTTTCAATTACTCTTTCAGGGCGTGAAGCCCTTTAGCACGATCAGATTTTATTTTGTCCCTATACCTCGTCTTAAAGGTACATAGGGAGGAGGTATTCTTTAGTGAGTGCAATACCAGAAGTGGGGATGGAGGTTTGAATCTTTGCACAAGAATGCAAGGGAGCAACTCCTGAGCTGCTTCTCTGTGGGTTTATTGCTTATGTAGAATAAGGCCTTCATTTTGGGTTTGGGTTTTTTGGAGGCATAGGAAGTGCCACCTGGCCACCACATGGAGCTCTGCCCTACGACCCCTTCCACAAGAAAACGGAAAGCCCAAGCCATGGATCCACGGAGTAGGGAAGTCTATAATAATGTGATCAGTTGTCCGATTATATCCCTCACATACATGAGGAGCTGTAGAATGGTGTCATTTAGAGAAATGGCTTCTACCCCAAACCAAGAAGGCACAGCAGTGGTGGATGGTCAGGGGTCTTGCAGCAATCTCATTCCCACTTCTTTGGCAAGTCACCCAAATGATGACCAGCAAGGAGGTTGTTGTGTGGACACCAAGCCATCTTCTATGCTGCCAACTAGCCAGGCTTGCAGCATCTCATCCGCCGGTGGCATTACTGTCACTGGATCTCAGGTTAAAAAAAAATACTGTTCCACGATGAAGCCTCTTTCTCAAGGTTTATGTCCTTCAGTAACCCCTAATTACCCTGCTGGGATCCCCTTAATACCTCCAGGGCCCTTCGAGGTTTGCCGCTTGTTCCTGCCCACCCCTCTGCCTACACCAGTTTGAGGCCTGTGACAGGGTCTGATTGCCATCCCCAGATGTCAGATCTCTAGGTCTGTTGGCAGCGTAGCAGGTAGCGTCTGCCATTTTGCAGTACTATCGCTGTTGTTTCACGTGCTGTTGTTTCACTTGCGTCCCAGCCTCCAACAAGCCAAAGGCGAGGTGTCTGTCGTGTTTCTCCACGGCATCTATGTTCAGCAGCTCCTCAGATCACAGTTCCGGTGTTCAGAAGGGTAACGCACCCACTTCAGGGTATGCTGCAGGACTCAGGCCGGGTGCACAGCGCAAGCACTCCGGGAAGGGCATCTGCTCACTGTAACATCATGGCCACACCCTCCGATATGATTCTTAATTCAACAGTGTGCTTTAATTTTGCTTTCATGAACACTTTCCTTATCTGCACCAACTCTGCTGGCTCCTTATCACTGCTGAATTTCTCATTAATGTTTTGTGGACATACCACCCTTTATGCATATCTCTCATGTGCTGTCACCTCTGTGTTACATTTTAATTCCTACTCTTGCCTTGTGTTATTGTATTTTTGTAGAGATTGTGGGTTAATCCAAGGGGAAAAAATTGTCCTTGTGTGTTCATGAGCAGCATCAGTGTGAGAACATTTAATTCAATGCAAGTTCTTGGAAATAAGTAAAATGTGAAGTTTATTAAGGTGACTAAAAAAGGAACTTGTGAAAACAGGATGTGAGAGTGGCATATACGTGCATGCAACTCACATCCTGTGGAGTGGCATCCTGGGCTCCTCCAGTGTCCGACTATGTTCCCTAGCTAACCAGGAGTGCCTTATTTTAAAGAATTGTTCATGAACGTATTTAATTACTTAGGACTTGAATAAGTTTGGCAGATGGGATACTCTGATACAAACCTGATGAGTATTCTATCTGCTGTGTTACAAGTGCCATAGCATATAATTCATGTGTACCTCTGCGGGCTGCATATCCATCTCGTAAGTGAAGCAGTATTCAATCCTCCAAACTCTAAATCAGGCCCTATGTTCACATTTATTTTGTGTTTTATATCTCAAATGTCATATTCAGTTTGGTATGTGAATATTTTCACAAAGTAGAGTGAAGAAGGTCAGAAAATCTCAGATAATACCAAAAATAGCAATTGCAGTTTGAAGATGGTCAGTTCATGAGTATCGGAGGGCAGAGGTTTGGCAGTTAGGAAGCAGTTGTACAGATACATTCTCTGATAATTTTTTGGGGAGCTCCTTCTGTTGAAGTGGTTTAAGTTATTAAGCGATTCTCAACAATTCAGGGAGCGCTGCTAAATTTCAATAGAATACTTGGGTGATTTAATTATATGATCATTGAATTAATCATCAATCCATCCGTAAAGATTGAAAGTTCTTCATTCAATCCATAGCTACATGAGAGCCATAATCTTGACTTTTCAAAAGACGTTTATTCTTCACATACAAAAATCCAGCCGAAGCATTACGTCCATCCAAGAGGGCTTCATCAGGGATAAACATATTTCTGTAAAAAAACCTCAAACTCCCTCCTGCGCATGTGTGGAAAACTTGTATATAAATCTCATAATATTCTATGGGATTTATTTTTCAGCCAACGGGATATCTGTCCAAATTTGTGACGGAGTAACCCGTCTGCCAAAATCTAAATTAACCCCTTTGTTTTTTTTCTTCAGTTCTTACCTTTAGATTGTTTGTCTTGCAATACTCAGTTACATCATTGAGTGTCTTCTTAAGACTACTTGGAGTAGACTCTAATACAACAAAGTTGTTGGCATACACTAAACAGGATATGTGGACTATTCCCATTGTTGGAGAAAAGTTTTAATTATTTAAAGTACTTGGTAAATCAGCTATATATAAACTAAAAATTATCTGGGCTATGAAACATTCTTGGCTAAATATATTTTGTATGTTTACCTTTTCAGTATAGCAACCAGAGGAGCCCATTTGCACTTGATTCCAATTTAGTTTATACAGTTCTTTGAATTAAGGACATTCGACCCCTCAGTATATTCCAAGTTTCCCCAATAAACTCCTTCTATCTACTATATCAAATGTTGTGCAGAAGTCCACAAAGCAACAACACAGCCTCTGATTTATTTCCAGGGACTTTTTTATATTTGCCCACATGGCAAAACAGTGATCGATTTCGGAGTGCTCTGCTTGAAAACCTCCCTTTTCTAAAAGCAGAAGATTATTTTCAATACCAAATCCTCAAAATTGGAGAGCAGAGTTCTAGAGAAAATCTTTGTAGAATCCTCAAAAAGGCTGATTAGCCTACATTTGTAATTCTCCCTTTACCTTTCTTTACTAGTGGTTTAATTACTGAACTCCTCCATAAATCAGAGATATTGCCTGTTTCTGCTATCCTTTGAAATAGGAGCTTGAGGTTTTCTGCCGTATTAGTTGTTATAATGTTTGCTAGACTATTGTTGGTCAGGTGGGCCTAATTATTTGAAAAGTTGATAATATTTCTTTAATTTGTTTTACAGAAAATACTTAAATTGTCTTTATCAGCTCGATGCCTACTTTCTTGTACATTTGATGGGGTAGAACCATATAAATTGTGTACATATGAACCCCAATCCTCTTCTGTTATTACATGAATCTGAAAGAGACTACAGTTAAAGATTCCTTACCTTTAGAATTACCCCCGGGCGTCAGACTGGATCCGGAGATTTTTTCTTTAACAGTACCCCTGCGTGTCGTTAGATGGCGTTGGTCGACTCCACGTTCGTTGTTGGTGTCGTGGTCACCGGAATGACATCGCAGTGTCTACTTGGACACCGCCTCTGCTCGCTGACGTCAGTTCTTTCTTTTTCCGTGCCAGCCTAGCGCAGATACAGAGAGCGGTTGCCCCTTAGTGACTTTTTGACTAACCTTTTCCGACTTTTTGTCAATGCCTTTTTCGAGTCTTTGACTCCTGGTGCACAAGGGATGTCCCTTCACTGAACTGTATTCAAGCCTTGTGACTCCTGTCACAAGCTGGTGTCCGTAATGGATCCGCACTTCGTGTGCCTCTGGGGTCTGGAGCGCAACCACGACCCGAAGTCGTGCTCCGACTGTCGGGCCAAGAACCCGAAGTCTTTGCGGGAGCTGTCCAGAAAGTTTCTGGAGGACCGGCAGTCGGCTCCACTACATTTCAGGACTGGAATTTTATCTCCCTATTGGAGGTGGTTGTGGGTGCCATAACGATAGAAGGAATGTCACCTCTTCCTCAATCCCGTGTATTAGTGTTCGACCCGGTCCCATAGTCAGAATGGAATTATGTTATGACCCCTGGACTCACAACTTTAACTCCCAATAACCAACTCCTCTATCCAAGGGCTGCCGCGCAACGGCTAGCCGTCCAAATCTACTAACAAACAAATACATTTTAATTAGAACACTGACTCCAGATTGTCAGGTGGAACACGCTGTTGGGGGGCGGGGGGGGTGAGAGAAATAAGTCTGTGGTCCCCGTCCCAGCTCTCTGGCACTAAGAGCTGCAGTGGTGGTTCCCGGGAGTATCTTGTCACTCCACTCCATGGCTCCTGGAGGGGCAGTCAAGAAGGTTATACCATATCACCATAGTCGCCCTTCTGGTCCGAGTATTTGGGCATTGCGTGAAACCCATCCCGTTACCCGTGGTACTCATACACTGTCATCTACCGAGCGAGGAGTCCTTTTCGGCGAGTGCATCTCACTGCCGGTGGAGTCCCCAGAGTCCGATTCCACTCATCTGACTCCGAGGAAGCATCTGTTACCCGATCGTGTTTCTGTGGGTTCATGATCTGCACTATGCCCTGCAGTGCTGCCTTCGTGTCCTGCTTGGTTTGAGAGGCTGTGGGTTTCTGTAGATGTGCAAATCTCAACGAGCGACGCTGCCTCTTCCTGGTGGGGTATTTCGTTGTTCGGAGGCCCAGCTCCTCTTTGGGCAAGAGTGCTCCCGCTTTGTAGGCTTCAAGCCATGAACATGTCTCTTGTGGGGAGTCGCACAAATGAGTGGTGCCATAAAGGTTGATTCGAAGTTTCACTGGAAACATTAGGGAGTACTGGATTCACGCCTCTCGGACAGCCTTTTTTGCTTTGAAAAAGGATGCTCAATTGGCCTGTACTTTGGCCATGAAAAGCAGGAATAAAAGCACTTTGCTGTTGTCCAGGTTGTATGGGCCATGGGTTTGGGACTGTCAAGATCTCTGTAGTGGAGAAGTCTTGCCACCACGGGGCGGGGGAACGGGTCTCCCTGGCGTAGGAGGATGTGTGGGGACCTGAAGGGACCTCTCAAGCGCGAACAACTGAGAGAGATACTCATGGTAGGCTGTGTACCCCTTGTTTCTGTATGTTTGCACATCTTGGCCTGCTGTTGATGAAGTATGCACTTAGGAGAGAGCGATTCTGGATCTCTCAGCTTCAACCCCTCTTCACCAGTTCTGGTGAGCCGTGGTCTTTGGACCGTACAGGGATCCCAGGGTGTGGAAAACCCTCCAGGTGCACCAGCAAATCTGTTTTAGGGGGTTATGTAGACCAGGCCCCAAAGCGAGCATCCCGTAATTTGACTGCCCCCACACTGCTCGCTGTTATATGGCCCCGGGTAGGAAGGGCCTCGGTATCGAATTTCGCCTCTGCCATCAATGCGCCCCAAGGTCTCCTCACTCTTTTTCCTGCCCACTCCCCCCAGTATGCTAATAGCCAGGAGTGACCAGTCTCGGTGTTCCTCGCGGGGGTAGGGCAGCGAAGGCAGGCCACCTCAGGGGACAAGGAGGAAGCGGGGCAGTCCCCTGGTCGCGTCTGCCAGCCAGTTCTACTATTCTTGACAATGGGGCCCTGCCATCACATATGACCCAGCCAGGCCTGTTCTGTTGAAGGCCACAGCGTAGACTGCCCAGGGGCTCCTCCGCACCTCCCCTATGCCAGCTTCACCTCCAGCGCCAGCCCTGACCTCCCACGCCTATCTTCTCTGCATGCCTCCCATCCCCCCCAATGGGCTCTCTCTTCACCCCCCACAGCACTGCCAGGTCCTCCGCTCCCTCCTTACCGCGAAGCAGTCTTTGTCGGTTGTAGGTGGGCTTCAGCTCCGAGTTTGTGTCTTCCTCTGGCTGTTCTGATGCACTATGGGGGTCAGCACTTGTGGTCACTGCACCTAGGGCCCAGGAGTTTCTCCGACACTCTGCAGCGCCAGTGTCAACTCTGGAGTTATGTTCTCTGAGCCTCGATGTTGGCCTGACCTCCCATCGGCGAGCACTGTCTGAAGCCCTGAAGCCTCTGGAGTCCTGCACCACGTCCTCCACCGCACCGCTAGGCCCTCTGTCACCTCCATCGTACCGACTTCCAGGCCGGTTCAGAGGGACCCCGGCCACTAGTCTACACCTGCCAATATGATACGGAGGTCAGAAGGTTCAGGGTGGGAGAGGCACTCCACACCTCCAGCCGCTCCATTCCAGCATCACTCTGATGCAGATCCTGCTCATCAGTCGGCTGCGGGCACTCGCTATCCCCGCCAAGGCCTGGCTGTCTCAGCTCCGGAGTCTTGCCATGGCACCTCAGCTGTGAGGCCAAAATTGCCTCGCCGGTGTTGGCAAGGCAGCACCAGGAATTCTGTACTTCTCAAGTGCCACCGTCTCGTTCTCCTATACCGTTGTGGCAGGATGCATTTTTGGCCGGGATGGAGCTCAGAGCTTACACATTGTAATATGTGGTAATGTATATATTTTGTATTTTATTTGTTCAATGTTTAGTGTATCACTTGAACTATGAGATCATTAGTAGAATGCTGTTTCCATTAGGTCACTAGTAGAATGTATATGACTTGTATGTTCTGCTACTTTGGAACCTCTGAGCCATTGAAGGCCCTGCTGCTGTAACAGAAGGTCGTGGGTCGTTCTTTGGAATAAACAAGATCTCATTACACGACTACTTCGTCTGGATTTAATTATTTATTCCATGTTACATTTCATGGCGAGGTGTTAATGGACTGATTCGACCCACCGACCTACGGATTTTCTAGATGATATTTTTTTTTCCTACTGCCACCTTGAGGAAACCAATGAGACTTAAACTGGGTAATTCTAAAGAAATTGTTTATTCTGCAACACGTTGGATCAACGTGGACTTTCCTGTTGTGCGTCCTTTATGCAAGCTGGCGGTAATGTACATTTGATAATTTCTCTCATTATTAGGTATGGGCAACTGACTGATTGTTATTTTTCAAAACGTTAACAAGCTTACTCTCGCTCTGCTGCATCCTTAAAAAAAAAAAAAGACTCGCGCTTACCTTATCTGCGTTCGAAGTGTCCATTGTTTGCCGATGTCTGGATTCTCTCCTTTGTCCTGCGAGTTAAGCGAGTGGAGCGTGCATGTCATCACGCTATCTAACGCATCAGAAACAACCTCTACTTACCTTCAACAGCACGTCGAGCACGTTTGGCGGCCATCTCTACTAATTGGCATAAACTCCATTGTCTTTTCTGGTTTTTACAAGCAGAATGAGAAATTTCCTAGTTATCACAAAGGAAAGTTTCAATTCTATTAAGGACGCGGAGGCGAGGATTTTGCTAGTCCTTTCTCCATTTTATTGGACAGCAAGTTAAAAGTAAGAAAAGAAAAACATTAAAACCATGGACTACCCTAACCAACATGGCAGCGGTAGTCATGGTAGCACATCAACCAATAAGAGTCCATCAAGCAGCATATAGGGATTCCCAGCCGTTAGTCCTTCCTCTTTCTTGGGTGCTGCCGCAGGAAAGAAGTCATCAATCCACTAGTCCGCTTTCTGATCAGAGCCTAGGGGAGAGAAACAATAATAATATCTTGTCCAGAACAATGTTGAACGAAGTCAAGAACATTGCAATGGAGTAATAAAACAATTTGCAGAAACAAGAAAACATAATCCAACAATAATCCAATATGTACATTAAGACATAGGAAAAAAGATACTTCCCTCAGACGAAGAAAAGATCATCAGAATCCAGTCTTGGGAGGGAAGGCTCGATAAAGCCTGGGTGGGAAAATCCTCGCCTCCGCGTCCTTAATAGAATTGAAACTTTCCTTTGTGATAACTAGGAAATTTCTCATTCTATGTCAGGAAGCGGAGGCGAGGATTTTGCTTGTTCAAAGCTTACTCACCACCAAAGATGCAGCCTCATGGATTGGTTTGAAGTAGAACTTTTTAAAAGTTGAATCTGAAGACCAATCCGCTGCATTCATAATATCTTCCAAACGTCCCCCCACCTGTACAGCCTTGGAAGCCATTGCACCTCTAGTGGAATGAGCCCCAAAGTCAGTGATATTAATTCCAGCTTCGGACATAATCCACCTGACCCATCTGGCAATGGTGGGAGAGGAAACAGCCTTAAAAGGTTTTTTAACCGCAATAAGCAATTGTCTCTCACCCGAAGGGCGGAATTCAAGAGTAACATCCTCATACGTTTTGAGGCAACGAACAACACATAGCTTTGGAGAATCTGGGAAGGCTGGATAAGAAACTGACCTGGTATTACACTTAGTTCTTCTTGAAACTGTAAACGTAACACCTTCCGGGGTAAACACCCTGGCCGAGATATCCAGAGCACGAACATCCGAAGCTCGTTTACAAGAAATCAGGCAGAGAAGAATCGCCAATTTAGCAGAAAGTTCCTTACGCGAAAGGTATTGATTATCCTGCCAGGAGTTAAGGAAATTCAAAACCACATTATCATCCCCTAACCCAGAATAACGGGATTCTGGGGGACGCGAAAGACGAATACCCTTGAGGAGTTTACAAATCCACGGATGCTCACCCACCGGAGAGCCATCAACAAGAGCATGACCAGTAGAAATTGCCGACCTGAAAGAATTAATGGTGCTGTAAGCCAATTTCTTTTGGAAAAGTTCAGCGAGGAAGTTAATCACGTCAGTGACAGAGGAGCCCATGGGATCCAGGTGTTTTGCCACACACCAACGAACCCATCTGTTCCACGCTGATCTATAACGTTTAGTGGTGTTAGGGGCCCAGGCTCCCCGAATGAGGAGCTCAGCGTCTTTCGAAAGTGAGTCGCAAGACCAACGACCCCTGAAATCCTCCAGGCCATGAGATGTAGATGGCCCTGGAGAACCAGAGGATGCGGATGACCGAAAGGATCCGTCAGAATGTGGTCGAACGACGGTAATCGAAGAGGTCTGTCCCAGGACAGCTCTAGAAGGGAAGGAAACCAGCATTGAGCTCTCCAGATTGGAGTGATCAAAATCAGAGATGCTCTCTGTCTGCGGACCTGAGCTGCTACCCTCTGAATGAAAAGGAAAGGAGGAAACGCATAAGCTGGAAACTGGGACCAGTCCTGTAGGAAGGCATCCACTGCTTCCGCACCCGGGTCCGGTTTCCAGCTGTAGAAGCGGGGAAGATGGGCGTTCCATCTGGACGCAAAAAGGTCCATCACTGGCAGACCCCAAAGGTCCGAAATTCTCTGAAATACCGAATGATCCAGCCTCCAATCGCTGGCATCCCGAAAATTCCTGGACTGCCAATCCGCCACCCTGTTCAGATCGCCTGGGAGATACTCCGCCGTGACCGAAATCTGACGAAGAAGGCAATAATTCCAGAAGTCCTTCGCAAGATCCGCTAGGACCTTGGAATGAGTGCCGCCCAAACGATTGATATATCTGACCGCAGTCGTGTTGTCCATCCGGAGAAGAACACAACACGAGACCTTGGTCGTGGTGAAAGAACGGATTGCGAAAGAACCCGCGAGGAGTTCCAAGCAATTGATGTGGAGGTGAAGTTCTTCCTCCGTCCACCTGCCGCCCACCGAGAGGGAGCCGCACCGGGCACCCCAACCTTGGCGACTGGCATCCGACTCGATCACAAGATCCGGAGGGGAGCCGAAAATCGCCTTCCCGTTCCACGCATCCATGTGATCAAACCACCAAAGAAGTTCTGACCGGGCTTCCAAATTTAAGGAAATCAGTTCCGAGTAAGTGAGACCCTTGCGAAGATGAAACACTTTTAGTCTCTGGAGAGCCCTGTAATGAAGAGGGCCTGGAAAAATGGCCTGGATCGATGAAGACAGTAAGCCCACAATCCTGGCCAATTGACGGAGGGATATCCGATCCCGACGGAGTACTTTGCGAATCTCCTTCTTGATCTTGGAGATCTTTTGAGAAGGAAGATGAAGCGTTGCATCCGTAGTTATGATCAGAAATCCAAGGAAAGTCATTTCCTGACGAGGAATTAAATCCGACTTCTGGGCATTGATGATGAAGCCCAGTGATTGAAGAAGGGAAATTGTAACCTGAAGGTGGTGGAGAAGGAGGTCTTTGGACTGATTCATTAAAAGAATGTCGTCCAGGTAAATTATTAGGCGAATCCCCAAGGTACGGCGATGTTCTACCACCGGGCGCAGGAGTTTGGTAAAGCACCAAGGTGCTGAGGAAAGACCAAAGGGGAGCGTATGAAATTCGTAGACCTGATCCTTCCACAGAAACTGGAGGAACCGAGAATGAGGAGGATAGATTGGAACCGAAAGATAAGCATCCTTCAGATCCAAGCGAACCAACCAGTCGTTTTGCAACAGAAGGTCTCTCAAAAGATGGATGCCCTCCATCTTGAAATGTCTGTAAATCAGCCATTCGTTGAAGGAGCGGAGGTTTATTACCGGTCTGAACCCCTTGTCTTTCTTCTCCACTAGGAAGATATTGCTGAGGAAACCGTTCGGGTGAAGAAAAGAGGGGATGATGGCGCCTTTTTGCAACATAGCCCGAACTTCCAAATCTATAAGCTCCTGCTCTGTGACTGAAAAAACAAGAGGGCGTGGACGAGAGAGCTGAACAGGGGAACCGTAAAACTCGATGCGAAACCCCTGAACGGTCTCCAGAACCCAAGAATCTGAAGTTATCGACGACCAGGCCTGGGGAAACAACGCCAACCTTCCCCCCCATTCGAACCAGAGAAATGATGCGAAATCTTACCATTAAATCCTTTGGAGTTGGACTGGTTGCCACCACGTCCCCTGCCTTGGCCTCTGCCTCCTCTGGAAGGGTAAAAGGTACCCTGACGTCCATCATTCCAGCCGTTGTTTCTTCTGGATTGACATCTATTGGGGCCTTGCTGGAATTGGCGGCCGGAAGAGCGACCCCTGCCTCTGCCGGCCCCGCCAAAAACCTTTTTGGGAAAAAACTTCTTCATAGAAGCTTGTGCTTTGTCTAGGGCAGAAAAAGTAGCAAGGAACTTCCCTAACTCCTTCACAAAGGGGTCCCCAAACAAAGCACCCTGCGCAATCGGGCCCGCTTCTGATGACGACAACTCTCCCAATTTTGGATCAATTCTAAGCAACAAGGATCGTCGATGCTCCGCTGAAAGAGCACAGTTGGCATTGCCAAGAAGGCACATAGCCCTTTGTGACCAACCAGCAATGTCATCAACCGAAAGAGGCTAGTTCAATTATTTTCGTCAGAGGACCAACGACATCCAACAGTTTATCTTGACAGGCTTTCCAAGACCTATCTATACCCTTCTTAGGGTCTTTGATATACTTGGCAAAGAAGGTGCACAATTTTGGATCAATTTCAGGGGTGCACGCCACCCTAAAAGGAAGAGAAGGGCATGGGCACTCAGAACGCAGGCGTAAACGTATATCCTGAGGTAAAGGCTGTTGAAGCTTAGCAGCGACATACTCAGCAGTAGACTTCTCAGGAAACCATTCTGAAGACCTGGGTCTAAAAATAGTAGATGGGTCAAACATATCGGGAGGCACAAGATCACCCTCTGAACAACCAGAAACACTAGGTTTTGGGCGCCAAGACCTGCTCACATCCGAAAAATCCTCTGAGGAAGCATCCTCATCCTCATCTACATAATCGTCCTCCTCATCATCTCCCTCCTTGGGAAACCCTTCCTCCGGGTCAAGGTCCTGGGTGGCAAAACCACCAGTCTCTCCGGGTGAGTCATCCCCCCGGTAGGGTGCGCTTCTTAGCGTGCGCGCACTCTTATGAAAGACTTCAGCTAATTTGTTGAAGCCCTCCAGGTGCCCCGCGTCACGCTTCCTGGCCGTACGTGGTGGAACACAAGAAACACCACTGGGCCCTGCCCCGCTGTCCCCAAATACACCCGAATCAGTCTTGAACACATGGGCTGACAGCTTATTAACACTGTCCTGCAGAGGTGCCAAAGCTTGAGCTATCGCAGAAGAGAGAAGCCTGTCCACCTCTGCAGGAGGGCGCGAAAGGGGCAGTTGTGGCTGTTCATTTGAATTTGCCACCTCAACATGGGAAGGACCGGACTGCATTTCAGCAGAAAAACTGGTACCCATAAAACAAACACCCCAACTATATACCAGGGGAAGCCCCTCACACAGGTACCACAACAGGCTAAAACGTTACACAAAGCATGGAAGGTTAACAACTGACTGAAAAATAAAAAATAATGTATTTAAAATGTCAGTCAAAAAATAAATACCGTGCCGTCATAAACCACAGCGTCAGTGTGAAGGACGAGGCAGAAATAAACAGAAGCGCAAAGCCTCAGCGCGTTTCCACACAAGCGCGAAGAGCGCTGAGAGAAAAGCCGGTCGGCGTCAGAAGCCGACACCAAGACCGCGCACGCGCGTAGAAGAAACGCTCGGGCTAAAAGCCTACCGCGTTAAATAAACATTAATAAAACAGCCTACAACAAAGGCTAAGTTAAATATTAATCAGACAAAATGATACAAAGCTGTCTACAATCAATTTCTAAACTGCCACGACAAAGATCAAGCTGAGGTAAAAATGGGGACTTATCTTGCCGAGGCAGCAATGGAAAAAGAGGAAGGACTAACGGCTGGGAATCCCTATATGCTGCTTGATGGACTCTTATTGGTTGATGTGCTACCATGACTACCGCTGCCATGTTGGTTAGGGTAGTCCATGGTTTTAATGTTTTTCTTTTCTTACTTTTAACTTGCTGTCCAATAAAATGGAGAAAGGACTAGCAAAATCCTCGCCTCCGCTTCCTGACATAGAATTACTTATATTGGAACATATTTTCATCGCTTTTCATAATTTTGCTTCAGAATTCACAATTTACTGTTTACTTATTTTCTTTGTGTTTTATTTCATATTGTGCTTATATTATATTCTGTGATAAGCACACATTGATTTATTTTGTAATTTTACATGGCATCTGCTAACACGGTCTTGCAACCACCTCCATTTCCTGAGATTGCTGGCAAACCAATAACACCATGGCATAAATGGTTCAGGGTATTTGACTAATATCTTGAAGCCATTGATGCTAGTAAATTCTCTACCTCAAGGAAGGAAGCTTTATTATTCAACCATTGAGGCAGTGCCGGTCAAGAAATATTTGATAATTTACCAGTTGTTCCTGCCCCTTCTGGAGATGAAAATTGGGATGTTTTCAAAGAAGCTTTAGCACGAGTTGCTAAACAGTGTGTTGATGAACCATCAGTCATAGTTGAGAGACACAAATGTTTTAAACGTAAACCGACGTCTGAAAAATCTATTGAAGATTATTTCGCTGTTTTACTTTTTTTAGCCTCAAAATGTGTTTTTGGTAATTATCTAGATACTGCCTTGCGTGATCAATTAATTTTTAATTGTTTCAAAAAGAAGATTCAAGAACGTATTTTAACATGCAAAAATCCATCTCTTGATGAAGTTATGGATATAGCCAGAAGTATTGAACCTTCTGTTGTATCATCTGCAATTTCAACTGAATCTTCTACTACAATTTCCTCAGATAATTATAAAGTTGCACAAGTCAATGCGGTGTCTAATACTAATGAACCTGAGGTTAATTTGATTTTGCACAAGAACATACATAGGAAAACAGGTGAAAAGAAGATTGGAGGGGCATGCTACAGGTGTATTTCTAGGTTTCATAGGAGTAATTATCCGAATTGTCCAGCTCTAGGTAAAAGATTTAAATATTGCAAAAAAGGACATTTTTACACTGTATGTAATTCTAACAAAACAAAGGTCAAAGTTAGTCAACTTGACGTTGAGAATGATATTATTGCAGAAGAAATTAATAATGTTTTATTATCTGTTGAAGTTAATGCTTTAGGGGATTCTGAAAAAAGGTGTAAAGGTCCCATCTGTGAAGTTCAAATTGGTGTGATTGACCTTGGTACAATGGCCGATTCAGGGTCTCCCATTACCATCCTATCTGAAAATACGTTCAATAAGTTCTGGTATGAAAAACTATTGAAGTCCACCAACATAAATCCCAAAGCATTTGGTGAGTACGATATAATCATGAAAGGTTACTTTGATGACAGCATTACATTTAAAGGAAGGAACATTTTTACAAAAATGGACGTTGCAGTCAATGGACGTGATATTTTGGGTTGGCAAGATCAAGCTAAGCTAGGTATTATACTCCGACCTGGGCATGCTGAACCTGTTATTCTTGGTGATATGCCAGTGCTTGCAGTACAAGAAACCAGTGTACGTGATGGGTTTATACAGAACCTGCGTTCTAAATTTCCAGAAGTTTTTTCAAAAAAGATTGGAATGGTTAAAGAATTTCAACATCCTATTAAATTGAAAAGTAATGCCGTTCCTGTGATACAAAAAGTAAGACCTGTTTCACTTTCTACTAGGGAAGATTTAAAGAAATTATTAGATGATATGTGTTCCCAAGGTATTTTTTTTTTTCCCTAAATATTTTTATTGATGACTTGAGGACAGAGTAACAGCAAATAAAAGAACAAACTCACCATACGAAAAAAAAAAGAATCAGACAATTATGGCAACCAACAGAAGTTAATACATTTTGTAAATGCAGGCGCAAGGGGAATAACCTTCCGTGTAAAAGCTCAAAATTCATTTTAAGCAAACATAGCATTCTATAAGCAACTAAACAAATTCATGAACACATTCCTAGACAAATTCTCCCCAAATGTTTCCTAATTTACATAATGCTTTTACACCCCTGATTTTAGCCAGTGCATATTCCATGTTATATGTACCTTTTACTATTGCCCACCAATCTGCCATCGATGGTGGATCCTGTGCGATCCATTCTCGAGCAATAGCTAACCTTGCACAAGCCAGTATAATACTCATAAGTTCTCTCGAGCTATAGTCACATGATTGTGGGCCCAGTAATATATCCATGACCGTGAATGAAATAGATCTATTAAGTTTATGAGATACCGTCCTTTCCAATCCTCCCCAAAATGTTGATAATGATGGACATGAGCAAAACATATACGCTAAATCTGCTGCATATAAATCACATTTTGGGCATCTAGTCTGATCACTACTTTTTTTTTTTTGGTCCTCATTTTCCACCATGGTTCCATATGCAAAGATCTAACAGAGCCTTCTCGCTGTCACAGTATTTAACTGACAAGGGATAAACTATGTTCCCAATCCGTCACCCTTCAGCAAGAAAAAGGCATATTCCAAGACCTTCATAGCGAAACCAAATACTTTAAGGGAGTGCTGCCATCATACTTGGGATGTCAACCCTAGTATGGATAAGAAAACAGGGGCAATAGACCACAGCAGTTTAATCTTTGGACCAGGGAAAAAAAAAAAACCCTGGTCCGTTAATTCCAATTAAGCAAATGCCAAAAAGCTCTCTTGTTTTTGTTCCCAGTCCTTGCCAGATCAAGTTTGGATACTTGTAGGACCGAAGCTCGCCAGTCTAAGAGTGTTGGTGGATGATGGTCCTTCCACTTTTTACAGATCTCCCTTCTAGCCAATAAGATGGAGTAAAAGAGAAGATTCTTCGTGGGTGTCCGAGCTCCATCAATTACCCCAAAAATAGCAAGGGGGAGATCAATCGAAATTTGGAGACCCAAAGATGAAGGTCAGGAAATAGCTAATAGAGACCTAAAAGGCTGATATACCGGGACATTCAAAGAACATGTGGGCATCAGAAGCTGCTATCAAGCCACATCTAGCACAGGCCACTGTGGATCCCTGAGCAAATTTTGCTAATCTCTGTGGCGAGTAGTATGCCCTGTGAAGTGTGTAGAGGTGATTCCGCCGCAACCATGCGGGCTTCACAATATTCCACAAGACCTTGAATGATACAAGCCACCGGTCTTGTAGATTACAACCAACGATGGAAGGGCCCCATAATAACTCAGGTAGTTGGAATTCCCCGTCAGACTCCTCTTGTATCAGATTGTACCATAACAATACCTCTTTTTTGCCAGATGGTTTATCCAAAAGAAGAATCTCAAGCTGATTACTACACCCAAGTGAAGCTAAGTGTCGGGATGAAACTTGTGAGGGAAAGGCGTGTACCCAACTAGCAATCTGAATGTACTTAAATTTGGAGAAGTTTAATCCTATCTTTACTCTTAAGTTTTCCCATGGCATCAGACAGCCCTCCACAAATATATCACCCCATACTTCCATCCCTGATTCCCGCATAGGTGATCCCCACAGTGGAGCCCTACTGGAAAAGTAACTAAGCTTTATTGTGGTCCTCACCTTAGCCCACACTCTTGCCATACCTTTAGTTTAATTTTTTTTTTAAACTTCGGATCTCCGAATTTGAACAAGAAACCCGACTGAGCTACTCCCTCACTACTCCCTCACCTTTAACCACTTGGATGCTAAGCATGTGCCTAGACTTTCAATGTAATTTCCATTGAAATGAATGGGCACTCCATGACGAGCTGAGCTCGTCATGAGCGTCCAAGGGGTTAAGCAAGGCTGAGAACATGCTACCGACCCCAAAATCTGTGGGCATTTTTAACAGCATTCGACCGTGGGATAATTGGAACGCCCACGCATAGATTTGTATATCAGGAGCTGCTAGACCTCCCTTTTCTCTGCGTCGTCTGAGCTTCTTCCAGGCAATCCTTGGAACATGTTTATCCCAAATAAAGGACGTTATTTCTCCATATAACTTAGATATTAATAATGGATCAAAAAAGAGAGGAATAGTATTAATAAAAAGGAAAATTTAGGTAAGATTGTCGTCTTAACTAAATTAATACGCCCTATCAAAGACAAAGGAAGGTGTAACCAAGATTGCATTCATTTCCGACATTCCTTTTCAACAGCCGCGAAATTAGTTGAGGCGATTTTATTGATGTCGTTAACAATATTCAGACCCAAGTAGCGCAGATTTGCGGAAGGCTGAAACTCAGTGCCACAATCTGCGCTATTCCAAACCATTACCTCAGTTTTTGAGGCATTGACCTCATATCCCGATACTTTCCCAAACTCTAAAGCCAATTGAATGGCTGCTGGAAAGGCTGCACATATGTCTGAGGAAAGTATCAAAATATCATCGGCGTACAGCGCCACTTTTCTCTCCCATCCTTTATACATAAACGATTTAATTGATTCCTCTTCCCTCAAAAGCTGAGCAAAGGGCTCCATATAAAGATCGAATAATAGAGGGGAGAGGGGGCAACCCTGACGTGTTCCCCTTGTAATGGAAAAGGGGTCGGATAACTCACCATTCACTAATACCCTGGCTGATGGATTCAAATATAAGAGTTTTATTGCTCGACGAAAGCTATCCCCAATATTAAACTTAACCAAGACCCCCGACAGGTATGCCCAGTTCACCCTGTCAAAGGCCTTGGTTGCATCGAGCGTCAAGACTGCCAAAGGGAGGGAGTCAGTTGTTGCCATATCAATGGCCCCTATCAAGTCATAGGTTACTTCATATAGTTGATGACCTTTCACAAATCCCTTTTGATCATAATGTAATATATCCGGTTCTACTTTGCTCAATCTCTTTGGCAAAACTGTGGCGAAAATCTTATAATCCACTTTTAAGATGGAAATAGGTCTATATGACCCACAGGACTGCGCTGATTTCCCTGGTTTTAAGATTAAAGTGATCGAGGCACTATCCCAGGAAACTGGCGGAGAAATCCCATCCTGCAAAATTTGATTAAATAGCAAAGTTAAGAAAGGTACAATTGGTTGTTCCAGGGCCCTAAAAATCCCGTCTGGGAGGCCGTCTGGACCTGCTGCTTTCCCCTTTTTACTGCTACGGATAGCAGCCCTAACTTCCTCTTCTGTAATAATGCTGTCTAGGGTGGCTCCTTGTTCCGAAGATAGGGATGGGAGAGAAACTGCTGTCAACCAGTTGTCAATATAGGCCTGGTCCAAAATGTTATCCTCCTGATAGATGGATTGGAAACATTCCTTAAAAACTTTTCTAATATCGCTTTCTAAAGAATAGAGTACATTATTGTGTGATATAGATTCGATGTTATTTCGGACCTGATCTGTTTTAGCTTTCCAGGCCAAGAGTTTTCCTGCTCCTTCCCCAAATTGGAAATGAGCTATTTTACTAGCCTCCCATTTCTCAAGCAGTCGTTGATTCAAAACCGAGCCCAACTGACCTTTTAAAGATAGTAACCTATTACTAAGAACTTCCGTCGAGATCTCAGGTGAGGCATGGTCAATCTCAACCTGGGTCGCCAACAACTCTGCCTCTATAGATGCAACCTCTATCCTATATTTCTTTCTTCGGTATGAAACCTTGTTAGTGATGAGGCCTCTTAAAAAGGCCTTAAAGGCATCCCAGACAAACCTGGGGGCAGCAGAGCCCTGATTGGTTTGCAGAAAATCTTGAGTCTCCCTAATAAGGAAAGCGATGTCATCCGCATCAGATAAAAGCGAACGATCGAATATCCAGGATCTGGAAGCTTTAGGAAACCCATCTAATTCAATGAACACTGCAGAATGATCAGATAGGTGAGATGGGAGGTAGCAAATATTTTTCACAAAATCTGACAATCTGTGGTTAATTAACATAAAGTCAATTCTAGACTGATGGTGGTATTTCTTGTTTCGAAAGGAGACCCCATGCTTTTTGTCAGCCCTATCCCTCCATATATCAGTAAGGCCATATTGCTTCATGATTCTAAGCAGAAAGGCCCTAGTCTTAGAGTGAGCTAAAGGTCGACTATTGGGGGTTTTATCCAGAACAGGGTCCAGGACTATATTAAACTCTCCGGCCAGAATAATCAGTTCTGGGAATTGTAATAGTTGTGAAAATAAAGATTTTAATGTAGAGGGGTCATCCACATTAGGCCCATAATAACCCACAATCGTGGTTTGTACACCGGCGAGAGATACTGTAGCGATGACCCATCTGCCACCTGGGACGACCAGTTTCGAAATTAACCTTACTTTAAGTGTTTTTTTTAAAATGATTGTCACACCTCTGGTGTTAGTAGGTTGCGTCGTTGATACAGAAAGTTCGATCCATCTGCTTTTCCCTACCAGGGAGAGTACTTCAGTCTCCATTAAATGTGACTCCTGGAGAATGATTACCTGCGCATCAGAAACCCGTAAATACTCCATAATTTTATTCGCCCTAGGTCTGGTGCGGAGGCCATTCACATTCCAGGAGATAATTTTCACACCAGTCATGGGGGCTCAGCTCTTCCACCGACAAACCTCTCATATTAAAAAATAAAAAACTCTGTCTTACTCATAACGTTGCCCGGATACAAGAAATAACCTTAGACCAATAAAAAAATCTGTTTTATGCAGAAAATGAGATATTTTTTAAACCTGCTACCCACCCAAACCTTATCCCTGTGCCCCACACTACCAACCCCCCCCATGGGAAACCCTTGCCCTATCTATCCGGAACCAGTCCAGAAGACAGTGCCCCAGCCCAATATTCCCACTGTGCTGTCTATAGAAAAAAAAAGAAAAAAAGACAGTGAGGAGAAAAATCAAGCAAATTAAATTGCTAGACCTACCCGTAAACTTAATTAACTAGGACGCTTACGTCAAACCCTGATATACAAAGAAGAAAGGATTTCTTTTTCTTTAATTTTACGCAATAGTTTATATTGCTTTCCCTCTTCTCCTCTTTTTTTCTTCTTTTTTTTCCTTTTTCCTTTCCCACCCTCTTTTTTTCTAGTCTTTTTTATTTTTTTCCCCTTTTCCTCCCTTTACTTTGATTGTGCTTACATTTTCTTATTTAGTTCATTTTCTCCCTTCTTCACTTTCTACAACAACTCCTACCCCTTTTACACGGTGGAGATAGAGCAAGAAAACGAAGGATTCAGATACCGCTCTAAAGGGTAAATTTAACCCGAAGAGTCCTTAGCACCCCCCTTAGCACTCCCCAAAGAAAGCAACAACTCATCTGCCTCTTGCACCGACCTGATATTAAATATTTTGTTATTGTGCATTATTCTCAGAGGAGCTGGAAATTTAAGTTGCGCTGTTGCTCCGACACTTCTAAATGCATCCAACCACCTCCCCAATTCCCACTGCTTCTCAAGGGTAACCCTAGATAGATTGGATCTAATTTGAAAATTAAACCCTTTCCCCGCCAATGATTTTTGCTTCAAAGCTAAGTTCAAGATACTTTCTTTAAGCGTGTATGTGTGGAAATTTACTAAGATTTTTCGGGGCTTGGATCTCTGAGGGTTTTTCCTAAAGGGATCCCTATGAATGCGCTGGATATCATTGGCCAAATCCTCAGATGACTCTGCCAAGTTCAGTGATTCTTTTAAAAGAGAAATCACATATTGTTTAATGTCTGTCCCCTCACTCCCCTCCGGGACAATTAGAATCCGAATATTACTACGCCTGGCATTGTTTTCCAAAGATTTCATCCTCTCGGCCAGCATAAGGTCCTCTCTCTTAAGTTTAGTAATATCTGCTTTGGCCTGGTCCAGATGTAGCGATAGACCTGCAACTGTCTCTTCAAGAAGCGAGGTTCTGGGACTTAAACCATCGATCTTATTATCAAGGGATTCACAGAAATTCCTTATTTCCAGTGGGTTAGCTTTAGAAGCGTCAAAGCCATTCTTAATGTCTGCAGACAATGCTGAAAACATAGCCTGTAGGGAGGCTGTCATAGAGACGGTGCTATCCCTCTGTACAAGCTCATCTTGCATACTTTCGTCTGTCTGAGGTTTCACTGTCGCAATTCCCTCTCCCTCTCCTTCAGTAAATAACTCGGTGAGTGCCACATCTACAGAGTCTACTATGTTGATCGTATCCACCGTGACCACCGTCAAACTCTGAGAGTGCATACTACTTTCTGCCCCGACCACAGGGGTGGGGGGTGGAAGTTCATCCATAATATTGACAACGACACCACAAGCCCCACTAAGGTCAGAAGACCCACACCCCAAAAAATTGGGTTTAATCTGGACCTGATCTTCCGAAAGACTCAATACCTGTGGAATAGCTTTAAAATATGAGCGGAGTGATGGAGTAATTTTGGACCCAGCACTGGTGACAAAATTGTGGCCTTTTGCAGATTTATAGCTTTTAGTGGGTTAAGCCTTGACTTCCGCTGACAAAAATGTAGAATTCTTCTTTTTTTTTATTGGCACCAGACCCTGGGTCAGGGCTTGTAGCTAAGGATGGCCACAGGAGAAAAGACCTAAGGGGGGGCTTAGTAAAAGGTACTGGCGTTACGTCCAAATCACTCCCAACAGGTTTATCATCAACCGCCCTGCTGACACCCCCAGTGGCCTTGCTTCCTCGCTTACCTCTTTTCTGCGTTGTTACTGTCAAAGCAGTAGTAGCGAGAGCGGGCGTTAAAGTTTGTGTCAGCGTCTCCTTACCGTTAACAGCAGGGCCCCCAGGATCATCAGATAGGGCCACAAGTACCCGTGGTGGCTCTGATCCAGCCGCGCTTGCCAGAGCCAGTGTCGTTTTACAACCAACACTGAACCCAGCTCCACTGGAACCCCCGTTAGGCACGCGAGAAACGTGCACTAGGCTACGAAATCGCCGCCCTCTTCGGAGCTCCAGAGCGGCCCGTGTCCACAGCCGTACGCCCAGGTAAGGTGGAGGCAGTCGGCGGATCATGCTGGAAAGCGGCGTAAAAGGAAAGCACTCACCCGAGGAGAAACGCTCACCGGAGTCCTGCGAGAGTCCGACTGGAGAGAGACACACCTCCAAGCACATGGGAATGGAGGAAAGACTTGCAGCAAGGTGCAGGTAGGTTTTCAGAAAATAATTAAACCAGACAGGTTTTCACAAAACATCAAAGAAATGCCGCCTGACATCCGCTCAATCGATGCGGGAAGTTACTACCGCTACCGCTCCATATTTCGCCTCATCCGTCCTTGCAGTGACTTGTTTACAGCCGTCAGTGCGACCTAGAGCTGAGAGCACCGCGGCAGCTCAACTAGCTGCCGCCATGTTTCCCCAGTCTGATCACTACTTAAATTGCTTGTTGCCCATTTCGATATACGAGCAGGTGTATAATAAAGAGAGCAGATAGTTTGGTATGATTGTAGCCTTAAGCTAGACCAATATACTGATTTATTAATAATATCTAGTGCAGAAGATATAAAATTAGCAGAGACGTTAGACCCCAGTTTCTGGCTCCAGCGTGTAGCTAGTTTCCCACAGTCACCGTCTTTCTGATAGTTAAATCTTTTATATGCAAAGCTGATCAATGATCTATCTTTAGCTAAATAAATACATTCCCATATGCTGGATTCCGTCAATTCAGTTATTTTAAGGCTACGTATAAAATAGTCTCGAATTTGATAGTATTTTAAGCGCATACTCTCCATAACATTGTGGAGAAGTTGGAGTCTCCCAAACGATGAGAACCCAGTACTGTCGTATAAATCGCCTACATTTTTAATACCCAATTGTGCCCATTGTCTCCCACTCCCATCGTGTAAAATTCCTGGGAGTGCTGAACTGTCCCATAAAGGTAGTCTAGAGTGATATAACGTTAATTGAAATTTACTGACAATAGCTCTCCAGGTGTATGCTATGTCTCGTGCAATCTTAAATTTAACCCGCTTGAAGTAGTTTGGGTCGTTAATGCGGTGTAAAAACATTTTGGATTCTGTTCCTAACATAAATGCATAATAAAAAAAAGGTTCCTTGTTAGGGTGTATCAAGCTACGAATGCGTCCTATAAATGTCGACCAAAAGTATGCTTTAAAATCAGGAAAATGAAGACCGCCTTTTCCATAGAGTAATTTAAGTATTTCAATAGCTCGGCGTGCTTTTTTATAACCCCAAATGAAACTGCTTAATATGCCATCTAGGCATTTAAAAAAAAGATTATTAATGCGTAGTGAGATAGATCGAAATAGATAAATTTCGGGAGAATCTTCATTTTTATTAAATTAATTTTGCCAATTAAACTGAGTGGAACTGTGAGAAGGAACCCCTTTCACAACGCTCTGAGCAGGAACTACAGCACCCAGAATGCCCTACCGGACCAAAGCGACCCCTTCCACAGCCGAGGAGTCGGGAAACACCAACTTCTTCTGTTTCTTCGCAGAGGAGTGCGGAGCCCGAAGGAGGAGCCGAACCCGGAAGAAGATGCGGAACGCCAATAAAGACTGACACGACCCAGGAAGAGGCGTCTTGGACCAGCGGGAAGGCAGAGCTGAATACGGAAGAAGACGCGAGCGTGGAGGACGCCGAGATTCGGAACCGAGAACAGCGAGCCGAGACCCAGGACAACGTTTCAGACGCCGAGGAAGCGGGGGAGGCCGAAGAACCCTGGTCGGAGGAGTGGTGGTGTTCCCCGGAGGAGGCTGGAGAGTGTGCCGTGACTCTGGAGAGTTACGGCGGGGCCGGTGAGTGACACTGCGCCTGGGGAACTGTCGAGGGAGGGGGGGTTTCTTTATGTGGTTGAAGGGAGGGAGGGAGTGCAAGTGGGGATTCACAGCCTTACTCAGTGCGTGCATGTATCACAACTATCTGACTGAACCCTCAGCCATCCTGATATATTCTTCGGTTACTCTGACTGCACTATGGTGACCTATTGACCTGATACCACCTCAATCCCTACCTCACGGATTATTCCTTTTTATCCACCCCATCCTCTTACCACACGCCTAGTTCTTGCCCCTCACTACCCTTCTATTGTCTATTGAGCACTAATGGGTGCAGGAATCGGGTGCTTATTGTTGACCCAGAACACTGACCGGTCCCATTCTTTCTCTCCTTCTGGTCAGCCTCCGGGTGAAGCTACGCCACGGACAAATCAACGCCCCAAACACCTTGTCACCCAACCGAAGAGGGTAGACCAACGCTGGCCTCGTCATCTATTGCCTCAGGAAGCGAGAAGACCCCAGAAGAAGAGACCCTAAACCCTGTAGTAACTCCTAAATCTGTGTCAACTACTAATAAAGACACTCTTGTTCGCCAATATATCCAGCCTCCGCGTCTGTATATCCGCCCTGCCCTCCCACAAGTGGTGTCAGAAGTGGGATACAGCGGAGACATGGAGGCTGCCCTTACGAAGATGGCGAAACACCAGGAACATTTGAGCAAAGTGATGGAGAGATTCCTACACGTAGTAGAGAAAGTCCGGGAAAAGATGCAGAATGCCATAACAGGACAAAGCCAAACACATGGAGCCGCTATGGATAAATTGGCCGAGGTTCTGGGTAGCCAGAAAGGACCTGCTTCCTTACCCTCTATGGTGATGCAGAAATATGTCAGTGGAGAAGATCCAGATTTTTTCTTTACCAATTTTGAGCGCATAGCCCCGGCCGCATCATGGCCTGCGGATAAACGGGGACAATATTTGGGTCCGCTCCTGTCAGGTGACTTACAAGCCGCCTATCAGGCAGCGACAGTACAAGGGATAGTGCCCTATGCCGATATCAAACGCTGTATCATGGAGCGTTTGGGAGTGGATGATGAGTCTTATCAGATAAGATTACGTCAAAATAAAGAAGGACCACAGGAAACACCACATGCTTTGTATTATAGGGTAAAAGACATGACAGACCGATGGTTAAAACCAGCTACCACGGATAAGGATGGTATCATGGCTAAAATCTATTTAGAACAATATCTGGCTTCCCTTCACCCACCCATACAAAAATGGGTCCGCCAACAAGCTCACCTTACCTTGGAGACCGCTGTAGAAATAGCCAGTGCCTACAACCGTGCTCAAGAAGTACAAAAAGGCCGAGAAGATCCCCCGTGGAAGGCGTCAGGACCGGGATCTCATAGACTACCGCGACCCCCAAAAAACCAGAGACAGTGACCATCATTCCGGGGGTGACTACCCCGTCTCCTATATTCCGTCCGCCCAATCCAGGACCACAATGTTTCTAATGCGGCGGATTGGGTCACATCGCCAGATTCTGCCCACAGAAAGAGGAACCAATGGAAATAGGCGTAGCAAGGAATTATTATTGTTCCTCTCCTAGCCAACCACTACCTCCTTACCACTGCACAGTAAAAGTCAACGGATAACCAACCCTGGCCTTAGCAGACACGGAGTGTCGCCAAAGTGTTATAAGATCCCAAGATCTAGAACCCTGGATTGGACCCAGCGACGGTACGGTGTCCATGCATTGTGTGCATGGAGACACCAAACAGTATCCAACTACTCATGTCCAGATACAGCATGAGAATGATCCGGGTACCTCTTTAAAGGTGGGGCTCATTCCGAACCTCCCTGAACAAGTAATTTTAGGGAGTGATTATCCCCATCTTCCACAAATGATCCGGCATAACACTAGTAATGGAGAAGAATGGTGGGCTGAAGCCCCCTTTTCGGGAGAAGACAGACCTGAGTGGCCTGTCTCTAAACCAAGGAAGAGCCGTAAACAGAAAAGAGCGGAGAAAGGAAAAGGTGCTATGGTATTGCCGGCCATACCTGCAGACAATCCCTGGGAAAGTGATCGGAGTTTTCGTGCTACCCAAAGAGAGGATCCCATTCTTCAAGAAGCCTAGAGGAATGCGTTAGACCACGAAGATCCCCTCCATGTAGGTCCTTACTTCTTTGTTAAAAAGGGATTGCTATATAGGAAAGGAAGTCCTTCCCAAACACCCCAGTTACTGATTCCCGGGCCCTTCAGGGAAAAGTTTTGTTTTTAGCTCACAGCCATTTATTGGGGGGACACTTCGGAGCTGACAAAACGGAAAAACAGATCACTAAGCTGTTTTATTGGCCCGGCATATACCAACAAGTCAAGAAGTACTGCAGGGAATGTCCCATTTGTCAGAGACACAGTAGATATATGCCTCCTCGTGCTCCCTTACATCCTCTTCCTATTATAGAGGAACCCTTTAGCAGAGTAGGCATGGACATAATCGGTCCTTTACTCCCTTCCAGAAGTGGGTGTCGGTATGTATTGGTCCTTGTTGATTATGCCACCAGATTCCCAGAGGCCATAGCCTTACGCCGGCCAGACGCCGTCAACATCGCTAAGGCTATGGTGAGCGTATTTTCACGAGTAGGATTCCCAAAGGAAGTCTTGACTGGCCAAGGAACTCCCTTTGTTTCAAAGGTCATGAAACAAGTGTGTAACCAGTTAGGAATCCATCAGAACAGCCGTCTACCACCCACAAACAGATGGCCTGGTAGAAAGGTATAACGCCACACTTAAGACCACTTTGAAAAAACTGTTAGATCTAGAGACTAGGAAATGGAAAGATATGTTGCCCCTGGCCTTGTTTGCTATCCGGTGTAAAACCCCAAAAAGTACCGGCTATTCCCCATTTGAGCTATTATATGGCCATAAACCTAGGACATTATTGGAAATGGCTCAAGAGAAATGGGAAAGCGAACCAGATAATGCCAAGCCCATAGTCGATTATGTGTCCAGCCTCAAAACCCATCTAGGACAGATCAGGACCATTGTCCGTAATAATCTGGAAGAAGCCCAAGTAGCTCAAAAAGCTCAGTATGATAAGAAAGCAAAGGAAAGGAAGCTTGATGTAGGGGATCCCGTTTTACTGATGATGGCGTCATCGGATCACAAATTGCTGGGTCAGTGGCAGGGTCCTTACATAGTCACCGAACAAGTAACCCCAGTCACCTATCGAATTGAGTTAGATCCAACCCGGGGCACTTCCCAAATCTATCACATTAATCTATTAAAAAAATGGGAAGGTCCTGTACCGGCTTTGACAACGAACGTAGGAACAGAGGTACCCTTGTTTGATCAACGTATAGACCCTGTTCTACCACCTCGTCTGAAGGACGAGCTAACTCATGTTCTTATGCCCCTCCGAGAGGTCTTTTCCTTAACCCCTGGCAGAACCACCTTGGTAGAACACGCCATCAAGACCCCTGTAGGAATAAAAAAATGCTTCTTCGGCCTTATCGTATTCCAGAGGCACGTCGCCAGACTATACGAGAGGAGATACAGAAAATGATCACAATGGATGTAATAGAGCCCTCCGTTAGTGAGTGGAACTTGCCCATTGTCCTAGTGCCGAAGCCGGACGGCTCGGTTCGCTTCTGTATAGATTTCCGAGAGGTCAACAAAATCTCTGAATTCGACACCTATCCCCTACCTAGGGTGGACGAGATGGTAGAAAAGATAGGGAGAGCTAAATATATCAGCACCCTTGACCTGTGTAAAGGGTACTGGCAGATCCCGTTGCGGGCTCAAGACAGAGAGAAAAACGCTTTTTCCACACCCGATGGGTTATATCAATTCAAGGTTTTACCTTTTGGATTACACGGGGCTCCAGCGACATTTCAAAGAGCCATGAATTGTATTTTGCGACCCCATGAAGAATATGCTGGAGCATATATAGATGACATAATCATCTACAGCGACAACTGGGACCACCATATGGACCAGTTGTCCAAAGTGATCAAAACATTAGGATATCACGGTCTCAAAATCAATCCAGCCAAAAGCCACTTGGCAGCCCAGACCGTGAAATACCTGGGGTATTTGTTGGGAGAAGGAATGATACGTCCCCAAAACTCCAAGTTGACAGCCATCTCCGAAATACCTTTCCCAAAAACTAAGAAAGATCTTAGAGCATTCTTAGGACTGCTCGGCTATTATAGAAGTTTTATTCCTAATTTCTCCCAACTAGCAGCACCCCTCACGAATCTCTTACAAAAAGCAGCCAATGCCGAGACACAGCTAACCTCTCCTACCCCAGAGTTGTTAAAAAGCTTTGAGGTTCTGAAAGGGTCCCTGACATCGGAGACCGTGTTAGCCAGTCCCAACTACTCACTTCCCTTTGTCTTGCAGACGGATGCGTCTGATCAAGGAATAGGTGCAGTACTCTCACAAGTGACACCACAGGGACAGGAACAACCCATCTTGTATATCAGCCGAAAGCTCTTCCCAAGAGAGCAAAATTACGCTGTGATAGAGAAGGAAGCCTTAGCCATTAAATGGGCCATCGAAACCCTGAGATACTACCTGGAAGGAATGGAATTCACCCTATTCACGGACCATGCACCCTTAGAGTGGTTGGCCCGTAACAAAGGAAACAACGATAGAGTATTGAGGTGGTTTTTAGCATTGCAGCCTTACAGGTTCCATACAAGACATCGAAAAGGCGCTGAACAAGGGAATGTGGACTTCCTGTCAAGGTATCCCCAAGAAAACGGCCCTAGTAATAAGACAGCAAGGGAAAGGGGATGTGAGAAGGAACCCCACTCACAACGCTCTGAGCAGGAACTACCGCACCCAGAATGCCCTACCGGACCAAAGCGACCCCTTCCACAGCTGAGGAGTCGGGAAACACCAACCTCTTCTGTTTCTTCGCAGAGGAGTGCGGAGCCCGAAGGAGGAGCCGAACCCGGAAGAAGATGCGGAACGCCAATAAAGACTGACGCGACCCAGGAAGAGGCGTCTTGGACCAGCGGGAAGGCGGAGCTCAATACGGAAGAAGACGCGAGCGTGGAGGACGCCGAGATTCGGAACCGAGAACAGCGAGCCGAGACCCAGGACAACGTTCCAGACGCCGAGGAAGCGGGGGAGGCCGAAGAACCCTGGTCGGAGGAGTGGTGGTGTTCCCCGGAGGAGGCTGGAGAGCGTGCCGTGACTCTGGAGAGTTACGGCGGGGCCGGTGAGTGACACTGCGCCTGGGGAACTGTCGAGGGAGGGGGGGTTTCTTTATGTGGTTGAAGGGAGGGAGTGCAAGTGGGGATTCACAGCCTTACTCAGTACGTGCATGTATCACAACTATCTGACTGAACCCTCAGCCATCCTGATATCGTTCTTCGGTTAATCTGACTGCACTATGGTGACCTATTGACCTGATACCACCTCAATCCCTACCTCACGGATTATTCCTTTTTATCCACCCCATCCTTTTACCACACGCCTAGTTCTTGCTCCTCACTACCCTTCTATTGTCTATTGAGCACTACTGGGTGCAGGAATCGGGTGCTTATTGTTGACCCAGAACACGGACAGGTCCCATTCTTTCTCTCCTTCTGGTGAACCTCCGGGTGAAGTTACGCCACGGACGAATCAACGCCCCAAACACCTTGTCACCCAACCGAAGAGGGTAGACCAACGCTGGCCTCGTCATCTATTGCCTCAGGAAGCGAGAAGACCCCAGAAGAAGAGACCCTAAACCCTGTAGTAACTCCTAAATCTGTGTCAACTACTAATAAAGACACTCTTGTTCGCCAATATATCCAGCCTCCGCGTCTGTATATCCGCCCTGCCCTCCCACAGGAACCTTACGCCATTTTTTTTGTTTTAAAGTAATAGCTGTGTCTTTTAGCAGTAGTTCATAATTCAGCTTGTTTATCTCTTCTGGACAAGCAGAGATTTTTACTCCCAAATAAATAACAGTTTTACACACTCCCTCAATTGGGTCCTTTGGCTTATAGTACATTACGATTTGCGTCTTATTAGTGTTCAGCCTGTAACTAGAGACTACACCATACATCCTAGCCTCCATAATAATCCCTGTCATTGCCTCAGCTATGTCTGTCGAGTAAACCGCGATATTGTCTGCATATACCGTCATTTTAAGAGTGTCTGAGCCAGATGAGAACAGTGCTATACACAGAATATTTTGTAATGCCACTAAAAATGGTTCGATAGATAGAGCAAATAATAATGGCGACAGTGGGCACCCTTGGCGGGTACCACGCAGGATAGGAAATACACCCGACTGTATCCCGGCATAACATACTTATCATAGAGGGCCTTTATCCATCTCAAGAATGAACCTTTAATGCCAAATCTATTCAGAACGGCCTAAAGGTAGTCCCAACCCACTCGGTCGAATGCTTTCTCAGCGTCAAGAAGTATTATACCGAGTGGGGTGGATCTTACCTTGGCAACATCAAAGGCTGTACAGGCCGTGTTGATATGAATCGTTAAATCCCTACCGGGTATAAATCCGTGTTGTTGTGGAGAGACCAAGGCAGAGATTATTGGGGCAAGGCGATTTGCCATTATTTTGGCAAATATCTTCGCATCGGTGTTTATTAGCGAGATCGGTCGATAAGACCCACATTCGTCTGATATTCTATTCTTTAAGGAAAAAAATGATTTGCGTAATATTCCATGACTCGGGGGCTTTTCCCTCTTGTCCCATGGGTCCAATCACGTGGCTAAATATAGGGGCTAGTTCCTCAATGCAATGTTTGTAGAGCTTGACCGGGATCGAGTCTTCCCCTGATGATTTGCCAGAGGGTAGAGCAGAAACTGCCAATCTGATTTCCGCCAAAGTAACATCTTTATTCAGCATTTCTGCTTGCTCTATATCAATACTGTTCACTTCATTAGTCTGTAAATATATATTACTAACGTCAGGCCCCGGTCGGCTTTCAGGAGTATATAAATCCTTGTAGTAGCTAGCAAACTGTTCAAGTATTTGAGAGGGATTACTATATATCGCGTTACCAGGGCTTTTGATAGTCCTGACTAGTGTTTTAGCCTTTCTTTCTGCCACCTTGTAAGCTAATACCTTGCCAACTGTTTCGCCTCCCTCATACTGGGAGAGACTATATTTCTACCATTTCGCAAGACTTTTTTCTCTCAACGTCTGTTTTAGAGCAGACTTAAGGCCAATTAAAACTCAGGTTAGTTCTTCTTCTAGATTGGACCCCTGTGACAGCGCTGTCACTAATTCTTTTTCTGCATGTAATATTTTTATAGTATCATCTGTATTCTTTTTATTTTCGAAATTCTGTCTGAATATATACTGCTGTGTAAAACCCCTAATGCTGGCCTTACAGGAGTCCCATACCACATTGTACCAAGCTGACCCAATATTAAATTCCAGAAAGTCTTTTATATGGACCCTAAGTTTACATATAAAATCTGCATTAAGCAGCAAATGACGTGGAAATGAAAAGGACCGATAGTTTAGTTTCTTTGTTGGTATTTCAAGAGTCAGGATTATGGGATTATGGTCTGAGGTGACCCGTGGGCAAATCTCCATGCTACTTGTTTCCAAAATATTGTCTGACACCCATGCCATATCAATGCGGGAGCATAGTTTATGCGCCGCGGAGTAGTAGGTATAACCAGCAACATCCGGGTGTAGTACTCACCGTGCGTCTTTAATATTATGGAATGCGCCCAATTTCTCTAATTGCAGCCCTTGTTTTACGCATCCTCCTAAATGCCCCCTGTCTAGTAGTGTCAATATCATAATCCACAATGCAGTTAAAGTCGCCAAATATCAGACGCTCCCCCTCCCATTCGAGAAGTTCCATATAAATTTTGTCCATAACAGCGGGATCGTCTGTATTTGAGCCATAAACCAATCAAAATGTATACTTCTTACTTTCTATAATAAGTTGGGCAATAGCCCATCTACCATTTTTATCTATCGAGGTTTTAATTGTCTCTGCTTTGAAAAATGTATTTTGTAAAATAGCGACTCCTCTAATTGACGCACTTAAGTCAGAACTTACAATGACGTTATACCCTAATTCTTTAAGGACATTACGATCCTTATAACATGTATGTGTTTCGAACAGTAAAACTATATGCGGACGATACATCCTCAACTCCTCAAAAACTAAGCGCATTTTGTTCCTACTATTTAGCCCTGCCACATTCCAGGTTAAACAACTTACTCTATCCATAACGATAATTTTCTCGTCTTCCCTTGCCCCTACACATTAGAAAAAATAACAAAAACATAAACAGAAAGCCTTGCCATTTATTGTCTGTCTAAAAACTCGCCTCATGTCAATTTTACTATATTTACCCTCTCCCAAAACCCCCCAGCACCTAGACCCTCCTCCCACCCCGTTCCCAACTATCCCCGCTCACCCAACCCGCCGCCTACTTCTTCGTAGAGGATTCCTCTCTCTAACCAGCTGCCGTTGGTCAAGGTAGCCAAAAAAGTCACAGCAGTGCCCACCCCTCTCTTCCAAAGCCCCACATATATCTCTGATACCACCATATGAAGAAGCAAAAAATTACATTGTTACATCATTACCCTAGAGCCATTTTCTTTCTTTCTTTCTTTTTTTTAACCAAAAAATAAAAGAATGAAAGGTAGAGGAAAAGAAGAAAAACATATAATCAGAAAGCAGCTCCCTTTTGAGTCCACTGTCAACAGCTCTTAAACCTCTACCTACACAGTTTAGCTCTTTAACGTTTTTAGATCATTATAAATAATCAATCACTGTATTATTATTCTGCTGATTTCTCAGTAGCTTCTCTCCGCCACTTATTCCCCATTTTTTCCACTTGGTTGTCAGAAAAGAAAAAAGTATGACCGTTCTTAATTACTTTTATGCGCGCAGGCTCTTTTAAAAAAGCTTCCCCACCCAGGGCTTTAATTGAATCAATATATTGCCGTAGATTCCAGCGTTTCTCCATGGTAATTTTACTTAAGTCTGATCTGACAAAAGAAGTTATTGCCTCCATAGTAACTGGCTTATTAGATCGAGCTTTCAGCGACACCGCCTGCCTTAACAGAAAATTACCAATATAGATCAACAAAGGCCGGAGGTACTGATTATCTTTGTTCCGTTGGCCATGGGGTAGTCTATGAGCCCTTTGCAGCTGCGAGTCCCAGTCCCAGTCTGATAGATCCGGGAATGCTTTTTGGAAAAGCTGAACCATAAATGCTTGCGGATCCCCCCCCTTCATCCCCTTCAGGTATGCCAAAGACTCGAAGATTCTGTCTTCTTTGTCGATTTTCCTTATCCTTGATTTTATTTTGCAAATTAGTGATCTGGATCTCGTTTGTTAGCGCATGCCACTGTGCGGGTGGAGAGTTCCTCGGTATCTGCGACCCTTTGTTGTAACTCTGTCATCTCTAGCATGAGACCACCTAGTTTGTTTTCCAAAGTGTTTAAAGACCGTTGCATTTTATCATTGTCTGCACGCATTTGCATGTAGTGTTGCTGAGATTCGTGTCTCTGTTCAATGAGGAGTTGACCAATCATATTAAGTGATGCATCCTCTTTACTGCCCCCTGTCTCGATCTGCGACTGGGCAGCTGCTTGATTCGGGCCCATGCTCTGGTTTTCCGTATTGTCAGTCGTATCATTAGCGCTGGGTATAGCCTGAAGTAGATTTTGACCAAGCATGTTCGATGTACAGATGTCGAGAATGTTTATGCTATTGGGCTGGTTTTCTTTGGGAATTCCCTCCCTTGGACTGCTCCCTGATAGCCGTAGTACCATTGTCTTTATCCTGCCCTTAGCTTGCACCCATTTTCGTAGAGGGTTGCTATCGGTGGAAGTTTTAGCTTTGGCCCCACTTTACATGTGCATTGGTTTTTTAGTTCGTTTTCTTGATTTTCCTTTAGCTTTTTTTGCAGAGGAGCCTTTATTCATGTTAAATATTTTCCCAGGTATAGCTTCCTCCATTTCTTCAAACTCGTCATTGAATTCAGAGTCAAATTGTGAATCATCTCCTACTATAGCTCTATCTATAGCTATGCACATCTCCTCCCCCAGTTTTTGCGTCGAACTTAACCCATAGTTATGTGGGGAGAATTATTCATAAGTAGTGATAAATCCGGGCGGTTGAGCAAATCACCCCCACTTGAAGTTCCAGGGGGGGCTATATGCCCTTCAACTGTAGTTATAGTTTTACTCTTTGCAGTCGTTAGAAGTAGCTCTTTATTAGTGACTCCATCTGCACCTACATCTGCACCAACACCTACATCTACCCCAACACCCCTTGCCAATACACAAGTCAGTTCCTCTATTACTCCCTCTGATTCCTTAGCAGGAGTTTGAGTTAGGATTGAGGTGGGAGCCACACTGCGAGGCAAGTCTTTAGAAATCACATTACTCCCTTGTTGTTCGATTGGGGTTGGAGTATTGCTACTATTAGGCATTTGTGCACTCCCGCTTCCATTTTTTGTACCTGGATCTGCGGCTACCTTTGGGGGCTGTAGTGTGGGGGGTTTAATTAAAGGCAGACCTGTTTTTTCATGTGGAGCTGTTTCATTTACAGAGCTGTTAGCTTCTTCAATTGCAACATTCTTACCAGCTCTTGTGGATCTCGCCGGGTTTTTAGGTGCCATCTTCCTGCACTGGAAGTGCTGTATCCTTATCTGCACGCTTTGCCCAGCGCTGGTCTCCCCGGGTCTCTGAGCAGAATAATTCACAATATAAGCCCATAAACGTGGATCAGAGCAGCCTGGCGATTTCGTCAGGGAATGGTCTTTCGCCCATAATGGCAACCACATTCGGGTCCCATTTAATCGTAGCATCCTTTTTTCCTTCCGTTTAAGATTCTTCTTCTTATTCGGGCTCCCTTTCTCAATGCCTTGCTTTTCTGGGTCTCTTATCCCTTGTCTGCCCGTCTGCTGGCTTGTATCAGTCCCAGACCCACCTCCACACTGCCTCTGGGTTGTTTCGAAATCCGCTGAATAGCCGAAGGTGCCCAGGTACCAAACAGAGTTTTTCACCGCCTTCTGCTTCGCCGCAGTTAATCGCGTTGCCTGTATTACAGTGTAACCATAGAGTGTAACAGTGTAGCGGAGTCGGCTTTCATGCGGACATGCAGTCTCACTCTTAACACATTGCGTCCTCCATTCTCCGTCGTACAGCCAGGTCCGCTTCCACTCCTCCTCCAACCCCTAGGCGCGTCTCCGGCAACAGACCGCACACCCTGTCCACTGACCGCCGGTCGCCATTGCCCTCAAGGTTTCCTCGCGCTGCTGTTCGTGCTGCTGCCGGCTCCTTCAAAGAAAGTTTCAATAGCTCAGCGGATTCAAGTGCGCTTTGCAGGTAGGTGTCAATAATATTTTAGGAGCCTAACATTCCAAATATCAATGGAAGAGAGGGGTCTCCTGCTGCTGCAACACCGTGGTGGCTTCAATCCGCCATCTTGCTCCTCTCTCGTTCCCAAGGTATTATTAAGCAAATAGAATCTTCAGAATGGGTTTCGGCTGCTGTAGTTGCACGCAGAGGTCCTGGGGATATACGCCTGTGTGCGGATTTGAGGATTCTCACTACAAATATTCTTGTAGACTGTCATCCCCTTCATAGAATTCAAGAGATGTTGGCCAAATTAGGAGGTAGCAAATATTTTTCTACCATTGATCTACGTTCTGCATACCATCAAATTCTCTTATCTGAAGATTCTTAACCTCTTACAGCATTTTTGACACCCTTTGGCGTATATATATATACAAGCATTCGGCCTGGCCTCCGCTGCTAGTGTTTTTCATAGGCTGATGGATCAGTTGTTTGGGATGAGAAAGGTATACAGGCTTTTCAGGACGATATATTAATTTACACTGATGACTTAGATCAACATATTATCTTATTAGAAAAGGTTTTAACACAACTGGGTTCTCAAGGAATGACCACCAATTCTGATAAATGTATTTCTCAGGAGGTCAATTATTTAGGGCACAATATTTCTAAAGAGGGTATTCAACCAAAAGTTTAATTGTTGAAAAGTATTAAGGACGCACCAATTCCGAAAGACAAGGATTCATTTGGAGCCTTTCTTGGTTTAAGTGAATATTATGCACGTTTTGTTCAAGGATATGCTGTCATTGTTAAACCATTGAGAAATCTTCTTAAGAAGAATGTTAAGTATGTATGGTCGGATGAGTGTCAAAGTACTTTTGTTTTAGTCAAAAAGTTAATTACCACTGCTCCAGCTATTAAACCTTTTACTAATGGATTGTAATGCATCATTACAGTAGACGCTAGCGCTCAAGGTCTTGGCTCAGTTTTAAGCCAAATGGTGAATGGCCAGGAATGCACTGTTGCGTTTGCATCGCGCACTCTTAATGATGCTAAAAAGAATTATAGTACTATTGAGCACGAAGCACTTGCATGTTCGTGGGCTTCTGAGAAATTCAAAATGTACATCTGGGGTACAAAATTTCAATTGTATACAGATCATAAGCCTTTAATTTAAATGTTATGAGATAGTTCTTCTAATAAGGCTTCATCTAAACTCATTAGATTATTAGCAAGATTACAAGAGTTTAATTTTGATATAAAATTTATTCCAGGAGGCAAAAATGTCATGGCTGATTGTCTGTCACGGTTACCTGTAGAAGGTGACTGTGTTAATAGTGATGAGGGAATGGGTGTGTAATATGTTTTCACAGTTTGGGATATAAATGAACACTTTAAATTTCAGTAAAAGAATGGTTTGACAGTTGTGATCAGGATGATTGTATGATTCATGTTAAGAAATTTCTTATTCAAGGTTGGCCATGTAACAGGAGTATGTCTACAGATGTGAGAATCATTTCTCAGGTTGCTTCAGAGTTATCTGTAGTAAATAACATTCAAGTTAGGCAAGATTTGTTTGTTCCACCGGCTAATCTTAGGACTAAAATTATTTCATTGGCTCACAATGGTCATTTAGGTATTATTGCCACTTTAAAGAAAATCAAACAAATGTATTGGTGGCCTGGAATTGATGGCCAAGTTAAAAGATTTGTAGACACATGTTCTGAATGTTTATGCCCTGACAAACATTGGCGAACATCTACAGTTCCTTTATGTCCTGTGAATTGGCCGAATAATGCTTGGGTAAAAATAGCTTTTGATTTCACTGGACCATATAATGTTTTTAAAGGTGACAAAAGATTTTATATAGTAGCAGTTACTTTTCTAAGTGGTTGTATTTTTCTTTTGTCAAAAGTGCAGATTCTGCTTCTGTTTCATTTTTGAAGCACTTATTTTGTATTGAAGGTAGAGTCAAGGAAATTGTTACGGATAATGGGTCACATTTTGTATCTGAAGAGTTGTCTAAATGTTTAGATAAAAATGATGTTAAACACATTCTTGCACTATTGTATAGTCCATCTTCCAATGGTCTAGTAGAAAGAGCTAATCACTTAATAAAAGATGGTGTTCAGACAGCAATCTAGACATTGCTGAGTATTTACATTTTAAAGTTTGGAATTATAATATCACTCCACAAAGCACTACTAATGTTGCTCCTTTTGTGTTGTTGAGAGGCAGAAAACCGATTTCAGCTCTTAGCCCAACATAGTTATTGGATAAAGTTGAACAATCTCACATTATTGATTTACAAGGTGTTAGGGAACATGTGAAAAGGAAACAAGATTTGTATAAACAGTTTTATGACAAAAGGATGCATGTGAAAGAAGGCCTTTTAAGTAATGGTGATTGGGTTTTGATTAAAAAACCCATGAGAGTAGGGAAAGTTTGTTCGAAATTTTCAGAACCATTGAAAGTATTGAAAATAACTAGAATGGCAGTCTTGTTACAGAATAAGGGATGGTGGAATAGAAATGCTTTGTTCAAGGTAACAGATGTACAAGCTAAAATAATTCTACAAATAATTAGTTCTGCAAGAGAGCATGAAAGAAGTGATTGGTATGATCTTGATAGTTTGACTCATGCAGCTTGTCATGAGAGGTGCAAACTGGTGGCGTAAACTCTTCTAGTTCTAATTTGGATAGAGGAGATATTCCCACAATAAATTCTGCAAAACAGTCAAATGTTACTTCTGATGGTGATAACTTGACTAGATGTAGTTCTAGAGTAAGATCAGCTCCCATTCACTCCAGAGATTGTGTATTATTAGTTTATCTTGTTTATTATAAAAAGGGGGGGGGTGTAATATGTGGTAATGTATATATTTTGTATTTTATTTGTTCAATGTTTAGTGTATCACTTTAACTATGAGATCATTAGTAGAATGCTGTTTGCATTAGGTCACTAGTAGAATGTATATGACTTGAATGTTCTGCTACTTTGGAACCTCTGAGCCATTGAAGGCTCTGCTGCTGTAACAGAAGGTTGTGGGTCATTCTTTGGAATAAACGAGATTTCATTACAAGACTACTTCGTCTGGATTGAATTATTTATTCCATGTTACACACATCACCATGTTCGAAGTCTCTGCCACGCCCCCTAATTACCCTGCATATGACATCAGTCATGATATCTTCTATGACATCATTGACCATATCAGTGCAACATTTGCTGTAAAATTGATGCGAAAACTGTACCTGGTGGGGGCATGAATTATAGTTACCTGGGGCGCAAGTTATAGTTTCTTGAGAAAACTATAGCTGCTGAATTTCTATGGTTTTGTGTGAGTAAAATCTGAACTGGACTATAACGAACATATAACCTTTGTTTTTTTAGTTCATACATATATAGTCACTGAGAAATGTAGAAGTGCAGTCCAGAAAGTACTATAATTTACCTAAAATAATCAATACGATTGAGTAGTGGAGTCCGGATTAGAGCATATATCAACTAATACAAATGTGGCCAATTATTCTATTCAATCATATCCCCTCACAAGTAGACTCCTGCTAGCCTTTGAGTAAAACATGAGATTTTACAGCATGCTGACGCCACTCAAAGGCTGGTAGGACTGGAGTTGAGACGATCACATGTGCTTTGATGAACTAATTAGTCCCATCTGGCAGTTTAATATGTGCATGCACGTATGGTACATGGGATTTATAGGTTACTTGTTTCTATCTAATGACCACATGCAGTCTTAGCCTCTTTACTATGAGTAGTCTGTAACGAACGTGGACTATTTTCATACACCAAATATGTACCCCAATGGAGCATGATGTAATCAATAAGAAGCTGGATCTTCCTTGTTGATTATGAAAGTTACTTTATTGTATTAAGATAATTATTAGTAAATTATAACGTTAACCCCATCAGGAGCAGCTGTCCTGCTGCTCAGCCCTCGCCCAACTGACATTCATAACATACTAGCATTCCACTCATCCAATATTCTACAACACATGCATTCTAGCTGAGCAGCAGGGAGACTCAAGATACAACATATCTCCCTTCGTTATGGGAACAATTACAATGTGAAATATAACAGATGGATTAATTAAGATAATGAAATACAACATATCTCCCACCGTTATGGAAACATTTTGCATTGTGAAATATAACAGAAGAATTAATTAAGAAAATGGCTACATGTAAAGTACACATAGTCACAAACTTAAAACAATGCACAAATAATGAATACGCAAAATATGCAATACTACTCTACCAACGAACTAACAAAGAAGATACATTCTGAATCGTTATATACCGATTCACCCAACAACAAAAGAATACAAGCCCGAGGCGCTACATAACACCTCATCTCACACACCACAGTCTGAGCAGAACGTCACAAAAGATCCCTGAAATAAAGCACTATCTTTCCTAACACAGCATCAACCCAAATGCCACAATTTATACCGGTTGGCCAGACCAGAACAACAAGCAGCACCCACAGGAACAAACTATAACGCCAAATATATCAACGATCAACGTGTACGCTACAGACAACTGAACAAGCCCTTACATAACTCATTCATACATCAGATCGAGCACTTACATAACTCAATCATACACCAGATCGAGCACTTACATAACTTATTCATACATCAGAACGAGCACTTACATAACTCATTCACACTCAAATGAACAAACCCTTACATAACTCATTCATACACTAGATCGAGCACTTATATAACTCAATCATACACCAAATGAACAAGCTTTTACATAACTCACTCAGACGCTAGAACGAGCACTTACATAACTCATTCACACACAAATGAACAAGCCCTTACATAACTCGTTCATACACCAGATTGAGCACTTATATAACTCAATCAAACACTTCACGGAACACATATCAAACTATACTAAAACTGAGAGACTAAATAGCAGTCATCTCATACACAATACAAACTAATGAAAGGCTCACCACTCATACATAACACCTTAATAAACACAAACACAGTGGTGAAGACTTGAGATCTTTGACCCTAACCCTTCAGACACCATTCTTATGTTTTCCCTTGCGTTTCAAGTTCATGAACACTTTCCTTTTCCAGTCACTTCTGGGCTCCCTAACCTTTGACCAGTCACAACTCCAGGGCAGATGATTCCGCTTCCAAAACTTTGACCTTTGTTCTATTACAACTTCATCTTGGCACTCCGACCAACTTCTATTAGTGAAACCAATGTCCTGATTTAATTGGGCTCTTAAACTTCTATCTGGACGTTGTTGTGAGCCTACTGCCGATAACCGTTGAGCAAAGTTCCAAATAGATGAAAGTTTTGTTGGAGACATCCTTTTGTAATTATAAAAGTTTCCAAAAACGCCCCACTCCACTCCTTTAGGTAATACATACTGTAAATAAAAGTAATTCCAGTACTTGATAAACTTCATAGTGTAGCGTCATCCACTTAACACCACTCTGTCAACAAATCTTGGATTATCGATTTCCAAAATGGAGGCACGTATGTCTACGTCGTGCCGGTTGGTTCACGGCACGACTAAGCACCACAAACGCTGCACATTTGTCTTCCGTGAATAGAGTGATGAGTCGTCACAGAGGATGACGCTGAAGAGGTAAACCCTGGGAGTTTAGACAGGCTTGTGCCGATTTTAAAAGAAAACAGTAACCGTTATCATTTCTTTGCTTAATATAACGGTAAAAATACTTTACTTTCATTCCCAATAGCTCAAAAGTACACGACTGACTTTTCCATCTGCTCAACATTGACGTTATGCCACCACAACGCCGTTGCTTTTTCCCTCTTTTTTTTTTTTTTAACCAAAAGTATAACAAGACTAAACACCGAGGCTCGATTTTTTGCCTCAGAGTTCAAAACTACTGCATTCAACGCTGCAAGGTCTAGTGTACCTTGGGTTAATTAATTAATGTCTCTACTTGGTAAAAGGAAACGCTGTAGACATAATGCACTTCAGTTTTTTGTTTTTTTTTAAATGTAAACGCCCATCACACTTCACAGAGGCTCGATTTTATGCCTCCGAACAACCAGTAAATTTCACAAGAGTCGGTAATTTGATTTCGCTAATACAAATGTCACTAAAGATTTACTCCGTGCAGGGGCGTCACTGGGGTTGGTGTCACCCGGTGCGGGTAACTCATGGTGTCACCCCCTCACGACTTACCGCATGTACCACCTCTGTTGAAAATGTACGGCGCTAGGTACTGTCTTACTCCCTCACTCCCTCTAGCTCCCTCTCTCTGTCTAGCTCCCTCTCTTTGTCTTACTCCCTCTAGCTCCCTCTGGTTCCCTCTCTCTCTCTTACTCCCTCTAGCTCCCTCTGTCTCTGTCTTACTCCCTCTAGCTCCCTCTCTCTCTCTGTCTTACTCCCTCTAGCACCCTCTCTCTGTCTTGCTCCCTCTAGCTCCCTCTCTTACTCCTTCTAGCTCCCTCTCTCGCCGTCTTACTCCCCCCTAGCTCCCGCTCTCTCTCTCTTACTCCCTCTAGCTCCCGCTCTCTCTCTTACTCCCTCTAGCTCCCTCTCTCTCTATCACTCCGTCTAGCTCCCTCTCTCTCTCTATCACTCCGTCTAGCTCCCTCTCTCTCTGTCTTGCTCCCTCTAGCTCCCTCTCTCTGTTTTGCTCCCTCTCTCTCTCTGTCTTACTCCCTCTAGCTTCCTCTCTCTCTGTCTTACTCCCTCTAGCCCCCTCTCTCTTACTCCCTCTAGCTCTCTCTCTCTCTGTTACTCCCTCTAGCCCCCCTCTCTCTGTCTTGCTCTCTCTCTCTCTATGTCTTACTCCCTCTAGCTCCCTCTCACTCTGTCTTGCTCCCTCTAGCTCCCTCTCTCTCTTTTACTCACTCTAGCTCCCTCTCTCTGTCTAGCGCCCTCTAGCTCACTCTCTCTCTGTCTTACTCCCTCTAGCTCCCTCTCTCTGTCTAGCGCCCTCTCTCTGTCTTGCTCCCTCTAGCTCCTTCTGTCTCCCTCTCTCTGTCTTACTCCCTCTAGCTCCCTCTCTCTCTGTCTTACTCCCTCTAGCTCCCTCTCTCTGTCTAGCTCTCTCTAGCTCCCTCTCTCTGTCTTACTCCCTCAAGCTCCCTCTGGTTCCCTCTCTCTCTGTCTTACTCCCTCTAGCTCCCTCTCTCTCTGTCTTACTCCCTCTTGCTCACTCTCCCTCTGTCTTACTCCCTCTAGCTCACTCTCCCTCTGTCTTACTCCCTCTAGCTCCCTCTCTCTCTGTCTTGCTCCCTCTCTTACTCCTTCTAGCTCCCTCTCTTTCTGTCTTACTCCCTCTAGCTCCCTCTCTCTCTGTCTTACTCCCTCTAGCTCCCTCTCTCTGTCTTACTCCCTCTAGCTCCCCCTCTCTCTCTTACTCCCTCTAGCTCCCGCTCTCTCTTACTCCATCTAGCACCCTCTCACTCTCTTACTCCCTCTAGCTCCCTCTCCCTGTCTTGCTCCCTCTAGCTCCCTCTCTCTGTTTTTCTCCCTCTAGCTCTCTGTCTTGCTCCCTCTAGCTCCCTCTCTCTGTCTTACTCCCTCTAGCTTCCTCCGTGACTCAATCTCTGCTCTCAAACAGTGTTGCTGGCATTAATCCCTTTTATTAGCGCTGAAAGATCACGCAGGTCAGAGTCAACATACACATTTCTCCGAGGTTCGAATTACTGTCATGGGTCTGGCAAACATGGGTTTCAGGGCGACCGATGTCCGGGTCACTGATGGGGTTAGATTGCCAGACAACACTCCAGACACACCTTTAAATACAATTTAAAGTCATTTACTTCGAGTATTCGTTGTTTTCTGATTTTCCTTTTCCAACAGTCAAGTAAAAGTCATTTACCGCGAGTATTGTTGTTTTCCGATTTACAGTACCTTTCAAGATTCTTTTTTCCAACAAGCTTTGACTTCTCTTTGTGTAACAGTCAAGTCTCTGTTTTGTCTTTAATTTTCCTTGAATTTGCACGCACGGGTTCTTCTTCTAAATGTCGCCAAAATGATGTAATCAATATGAAGCTGGATCTTCCTTGTTGATTATGAAAGTTACTTTATTGTATTAAGATAATTATTAGTAAGTTATAACGTTAACCCCATCAGGAGCAGCTGTCCTGCTGCTCAGCCCTCGCCCAACTGACATTCATAACATACTAGCATTCCACTCATCCAATATTCAACAACACATGCATTCTAGCTGAGCAGCAGGGAGACTCAAGATACAACATATCTCCCTTCGTTATGGGAACAATTACAATGTGAAATATAACAGATGGATTAATTAATATAATGAAATACAACAGAGCACATCAAATAGTTCTGTTTTGTAAATTACAAAACTCTGAGTTAGTTATTATATTTACATACTACCTTTTATAAATATAAAATGTTAGAACTGTGGTGCTACTTATTTTTTTTTCCTATGGCTCCTATTTGTGTATTAGATGTAGCTACAATGGGCAGCAAAATCAAACCACAGTGGGAACAGAGTCGAATGCCAGCCTTCAACTTGTGGTTTTGATTTCAGGTAAAATGACTTCTCGTCATCCAATGCATCAGGACCTGCACTATTTTCCGTTTAGGCCTGCAGATCAAATTGTTTGTGCATGGACTGCAATGGAGAGGATAGATCGCAGCAATGGTTGTCTAGTAGCCCTGCCGGGAACGCATAAAGAGTCCTTGAAACAGCATGACTACCCTGAATGGGAGGTAAGTTTTGACATGTTTCATAAGAGCATTTTCCATGTGACTTTTCTGTTTCTAGTTTGAAACGTTTCCCTCCGTGGTAGATGGAGCCGCTAAATGTGTCAAACTCCCTGTCCCGTTCTCAGAAATGGACTGCTTTCTTTAGGGTGTCAAGGAATCCCTACAGAAGGCGGTAAAGGTATATCCCTATAATCAACCATATTAAAAAAAAAGTGTTGACAATCAATGTCATGCACCTGACAACAACCCAGCCTGCCTCGCAGTACATCCCAAGGTTGACTCTGTAGCTGTGTAGGAGGCTCTAAGAAGATCCTGAAACCGAACATCATCTTGTACTGCTCCGCCTGAACAAGGTCAGCCAATATGGAAACCCCCTGTTTATAATTATCCAAGAAGATGAATAACTCTGGCAAGAGGGTTTCCACATTGGGTACAGCCTCTATCAGAATGGTTAACATCTTAGACATCATTGGGCTGCAGGACAGCAGATGTAGTCTGTTACCCCTCCCCCCCTTTACATTGGTATGGAACACAATAGCTAAAAAGAGGATTCCAAAGCTTTCTGAGAGAAGAGATAGAGTGGCTCTTTTCAAAGGTATAGATGAGTCTGCAGACATAGCAATGATGGTAATCAGTCAAATGGCAGGATCATTAGTCTTTAAACAACAAGGCTGATTGAGAGCTACGTGTCCTTTCTTGCTGGACCTGCTGTTATTGGGGAAGCCTTACTTAGCTGACAAATGGGCAAAGCTTTACAGTCATTAAAGCAGACACATACTGCAAGATCTCTGGGCATGTTGCAGTATCACTACTTGACATCCTTCTGTGCAGCTGGGGGCATCTCGGTGTAGAGTACAAATTCACCAAGGCAGAAGGTAATTGTACAGGTTAATTGTCTGGAGCTAACAGCAATCCTTCCAGCTTCTTGCACCGGTAACTTCTCAAAAACATTTCTACAAAAACAGGAGGTATGGGCAGTGGACCACTTTCACAACTACACAGCACCAACTCAAAAGTCACCAATATTCCTATACATCCAATCTTTCAAATAGCGTGCAAATTTCAAATACTCCCTGCCCTGAGAGTATATCCCAAATCCTTGGGAAAACCAATCTTTTGACAAACTTTGAAAAGCACCGCCAACAAATTTTAAATCTCCACCATATATGGTTAATAAAGTCTAGGAGCAGTAAATGTTTCAAATCAAAAAACGCTGTATCCGTAAATGCAAAAAAGTTCAAGATTCCTTTATTGATCCAATTGAAATGCCAGCCAACGCGTTTCGTTCCGTCAAGCGGAACTTCTTCAGGGCGCAAATGAGTGTAGTCAGGCGTCTTGATCTTCCAAGTCACAGTATTACGATTAGGACACGGGTTGGTACCCTCAATATATGTAATTTGTATGCGTGCTTGATCCAGATTCAGAGATGTTTGCTCTCTTATTAATGTATCGGAAAATCTCTTTCCAATTATTCCGCCAAATATGTTTATGATACAAAGTACACCTTGTGATTTTGAAGGGTATATTCCTCAGTCTCAGAAATCCACACGCCGGATATTTTCCCGCAAACGCTAGCGTTTGCGGGAAAATATCCGGCGTGTGGATTTCTGAGACGCCAATTGTGGGTCCCACACTTTGACCCTGAAAGGTTACTGCCTAAAACGAATGGAAATTGTGCATCATACTGAGAATATAGAAGATATCCTTTAAGGGTAGTACCCTTATGAAAAACATCTAAGACTACCAAGAATGAAGACGGAGAGATAGGAATAATCTCTGAGGAATATACCCTTCAGAATCACAAGGTGTACTTTGTATCATAAACATATTTGGCGGAATAATTGGAAAGAGATTTTCCGATACATTAATAAGAGAGCAAACATCTCTGAATCTGGATCAAGCACGCATACAAATTACATATATTGAGGGTACCAACCCGTGTCCTAATCGTAATACTGTGACTTGGAAGATCAAGACGCCTGACTACACTCATTTGCGCCCTGAAGAAGTTCCGCTTGACGGAACGAAACGCGTTGGCTGGCATTTCAATTGGATCAATAAAGGAATCTTGAACTTTTTTGCATTTACGGATACAGCGTTTTTTGATTTGAAACATTTACTGCTCCTAGACTTTATTAACCATATATGGTGGAGATTTAAAATTTGTTGGCGGTGCTTTTCAAAGTTTGTCAAAAGATAACTTCTCAAAAACAGTACATTTCTATTCGCACATAAACAATTCTAATATGGAACATTGCTAGTAACCTAGCAATGCTTAAAGCAACAATACATCACACGGCCTTTCATAGAGAGTATCACCACATCGTTGGCAAGCACAAAGGCAGTAACTGCCATTGAATAGCAGGCAGCAAAACTACTCACAAAACATCAACGCACGCCAAAACACACTAACCCTATGCTTTGGCTATCCCTGTGAGGCTAGCAAACTACTGTAGAGATGCTCCCTCCTGGCCCCTGACCAACTTAATCAGTGAATAATTCTCTGCAAATTGGCCAATAACCCGACTGTTGCTTTATTGATTTTTACCAACTGTCATTTATATGGATGTAAGGCAGCCTGAGAGGTCCATTGGCCAAGATCCCATGCTGGGCCTGGCCAGCTGGGCTATGGCTCCTCCAGCTGCCAGACAGTCTGGAAGCAAACTTTGCTCCTTTGTATCCGCACTTTCTGGGAGTGGTGCTACCCGCATGCAGCCAGTTTCTGAGTAGATCCTTTGCTGAACTTTCATTGGAACCTTTTGCAAAACAACCAAGAAAATTGAGAATTCATGGAACTGTGCACAACCAAATCATAAGTACTTTTGAACAGAAGGTAAAATAAGCTAGGTAGAGCAGGAGAATGCACTTTCTTGGCTTGGAGGTGTGAAGATATGAAATGTCCCCTGATACTGGTGTGCGTCAGAGATGAGTAATGCAAGGGACCCTTTTTCTTTTATACTGCTTACCTCTGGGCCACTTTTGAGCTTGTCACTCAGGCAAGGTTTTATTATTATTCCCCAGCTACTTAGTCTGTGGGCTGAAGCTGATGCACTTTAATTAGGACAGCATTGCTTACAAATTGATGTGCTACTAACTTCTGTCCCACTGAATACAGGTGGTATTGGCAATGACTAGCACTGGTTGTCACTTTGTGGCATCAATCAACAACATTCGTACTTAATTGATTGTACTTCACTGACCGAATGGGGTGTGACTTTTTTTCCAGCTGTTTTACAATCTGTCTTCGATTTTTTTTTTTTTTTTTTTATTATCATCACTGTCTGTACTTAACGCAGTGAAGGCCAGAGACCTCAGGCAATAGCTGAAAGTTCCTGGTGAGCATAGTGGTTAGTTTAGTGATTGATAATGTAATCTAACTCTGCCATATTACACAGTGACAAATAAGTGGCTAGAGTATAGATCTTTACTTGATCACTAACTTGCTATTTTTTAAGTATGCAGACCAGATCCCAAAAGATCACTGAAGATATTGGACCTACTCATGTGGGCGGGGGAATGACCTTTCGGTATCCACAGCCCCCTTGAATAATCCTACTGTCGCTTAACCTTAGCAGATTAACCCTTTCTACTATAACTGCCATGATATTAGTTTCCTTCCCTGGAACAGGCCAGGCTCTTGATGATACTAATACATCTACTTCTTCTGATGGGCATAGACGTTAGCCTGGTACTGAGTGCCTGGTCCAAAGTACTATAGACTTCTTCCTTAAATTGGACTCTGAGCCAGCTAGCAACATCTCCTACCTGGAGGCCTTAAACCCTTCCCAGATATCCTAAAGACCTATACTTAAGGAATTAAAACATCATCTAGGAGAGTCTGGGTAAGCTGAAAGAAGTCCCAGCTGAGGCACTCTGCCCTGGGTCCCGCAGTGTCATTCCATCCCCGACAAATAGGGGACTAGAGCAAGGACAAATCTCATTTGGGGGTAGAGGCCCTATCAGTCTTTTGACCACCGTAGAGGGCAGTAAAATCCCAGTGGATCCTGTCTCTGCAAAGAGTTCTATATCGAATGAACTATCAACTGTCCCCCACTACACCCTCTGGCTCCCTTGGATGAAACAGGATCCCAAAAACCCACTGAACTAGTTGTCCTACAATCCTCAAAAAAGCGAAACCAGGGTGCAACTCGAGCCAAATTTTGCTGAAGTAAATATTTTTAGTAACCATCTATTGAAGAAGATTTCCTGATTATATGAAGCAAAAAAAGATAAAGAAGTGAAAGCTCAAAAAACTGGGTGAGCTATGGCAAGCTCCCAATAATTGCATTGCCTCATACACCGAGGAAAAAACATGGGAGTGCCACTAAAGACACATAACACAGATACACAGAGGGGAATTAGCAGTAAGAAGAGAGGGGCTAGCAATCCCATAAACACTGTTACAGCCATCAAGCTACTCCAGTCCAGTGGGAATACTCCGAGAATGAGCTTATACTAACCGTTGCAAAAGGCTTCTAAAGCCATTCCCAAAACTTAGAGAGCAGCATGCTTGAGTGTTACTACATAAATACCCTTGGACTAAACCTCCTAACTAAATGTGCATCTACAAATTTCTTCACTGGCCAAACTCGAAGGTGGGATAGATTTAGCTCACTGGCATTATGGTTTGGGGGGTTTTGGTGAGTTCAAGTTAGATTTTACCCTGCACTTATGTTTCTGATGGCCCACATGCTATGCTGAATATGGGGAGTCTGCTATGCTTACTGTACCATTGTGAAGGGCTCAATGAGTTTCTTTCTGTATTTTGTTGAATTTTTTAATTGCCTAGGAATTGATGGTAGAAAGACAACCGGGATTGGTTGCAAGGCGGTGGGCAATTTCAGAGCCCTGTGGACCCAAAGGAATGAGTTGGGCAATATGGGAATCCATTCGTCAAAGGTTCATTTAAGGAAATATCCTGTCCTGTTAGGATCCTGCCAGACACACATTTGGGATAGCGGGCACACCTCCTATGGTAAAGTAGATTTGATAGGTAGATGCTGGTCAATACAACCGGCCTGGACTCTAACATTATCGTGAGGGGATAGGTATGAATGTGAATTATGATAGGCAGAACGATAACAAGGTTGTGACCAAACATCCAGGAGACCTCTTGGAAGGTGAGGGGTTAGTGCCAGTAACATCACATTGTCTCTAGAACAAGAGTGATTAAATATTGCACCTGCCTAAAAGAGCTTTCCTAGTGCCTGGTGACACCTAGAAGAATTTACATAAGAATTATGACACACTTCAACTAGAGTCCTAAGTCATTAAAAATACTGGATCTACTATTGTAATGGTGAGAACCTTTGTGAGCCAACATCTATAAACCTACTGTGCTTGAACGTCGAAGAGTTAACACACAAAAAGTTAGAATATTGAATGGTGGACAACCATGTAATTGGTATCTTCAATGAATCGTTGATTTAAATCATACCCACAAGGTAGGATACACAGCAGCAAGGCATACCAAAGGTAGACCGTAAAGTGAATTAATGATCTGGGTGCATGTATCATTGAACTGTTAGATCCTAGAAATCAAATAAGACTACCATAATATCCAATAGTAATCGTTAACATTCAAGCAGGTCAAGCCATTAATGATCTTTAATGTTTATAACAAAGGCGCAAACATGCAGTCAGTCACCACTGTTAGCCTTTCTTGATGCTAGACTACACCCTTAAAGACTGCAGAGGTATAGGAAGGAAGTTGTGTTGTGCAAAGGCAGTTTATATTGTCCCTTTATGGACCTTAAAACAGCTTTTGACCTAGTCGCCAGGGATTTACTCTGGCAGGTCCTTCGGGACATGGGCATGACCTTGGAACTTCTAGAACCACTTATCAGGCTACACAAGCATAATTTTGCATGTGTAAGGTGGGAAAATCAGGGCCAAAACACTGAGCCATTCAAGATCAGGCGGGGGTACGTCAAGGGTTAGTCCTGGCCCCACCCTCTTTTCCCTTTATGTAAACTAGGTGGCCAACCTTTTGTGTTCTACTCCGGCCGACGCTCCTTCGCTGGCAAACCATAGAATAGCTACTTTATTTTTTGCAGACAATACCCTCCTGGTATCTAAAACTCCCAAGGGCCTACAAAAACATTTAAATTGTTTTAAGACTTTTTGCGATGAGAGGGGTTTGGTCATCAAAACCACTAAAACAAATTTGATAATGCTAAATCCCCACAAATCCTTTAAAGGTAACCTGGTCCTTGATAATGTTTCCCTTGAACGAATGAGTTCCTTTGATTACCTGGGAATCAAGCTGTCCGAGGGAATGGCATGGAAGAAACACCTAGAGAGGGCGTCCTTGAAATTTTCCCAGTTAACTGGGGCCTTGCGATGGGAGCACTGCCTTTCTTACACCAGGCCTGTAGCCCCGTACTTAAGTTGTATAGCTGCAAGGTAGTGAGTAGTGTGCTCTATGGGGCAGAACTCTGGGGTTCCACTAATGTCAACATCCTCTCAACAATAGAAAATAAGTTTCTTAGGAGCCTGGTATCACTTCCACAGAGCACTCCCCTCCTTCCCTTGAAACTTGACATGGGTATCAAGTCTATTAATGACCAGACGAGCTTACGTCCATTGCTCTTCTGGCATTGATTGGTCACAACCCCTGAACTGATGCCCTACGATGCTGCTTATACAGAAGTTTCAGCCTTGGACATAAACCGTAAAATTGGGTGGTTTAAATACATAAATACCATCCGGACAGACATAGGTGTGCCTAAGGAGCTAGAAGGTCACCTACCCCCATTCTCTAGGGACACACTAAAATCACAGTTTTGGGCATGGGTGAATTTCTTAAAAAATACGCCATGGCTGCTTAACTGATGTGTTCACTGATATTAAATCTGGCAGCCGGTTAGAAAGTTATCTTGATTTTATGAAAGTGGCGGCAGCAGACAGAAAAGTGTACACACAGTTCAGATACGGATGCCTACCCTTCAATGCTTTTACTAACACTTGGGTGACAAATACATCACAGCACAAGGGCTGTCCCTCTTGTCCGTGCCCTAATGAAACAATAGGCCATGTATTCTTTGCCTGTGCTGCTTACGCCAGACCTAGTAGGAACTGGCTAAGTCCGGTATGTAGACAACTTGGGACACATATCCATAAAGATGCCCTACGTATTTTAAAGTCAGATGTGAGACCACTTTATGCTTGTGCAACAGCAAAATTTCTCTGTCAAATTTGGGCAATAAGAAGGAGGGCTCTATCTACTCTCCCGTCTGGTGCAAATAAAATATACTAAGATCTAAATGATCAGACCAGTCGGGCGTGTACTCTGCACTAGCACTTTGGATTGTAAATAATTGGTTTTTAAACTATTATTTTAAACTCTATCTTTCTACCGGTTACTTGGGGCATGGGCTTTAAAATGGAAGTTGGTGTGTAATTGGGTTGTGTAGTGTAGTTCCTATATTCCCAATAGGCTCTGCGCATTGGAATAATATATCCTATAGATGTGACGTAGGACTTAGGTCGACTGGGTCTCTATCGAATATATTAGACTTACTTGTGAGTGCCAGCTAGCTCAGAGGTCACTAGAAACTTTCTCGAATACACAAGAAGGGATTAGTTTCTGACAACCGCATAAACATGACAACTTTGTTTCCCCAAAATAGAACTTATCTTCAGAGTCGTGGAAACAATAGATAGATATTTTACTCAGGCAATCGTGCATGCTTCGTTTCACCAGAGGTGCAGAGAAATAGAGAAACGGGCGCTTTCAATAAAAGTGTTTATTGAACAGTCTTCTTTCACATGCAGAAGAAATGAACTGTTACAATCGTAATAATGGTTGCTAAGTATAATGCGTACAGTAAGAAGAGTATTATAAAATAATACTATAAAAGCATGGTTTGGTTTCTAAGCCATAAAATACACACATAAATAACAAAGACTAAAAGTACTTAACTGGTGCTTCTAAAATATGCCTACCCCAATGTACCTAACCTAAGTCATGTACAAGGGAAGAAATAAGTGTGGTGTGGCATAGGTTTAGTTTCTTTGCCAAGAATCTAACCAAGATTTCTCTTAGGGTCTAATCAGCTCCGTACCTTGGTTTTAGATTGAAGGAGGTCTGGTATCTCTGACTCGGACTCGATTTCCCAACACCCCGCAAGGGGAGCTTGGAAACACTGGAGCTGGATTCTCAGCGAGAGAAAGGCAGCCTCTCTGTCAGTGCGTCAGCTGGAGGGTCGGCTTCCTTCGGCACTTGCTGTAGCGAGCTGCGTCGGGCAGGTAGATAGTCGAGCTGCTCCGAACCACAGTGCGTTTGCTAGGGCAAGTGTAGGCATATTTATACCTTGAAGTAGTCTAGTTTGACGTAAAGTCGGACATAATAACGTCACCAAAGAACCCCAAGGGAATGGTAGTTCTTTGAAAAGGCCATGATTTCTAGGACAAATCAATATTCAAATAAGGGGATGTCCCTGACTGTTGAAGCCAAGTTTTCCAAGAAATTGTTGTGGCTTTTTGGAACTAGTGGAAGTAGCCATGCTTGTACTATGTCTAAATATGGGTATGATTACTATGCCTATATAAGGGCAATGTGAATTGTAGCTATATAGGGGCATGAATCGGTAACTTACCCATGATTCTAAAAACTGTCGCCGATCCCGAACAATACGTCGAAGGACAAGGCCAAGACCTTGAATACGTCGAGGAGGTAGGGGACGACGAAGAAGTTTATGGGGCCGCGGAAGATAGCTCAGAGGAAGAGCTATGCCCCGAAGTCTACATAACTCAGGCTCAGGTCACGGGATCGCCACTCGGCCTTACCCACGACCCTGCGCCGCTATCCCAGGCCCCGCCTTCTGGCCCGGCCACGGACACTCAAGCGGAGCCGCCATTGCACGTATCGAAACCTTCGGTTTCAACGTCACCCAAGATGGCCGACGTCCAGCCGAAATCGAAACCGAAACCTACGGCTTCGACAACATCTAACATGGCCGACGTCCTGCAAAAAATATCAAAGCCTGCTCCTTCATCGACTCCGTCGCCCTCGGGCCCACAAAAGTCGAAGAAGGCTGTCGAGACAACAGCCCCGCAGAAGGTGCACAAGGAGCCATCCTCCGAGAAGGCCGTCCATCAGCCGTCGACCACAGTTGCTCCGGCGCGGACATCTAAACCTGTTGACACGCCCTCGGACGCTCCTACGGCGCCGTCAAGTAACCACCCAGTCGACCCAAAGTCGACTAAAAGCCACGACCCTAAGGCCTCAGGCTCAACACACCGGCGCAAGGATGCAGGATCTGCTGCAACGGCGTCGGCGCCAAAGACTGCAACGGAGCCGCAACACATTGCAGCAGAACATTCGTCAACGCAAATACCGTCGACGCCAGGGGACTCCGTCGCCACCGAACATCGGCCGACGGTTACAAAACCCTCTACCTCCTTCACGAAGCAGGTCACCGACTCCCTGAAACGTATTCGGGAGAAGACTTTGTCGTCAACGGCTTCCACGCCATCGGCTCCAAAATCGGTGGACACGCCTCCGAAGGCCTCGGGCAAGCTTCTTTACACTCTGCCACCGAAGGTGGCTCCAAAAGCATTTGCACCGCGATCGGTGCCGAAAACATCGGATCCATCGACGCAAATTGGCCGCTCGGATCCATATCAAGCCTCAGAATACCAATCTGAGCATTACATCGATGCCCAAACAGGGAAATTGACCCTTTATAAGAGGAAAATCACTTCCACACCACTGGAATCCTATGTTATTCCACTGAAGAAGAAGAGGCCAACACAGGACATTCCTTCCCTTATTGAGCCTATTCTGCCACCACCAAGAAGGAGTCCATCACCTTCCCCCAACCAATCAGGAGGAGAGGATGATGAACAGGATACCCAATACAATTTTCCAGTTGACAATGACCCTGATGTTCAGCAGGACTCATATGACGACACTGGGGACCAAGGTGGACATCAGGCGGTACAAGATCCACAGGGTTTTGGGGCACGTACATCTCCAACAGAGGATTCTGCGGCATTTAATGCTTTAATCGAACGGGCAGCAGCAAATCATAATGTGGACATGCATGCTGACCCGGTGGAGGAAGACTTCTTGTTTGACACTTTCTCTGTCTCAGAAAGATCAGTTAAAATACTTCCTATGCTCAAAGGTGTCCTTAAACATGCCCCAGAGATCTTTAAAGAACCGACCAGGGCCAGAGTGGTGAACCCACGTATCGAGAAAAAATACAGGCCAGCACCTGGAGATCCTGCATATATTCGAGGACAGTTGCCTCTAGACTCGTTGGTGGTCGCCAATGCCCGCAAGAGGGCAAACTCCCACACCACGGGTGAAGCTCCTCCCCCAGACAAGGAGTCGAAAGTGCTTGAGGCATCCGGCAAAAGGGTGGCGGCGCAGGCTACCAATGTATGGCGTATTGCAAACACACAGGCACTATTGGCACGATACGATAGGGCGCATTACGACACCCTAGAACAGCTCCTTCAACACCTACCTGATGAGTTTAAGGAAGCAGCCGAAATGCTCATACAAGAGGGAAAGCTTATCTCGAACGCTGCAATAAAGTGTGCACTTGATGTGGCAGATACAGCGGCTAGGGGAATTAACACTAGCGTCATGTTGAGGCGACAAGCTTGGCTTCGTATATCTGGATTTAAGCCTGACATCCAGACTACAATCCTCAACCAGCCCGTCAATCCTGACAGACTGTTTGGTCCAGATGTAGACACCACCCTTGAAAAGATTAAAAAGGACAACGAGACTGCTAAGTCTATGGGGGCGCTTCAGTCACAACAGTTCAGGGGAAGCACTTTTCGTCGCTCAGGAGCGCGTGGTGTTACCAGAGGACACTTGGGTCAACAATCACAATACACAAAGGGTGGCGCACAATCCTCGTACCCCAAGCAGGGTAGAGGGGGTTACAGAGGTAACAATGCCAAGGGCAGAGGCAGAGGGAACAACAACACACGTTCCTCTGCCGCAAACAAACAGTGACTCTCTGTCACTGCCCCCCGACCATCCAACACCTGTCGGGGGGAGACTCCAGCAGTTCCTGCCAGTCTGGACGTCCATCACCACAGACATGTGGGTGAGAAACCTTATCCGGTACGGTTATTGTTTGGAGTTAACATCCACTCCTCCCAAGACACCGTCCTATGTCGGCAGAGCACTTGCACTTATTGCAGCAGGAAGTCTTAGTGATGCTGCAAAAAGGCGCAATCGAGCTCGTACCTGTGGCAGAGGAAGGCACAGGAGTCTATTCCCTGTACTTCCTCATCCCAAAAAAGGACGGATCCCTCAGACCTATTCTAGATCTACGCCCCCTCAACATGTACATACTGTCAGAACACTTCCACATGCTGACCCTACAACAAATTCTTCCCCTGCTAAATCAAGGGGACTTCCTAGCAACCTTGGACCTCAAGGATGCTTATTTCCACATCCCACTCCACCCATCCCACAGGAAATACCTCAGGTTCACCATTCAAAACAGGCACTATCAATTCAAAGTCCTGCCCTTCGGGGTGACTACTGCCCCCAGAGTGTTTACAAAGTGTCTGGCGACAGTGGCGGCGCACCTCAGAAGACAAAACATACATGTCTACCCGTACCTAGACGACTGGCTTGTTCAAGCAAAGTCGGAACAACAGTGCGCCGCGGACATGTCCCACACTATTCACCTCCTTCACAGTCTGGGGTTCTCCCTAAACTACCCAAAGTCGCACCTTCAACCAGCCTATGTGCGGCAGTATCTCGGCGCGACAATAAACACCATGACTGCTATGGCTCAGCCAAACCCGGTCAGGATCGACAACATTCAGTCGCTGATCCAAAGGTTCAGACCGCAACACTCCCTACCAGCGAGAGTGTTCATGCAGTTGATAGGCATGATGGCCTCCTGCATCTTCATAGTCCCGCACGCGAGGTTGCACATGCGCCCGCTCCAAGAGTGCTTGGCAAATCAGTGGACACAGGCTCGGGGACAACTGACAGACCTAGTGTTGGTGACCGGTCGGGCATACAACTCTCTGCATTGGTGGAATCCACACAACCTTTGCAAGGGACGACCGTTCCAAGAGCCGGTGCCACAGATTATCCTAACGACGGACGCATCTCTCCAAGGGTGGGGAGCTCATGTGCTCCACTACACTGTGCAGGGACTGTGGACCACCCATCAACAGAAGTTGCACATCAACTACCTGGAATTGATGGCAATCTTCATGGCGCTAAAGTCCTTCAAAGTACATCTGTGCAACAAAGTCGTGTTGATCCGGACGGACAACATGACAGCCATGTACTACATCCAAAAGCAGGGAGGTACTCACTCGCCACAGCTGTCTCATCTGGCTCAGAGCATGTGGAAGTGGGCCATTCAGAGGAACATTTTCCTCATGGCGGAACACCTCCCGGGCAAGGACAATCAGATGGCAGATCTGCTCAGCAGATACAGCCATCAAATGCACGAGTGGGAGATACATCCATCAGTACTCCACCCGTACTTCCAGCAGTGGGGTCATCCAGAGATCGACCTGTTTGCCACGAGGGAAAACGCAAAATGCCAAAGCTTTGCCGCCAGGTTCCCTCACCCGGAATCGCAGGGGAATGCGATATGGATGAACTGGTCAGGCAAATTTGCGTACGCTTTTCCCCCAGCGCCTCTCATTCCGCTGGTGGCAAGAAAGCTAAAGCAACACTCAATGACTCTCCTCCTGGTTGCTCCAACATGGGCACGCCAACCATGGTACACCACGTTTCTAGAACTTTCCGTGGTACCGCATCAAAGGCTGCATCTCACACCCAGCCTCTTGACGCAGAACCATGGCGACATTCAGCATCCAGATCCGCAACAGCTCAATCTGGCGATCTGGCTCCTGAAGTCTTAGAATTTGGCTACCTTAACCTGCCTCCTGAATGCATGGACATCATCCAGGAGGCAAGAAAGCCCACGACCAGAGCTTGCTATGCTGCAAAATGGAAGCGGTTTGTCATTTACTGTACAGACAACAATATCAACCCGCTAGATGCATCCATTCCTAACATCATCTGCTATTTGTTACATCTTTACAAATGCAATCTAGCGTACGCTTCCATTCGGATACATCTATCCGCCATAGCGGCTTATCTCCAGAATAGGCAGCACCTCTCTGTTTTCAGGGTGCCTGCCATTAAAGCCTTCCTAGAGGGACTGAAAAGAGTCATTCCTCCTAGAACTCCACCAGCTCCTGTGTGGAACCTCAATGTGGTCCTCACTAGGCTGATGGGCCCACCTTTCGAGCCACTGCACTCATGCGAACTTCAGTTTCTAACGTGGAAAGTGGCTTTTCTCATTGCTATCACGTCGCTCAGACGTGTTAGTGAGCTGCAAGCGCTCACAATCCAAGAGCCATTCATCCAAATACATTCTAACAGGGTGGTGCTCCGCACTAACCCCAAATTCCTTCCAAAGGTGGTGTCACAGTTTCATATCAACCAAACTATTGACCTGCCTGCATTTTTCCAAAACCCACAAACGGTAGCAGAAAGAATGCTTCATACATTAGACGGTAGGAGGGCGCTAATGTACTACATTGACAGAACACAACCCTTTAGAAAGACACAACAACTTTTTGTTGCCTTCTCAGCACAACACAAAGGCAACCCCATTTCCAAAGCAGGAATAGCCAGATGGATTGTTAAATGCATTCAAATCTGTTATCAAAAGGCTAAACGCACTTTAACAATACCCCCAAGGGCGCACTCCACACGCAAATTGGGGGCCTCCATGGCTTTCCTGGGGAACATTCCTTTAGAAGACATTTGTAGAGCAGCCACATGGTCTACACCACACACATTTACCAAGCATTACTGCGTAGATGTGCATTCCAAACAGCAAGCAGCTGTAGGACAGGCTGTTCTCAAGACACTTTTTCAAGCTTCTGCAGCTGGCACGGGCAACCGCCCTTAATGGAGGGACTGCTGTGTATTCTATGCACTAGATATGAATTTAGCAGCCCACATGCCTCGAACTGAATATGCTACTTACCAGTATGCATCTGTTCTTGGCATGTAGGGCTGCTAACATTCATATCGCCCGCCCTCCTCCCCGGTGCCCGTAGCGGCTGCAGACACTCTCTTGCATTCATCATTAGCATGGACATCCTTTACACGATTTCACTCCATCTCTGCCACAATGGCTAAAAACAATCTGAGGATGGAGTCGATGCCCATGCGCACTGTAGTCCAGGGGAGGAGCCACCTATCTCGTGATACTTCGAAGACTCTTCCAGGACAACAATGTGCAATCATCCGGACCCAACACTAGGCGGCGATCTATGCACTAGATATGAATGTTAGCAGCCCTACATGCCAAGAACAGATGCATACTGGTAAGTAGCATATTCATTAAAGCACAACACTTACCAACGTGGAGGAAATAGCTCTCATTGTCTGTCTATAATGCTAAAAAACCCTCACACTTTGAAATGCTTCATGAAGAATTATGTGCATTAATGCTGACACTAGAAGTTTAAAGATAGGATTGGTATTTATCCTATCCACTCTACTACCCAGCGCCTGGGGGAAACAGAGCACTTGCCTATTCAACTCTGCTTAGGAAAACACAGCACTAAACTAGATCATTGGACCTTGCATTACAAGGGCTTCTCTTCCGTTATGGCGGAGGAGCGTCACACCACTGCTGGAACCAGCATACGCATGTAAAATAAAATTATAATAAAGCAGTTAATAAAAATGCTTTATTATCATGTTATCGTACTTCAGAGCCGCCACCGCGTCTTGATTGTGGGGCCTTTAGGAGCAGGAGGCGTGGTGGGGGTCAGAGCACTGATAGCATGCATGTAGGTTTAGCCAGCCATCTTAGGAGGGCCAAACTGACATGTGCACTTGGATATCTCCAGGCTACTGCTTGGAGATATCGGCAGGGCTCATGAGCACAGGCTCCCAGTCGCTGCTAGAGCATGGAACCAGCCCTCTCAGCCCAATCCCTATACTTCTCTCATGTTGGGTAATACTAGCATGAGAGTAGCGTCTGGATTGGCGCAGGGGATTCCCCGAGCCTGTGTGAGCATAGTCTGTAGAGGCGGCAGGCTGCATGTAAGTTTTTTTTTTTTTTTAAATATTTATTTTCCCACTCCCTACCCCCCTTGATATCCAGTCAAAAAGGGTAGGGAGAGCACCAAGAGGTAATAGCATTACAAGCCAAAATTGAAGAAACTCATCCGAAGAAGTTGAAGACTTATAGAGGAAATGTGAATATCTGGAAGACAGGTCACTTAAAGAAAGCATCAGGATCCATAATGCCAGAGAGAATATAACACTTCCTAACTATCGTGAAGGAAAGTTTCAATTCTATTAAGAACGCAGAGGCGAGGATTTTGCTTAACTCTCTCATATTTTATTGCTCAGCAGCCTTAATAACAAACAACAGCCCAAAGACTACAAATCCCATGAGTCTTTGCGATGAAACAAACCACCATAGAGATAGTCCCATATAAGGTGTATCAGAGGATAGCACTTCCTCTTTCTTCGGGCGAAACACCAGATCCCGCAGTTCCGTCAATAATCCTGTTTCTGATCAGATCCTGCAACGACAAGAGGGTAGCATCAGAGAAGGGAAAGCATTCACTATCCCTGTATGAACAATGAAGAATTAGGTCCATCAATCAGTAAACATTGACCCTAAGCATTAATTCAGACTCCAAACATTATACGAAAAAAAAACTCCCAAAATGGAATACTTATCCAATACGCAGAGTGCACTGTCTGGGAGTAACGGACTTGAGTTCAGTGGGTGGTATAATCCTCACCTCCGCGTCCTTATTAGAATTGAAACTTTTCTTCACGATAGTTAGGAACTTTTATATTACATGTCCGGACCGGAGACTCGGATTATACTAGTTCAAAGCTGACCGACCACCAGCAAAGCCATGCCCAGGAAGGCCTTAAAGGTAGTATCTGAGGACCAATCTGCCGCCCTAAGAATTTCCTTTAATCTCCTACCAAGGGTAAAAACCTTGGAGGTCATGGTTTCCTTCGTTGAATGGGCTCCGAAGGTCATTGTATCAATGCTGGCTTCCTGGAGTACCCAGTCACCGCTTTGAAAGGTTTCTTGAGTGAAATGAGAAGTTGAGAGACTCCTGGGGTCTATATTCATCCATCATCATTTCATAAACTCTAAGACAGCGGACCACGCACAACTTAGGATGACCCTGTAAAGCCGGGAAGTGAACCACTCTAGTATTAGACTTTGTGCGATGACCCACAGTGAACGACCCCCTTCCGGTGTGAACATGTGCGCCGTAATATCCAAGGCTCGGACATCCGAGACCCGTTTACACGAAATAAGACAAAGGAGCATCGTTCGCTTACCTGTTAGCTCCTTACGAGAAAGATAAGAATTATCCTACCAAGACTGCAACAACCGCAATACCGAATTCACATCCCACAAAGATTAATACTTCGGCAACGGTGGGAAAGCAAGGCGTATGCCTCTCAACAGTCGGCATACCAGGGGATGTTCCCCTACCGGGACACCCTGAACGGGCATGTGACCTGCCGAAATCGCCGACCGACTCACATGATCGAGTGATAGGCCAAACCGACAGGTAGTTGACGACATTGATCACATCAATCCCCACGGGATCAAGATCCTGTCGCAAGCACCAGCATGTCCACTTCCTCCAGGAAGATCTATATCGCTTGACAGTAGACTCTGCCCATGCCTTCCTGATAAGGGATGAAGTTGTCTTCGAAAGCACCGGAACTTCCCAACGTCCCCTGTAATCCTCCAACCCATCAAATGAAGGTTGCCCTCTTGAACCAAAGGGTGCAAGTTGCCTTCTGCGTCCGTCAGAAGACAAGGCTTCTGGGGAAGTTGGATTGAAAAATCCATACAAAGTTCCAGAAGGACTGGATACCAGACTTGAGATGCCCAACGCTGTGTCACCAAAATGGCCTCCGCTTTCTGTCTCCAGACCAGCGCAGTGAGCCTGGGTATCATGGCAAATGGGGGGAATGCCTACCCCCGAAGCAGGCTCCAGTCCTGCAGAAAGCCATCTGTCGCCTCCGCCAGAGGGTCCCGAAGCCAACTGAAAAAGCGGAGAATTTGGTAATTGAGGCGTGATGCAAAGAGGTCCACCTGAAAGGGAACCCACCGAATCATAAGGCTCTGAAAAATCGCAGGATCCAGCTTTCAAGCGCTGTAATCCTGAAGGTGTCTGGAGTGCCCGTCTGCCGTCTGATTGAGCGACCCTGGTAGATATTCCGCCGTGACCGTCAGACCGCTGGTCATACAATAGTTCCAGAAGTCCTTGGCCAAATCCGCCAGACATTTGCACCGTTTGCCCCCTAATCTGTTAATATATCTCACCGCCGAGACATTGTCCATTTTCAAGAGGATGGCACACAAAATCTTGTTGGCCGCCAGACTCCGAATTGCGAAAGATCCGGCCAGAAGCTCTAAGCAGTTGATGTGCATAGACCGTTCGTGCTCGGACCAGTGCCCACCTGTAGTAACATTTCCACAGCGGGCGCTCCAACCGTGCCAACTGGCATCTGACTTTATGATCAGGTCGGGTTGAACCGAAGATCGCTGGCCATTCCAGGCCGGCATATGTTCGAGCCACCACTGGAGCTTCTCCCGGGCTTCCTGTGATAGGGTGATAGGAGAGTCCACGATGCAAATGCTGCGTCTTCAAACACTGAAGGGCCCGGTAATGCAAGGGTCCTGGAAAGATCGCCTGAATTGACGATGATAAGAGGCTGACAATTTGGGCTTGATGATGTAACGAGAATTTCTCTCGCTGCAGGGTCCGTGCGAATCAGACGCACTTTCTGTTGGGGTAATCTGAGGCATTGCTGGACCATATCGAACTTGAACCCCAAGAAGGTCAGCTTTTGCGTTATCATGTAAACTGATTTCTGGTCGTTCAGCATGAACCCCAGACTCTGAAGGAGATCTTGAGTCAGTTTGAGATGGGCCATCAAAGCACCCTTCTGTCGGTGCATCAGAAGAATACCATCCAGGTAGACTATGAGGTGCACACCCCGGGCCCGAAGCCACTCCATGGCTGAAAGCAGAAGCTTGGTGAAACTCCAAGGGGCCCATGACAGACCAAACAGTAGACAGGTGAACGCTCGACAGGTGAACTCGGTAAACAAGACCGTCCCAAAGGAATTGTAGGAAGCTTCTGTGGGGTGGAAAAATGGGAACTGTCAGGTACGCGTCCTTCAGGTCCAGTCGAACCAACCAATCTTTCGGTAAGAGCACATCCCTGAGAAGGTGACTACCTTTCATTTTCCACTGTTTGAAGTCCCGAAGATTGATTACCGGTCTGAAACCCTTGTCTTTCTTTTCGACAAGGAAGATATTGCTCAAGAAGCCATCTGAGTGAAGGGATGCGTGCACGATAGCCATTTTCTGGAGGCGATCTAGAATCTCCCTGCCTACCACCTGCACCTTTTACCTGGAAAAAACAAGGTGTGTGGGGCGAGAAGTCTGGTGTGGTATGGGGTTCCATGGAACTCCATGTGAAACCCCATCACTGTCAGTAACACCCAGGGATCCCCTGTAATCGCTGCCCAATTGTACCTGAACCACTGCAGCTTCCCCCCCCCTCCCCCGCCCCCCCTCAGGTCGGAAAGAAGGGATAATCCTCACCGGGGGGCCCACCAGGTGCATTGTTGGCTCCCCAGGGGTTGCCTTTCCCCCCACTGCCTTTGCCGTGACCTCTCCACGGGTAGAAACCTCCGAACTTTCGTTGGTCCTGCCACTGCATGGATCTTCTGGTCTGGGCCCTGTGGGTGTGGTGTTGGAAGGATGGCCGGAGGAGCGCCCCCTACATCTTCCGGCCCCCCAAAAATCTGTTGACTAAATACCTTTTTAATCGATTGCTGAGCCTTATCCAATGGGGAAAAAGTGTTTACAAAGCGAGATAACTCCTTTATAAATGGATCGCCGAAGAGGCCTCCATTCGCTATTGACCCAGCCTCAGAAGAGGCTAAATCCCCAAGTTTAGGCTCGATCTTAATCAATAGGGAGCGCCTACGCTCTGTAGAAAATGCGCAATTCGCATTGCTGAGAAAGCACAGGGCCCTTAGCGCCCAACCTGAGAGTATCATGGGATCGATGAGATGACCTTTCTTCTTGGCATCCTCTGCCATGTCTAATATCTTGATAAGTGGACCCAGCAAATCCAAGACCTTACCTTGGCAGGCCCGCCAAGAATGGTACAGACCCTTTTTTGGGTCCTTGATAAACTTACCAATGAACGTGGCCATTCTGGCATCGATTTCTGGGGTGCAGGCCACTTTGTTTGGCAGGGATGGCTGGGGCACTCCGTCCTAAGGCGAGCACGGACCTTTTGGTCCACCGGCTTCCGAATATGACTAGCCACTTAGGATGCCACAATAGGCGCGGTATCCAGTCCGCAGAGCTGGGATGGTATATGTCCTCCGGGTTCAACATACCGTAGAGGTCAGGCGAGTTCTGAGAATGAGGTACCTGCAGCCGGGCTTTTTTGGTGCCGCCTTCCAAGGTCTGCTTGGACCAGGCTTGTCTTCAGACTCCTCATCTGGGCTTTTGTCTTCCCCAGTAGCATCATCTGCCCCATCTGGAGGGCAGGAATCATTATTGGGGTACCGATAGGCTGGTAATCCTCAAGCACGTCGCTAGTTTCCAGGCATCTCTTCAGGAATGCCTGGGGCAGACTATCAAAAGCATCTTGGGAAGTAGCGGCCTCCCCAGTGGAGGTCGGGGTCTTTGCTTTAGTCTTAGCCTTGGGCCCTGGGTTCCCCCAATCACCCTCGGTAGAAGTTACCACCCTGCGCCGGACCGTCAGTTCAGTAATACAGCAGCTTAGGGGCTCGAGGGCGGAGGACACTGCCCTTTCCAGGGATGCGTCAATGGCATCCACCAGGCACATGTGGATAGGGAGAAGGGGCTGTTTCTCCTCAATGGGTTCCCAGGGGTCCATCTCACCTGCCATTAGTAGTTAGGGTTGAGAAAATATAATCAGGTTGGTCCCCTGGAAAAGCAAGGTGCTGTGCCCCCAAGGTCAGTAAGTACTTGCAAATGTGGTTATTAATAAAAACCAAACACAACTTCTGGGTCAGAGCTGTCAGGGGAAAGACAAGTTGAGAAGTGTTTTAGCCGGTAAAAATAACACGAAAATTTGCTCCACGGGTGAAACCGCAAGTCTGGAGCCAAAACAGAGTGCCTATTACACTGAGCAAAGAAGCCTCCATCTCCAGCTGAGCATGTGAACAACTGACAGCCTCCTACAGCCGGAAACTGTCAGACGCACACTCGGATGGGAGTTGAGGCACGCCAGAAATGTGAGGAATTCCCCCGCCCTCCTTTTAAGGCGCATGCGGCCCTCCCTCTAGCGAGGTTGGGACAACACCGCGCTACACGAAGGCGGAGGGAGGTAAGGTTTAAGGTCAGAGGCAACGCGTCCTCAGCCAAACACCGCCCCCAAACCCTGTGCAGCCTGTAGCAGATGAGGGGGAGAGTCAAAGAACGCCGCAAGCCGCCCGTAATCCACAACGCGGTCGCAGTGCGAAGATAAAAGAAACACTGGGCAATACCAGAGGGAAACAAGGCGCGGTCGCGCAACAACACTAGTTAGTAAAGCAATACCAATGAAACAACAACACTAACAATAGCGATCAGCAATCATGACAAAAAGAAGGAATATCAAAGAAGGCACTTATCTGGCTGCTGAGCAGCGAAGAAAGAGGAAGTGCTGTCCTCTGATATGCCTTATATCGTTATATGGGACTATCTCTATGGTTGGTTGTTTCATCGCAAAGACTCATGGGATTTGTAGTCTTTGGCTGTTGTTTGTCATTAAGGCTGCGAGAGCAATAAAATATGAGAGAGTTCAGCATAATCCGAGCCTCCGTTCCTGACATAGAATATGGAAGGTCAAAATGTGGGTATATTCAGTATCAATCGATTTAAACACATCCTCGGAGGGAGGGGGGGGGGGTGCATCCAAAAACATAGGAATGATGAGAACTTACTGAGTGGGCCAATCAGGCCTGGAATACCACGAAAGGATATCTTGACAAAACGTAGATTGTCCAAAACCAAGGACCTATTTTACATGCTGCTTGGCTACAAAAAGCCACTGTCTTTCTGAATTGCACTAAAAAGATATTCCAAGATGTTTCCTAAGTGACCGTGGCTAGAAGGAAAGCTCTGGCAGAAATAACAATGACACTTGGAAATGGACAGATAAAATTCAAATTGGCATTCCCCAATGCACTGATCTTCACAATCAATGGGAAAATACGATCTGTCAAAACGGTGGAAGAAGTAGAGACTACCTGGGATTACTGAACACAAATTCATGCCTGAAAAGCCTACTACAGGGAGACCACCTCCCAGTTAGCAACAGCAGAGGGAAGAAAAACCACAGCAGACCTAAAGAAGGGGAAAAGGATTAAAGGGTTTTCACAGAAGCTAAGAAGGGGCTGGCAGGGGTTGCTGAACATGGCTGTGATTTCTTCTTTACACGAACATTTTACATGTGATATTGCATATGGTTAATCTCCTGATAGTTGTGTTGATGTTGGGGGGAGGAATCCAAGCCACAACCCAATCCCCAAAGGGGCAATTTTTACAATTGTCTTTGAGCAGCAACATTCTAGTTGCCTACCAGAGCCAGTCTGATAAATGATTTCCTTAAAAGTGCAGACGTTTCCTACACCTCTTTTAAAGTACATTTGTGACCATATCCGCCTGTTTACAAAATACATCCCTATCATAAATGCCTTCACGGAAGGTTTAGCTCAATATGGGCACCCTATGTGCCTCTTTGGTATATCAGGATTGTCCTAAAAAATGAATGGGCTTGCCTTTTGAGTCACTGCATTGATGCTTACTCCAGGTCATATACAGGAGAGTTACTTTACAAGTAGTAATCACTTCCCCACACACGACAAATCCCAGTGCTATCAGTAGAGGAACCTTTAATTCAAGTCCACAGGGACAAGGTAGTCTTATGTACACATCCATGATTCCTTACAAAAGTTGTATCTACTTTTCACTGCAATTAACCCATTGAACGTTCAGCAGTCTTTCAAAATCCTTCACTAGTTCATTTGCACCCAAACACCTTGGGCAATCTATTTTAAAAGGCAACATAGGCAAATGCATTATGCACTGCAATCAGATTTGTTATGCAAATGCAAACAGAATACTGACGAAGATTCGGTTAGCATATTCAACTCATTAACTGAGTGCCACCATGATTTTCTTGAAAATATCCAACTTGTGGATATATGCAAGGCAGCAATATGGTCAAATGCTCATTCACTAAACATTTATGTGTGGATATTCGTGCAGAAAGAAAGCCCAAGTGGTATTCTGAAAAAAATAAAATATACAATAATCTAATTAACAATAAGGGAAGTAAACATGTAATATTCCAAACCCAAAATGAGATTATAGACCTATATGACAGATGGTTAAAAGTACGTAACATTTTCCATATTCCATATTCCAGTATAAACATTGGATCCCGATCTGTTCACAACGCCTGAATGGAAGTCAGCACTTTTTCACTCCTGACAAGCCAAGCAAATGCTTTGCCTGCCTTCTAGCTTAAGCAAAGCATCTATTTTTTCTATATGTAACAAAACCTGTCAGCCCCCCCTCATCCTTTGATCATAACCCAATTGTATTCAAAGATTGACTGTTTTCAACAGTTTTTCTCACTTGGAATCTAGCCGAGTCAATTGTCGGTCGTGAACTTTACATTCTAGAACTCTGTCTCCATGCTGAAGGATGGACCCTTTTTTTAAACGTTTGTCTTATTTTAGACCTCTGCCCTCTAAATGCCTTCGAGCAGCAGGACACATTCAAAATGCTTATGCTGGCCCAAGTTTTGTCTGCCCTGTATCTGGAAAATTGGATGGTCGCATTGACCCCCTTGTTCTACCCCAGAAGTGAGGGAGTGGAGCCACATATAGACACTACTCCTGCTCCTGATGTCAATTTCTTTCTTGGCTCTACCCCCATCTCCTAGGACATGGAGCAGAACAATTAGAGGTACCAGTGTGCAGATCTCCAATTTGGGTACTTTTTAGATGGTAAAAAAGGTCATTACATAGAACTGGAAGGTGTGAGGGCAGTGAGGAATGTGTAGTTAAATAGAGCATCCACCAGAAAGAACGTTACTGAAGGTGAATTACTTGCTCTTCTGATGGATACTTCTAACTGCAGAATCCTCGCCTTTGGGATAGATATCAAATCAGCATCTCCCCAAGGTTCAGAGTCTGTGTAGTGGGCTGAGACTTCAAAGTACTGCAGGGCCGACTGGCAAAATGCCTTTGCTGTCAGACCGGCTGTCAAAGCAGTAGTGCTTGGTGACTGTGTGCACTGACACCCACGTTGCCGCCTGGCAGATGTCAGACAGGCACTCCATGTGCTAACGCAAAGGTAGCAGGTTTAGCCGTGCTAGAATGAGCCCTCAGGCCTTCTGGAGGCTGCTTCTTGGCCAACACGTAACAGATCTGAATGCAGAGAACTTTCCACCGTGACAAAATTCTTTCCGCACCATTTTTCTCCTTTATTTCTACACTAAGAAGACTATGATGATACAAATGATGATACAAAATACCATAAATGGGCCTACAGAGCTACTCAAAGCTACCAGACTACTGAAAACTATAAACTGTGCTTCTCTTTCAAGCCTCAAAAAATCATAACAATTTTAGTAGACCTGCAGGTCTAGTGACTTGAATAATCTACTCAACCTAATTATAATGCTCTTGATCCATAAACTGTTTTCAAATTTTGTGATCTTAGGTAAATATTTTAATTCACTGAGCCGCCATTTTCTTCTTTATCACATATGAGAGCACCTTCAAATACGCAAGTTCAGTATGTCTGCTGTACAAAAAACCCTTTTATTTGTATTTGACCAAACTTTAGGTCCATATATAATACAAATCTAGCCATATATATGATACACATGACCACTGACTTGCCTGTTAGTTCATTAACCGCATTGTCATCCAGGTGGGGGTAAACTATTTTTAAATCATGATTAAAAACTATCACTTTTAATAATTACAAGCATGAAGTGATAGCACACATATTTACAGTCAGAAGATTTTCCATTGAAATGTCATATTTCCGATTGAAGTGTCTTTACTAATAAAACTATATAGTGTATAACCTTGGCGGCTGGCTTGTACCGAGGGTGGTAGGACACAGACACAAAAAATTCACTTAGCTTTGGAGCACAACGTCTTCCTCCCTCTGGTGTCTTCCAAGAAGCTCCTGATGCAGGAAACTGCACTACCCAATCTAGGAGGCCTGCACTTTCTCTAATTCATCTGTCTAAGATGGCTAGGTTAGAGAACTTTAAAATGCGCATGTCTGGCTGGCCATCCCAAGACGGCCGGCCAAAGAAACATGAGCATTTAAAAATGCACAGCTCCCTACTGCTGTCACTGGGCAGTGCTGGCCCCGCCCCGTTCTGACACTTAGATCAGGATGGGCTGATGAAAAATAGAACGGTAATAAATCAACTTTATCACCGTTTTATTTTTCATCTCAGATGCCTGTAGGGCGACGCTCCCCTGATATAATGTAGGAGCCGCCCCTGGTGTATAATGTGTGGAAATCGAGTTTCTGCAAATATTTGTCATTTGGACTTCACCAAGTAGAGTGTTCTGATTATATTTGCTCCTATTTAAATCTTTGTTTGCTTTACACTATTAAATTACGCGAATGTTGTTTTAGTAAATCCTGATATATTTTGAAATACTTGTTCTATTCATTTACAAGCTTTTTAAATGTGTGTTAGGAAAACAACCTGACATAGGAGGCAGAGGGTAAAGAGACTGCAGGATTGCGAGGCAGCTCTTGCTTTGTTGTACTGTTGAATTTTAACTAGCGATGATTTTTAAAACTTGTATGTATTTCGAATCTGATGTATGAATTGCAAATCGAATTTTAAAACTTGGAACTGCAAATTGAATTTTAAAAACCTAAACGCAGCATTTAGCACAGAGCACTCGAGCACTTTAGAACTGTAAAATTATACATCGCGTCTGACTGATTTAAAAGTCGCCCTGCACCTTCACTTTAATTGTGCTGCGCCGCGCCGTGCTGTCAGCATTTTCACATATGTGTGACAACTTGTTAATGCAGTAATTTAAACCTGGCCCTTGATTACTAAGTGGACCCGATCCGTCTCGGCTTTTGCCGCGGGCACGGCGGGCTCTTTGTTTACCCTACGGCGCTTCCGGTAGCCTACACCGGTCAGCGCTACAGACTCCCCGGAAGGCGGTGCCGCCCACTCCTGCATATAGCGGAGTGCGTAGAGCGGACTCGCGCAGCGACGCGCAGGTAGCGCGCCTAAGTCGCGCCAAAGTCAAGCCCTGCCTGTCTGCGCTTGTCCGCGCCAGGCCGGCGACAGGCCAACTTTTTTCTTGAACTCCTGACAGCCCATCGTTGCCTAACAGGTACTAACATTGCTATTTCTACAACTCTTAAATATGATCACTTATACTCGCAAAGAGCTCCTGTCCTTTAACTTGCCCCACACAGCTATCGTTGCGCCTTCTATCAACCTTGGCCCCTCTCCAACTTGTAAACCATTGACCTGCCTTTACGGAAATGTGCGGTCACTCCCTAAGCATTCCCTAGAGATCTGGAACTTATTAGATCAAGAAACCCCAGATCTTTTCTTTATAACCGAAACCTGGCTATCAGAAACATCTGACCCAGATATAGCAGCTGCCTTGCCCTCTGACTATAAAATAGTCAGACTAGATAGAACTGGAAAACGAGGGGGAGGGACCGCAATAATTTATAAAACGGAGATTGAAATTAACATCATTTCCACTCATCTCGAGACTTGGGGAGAGTTTTTAATCTTCTCCCTTATCCTCACTGGTAATAGGTCCTGGAAAGGAGCCCTGATTTACAGTCCTCCAGAGACCAAGGCTAATTTTGCCGCCCAGCTAGTCGACATCCTGGCACCTCATATACTAGCCTGTAAAAATTTCCTCCTGTTAGGCGATCTGAGCCATCACATGGAAATACACGATGACCCGTACACAATGGAACTAATGAATAGTATTGAGTCCCTAGATTTAAGGATACTCGAAACCGACCCCACACATAAAGCGGGTCACACCCTGGATATTATATGTACCAATTATCAAGACTTGCACATCAATGAACTAATTCCTGTTCTATGGACAGACCATGTGATAATGAAATTCACCATTAAAACAAATGAGTCCCCACATGTCCACTCTAAAGAAAAAAAGATGAGCCGCTCATGGAAAAAGATTAACTTAGAAATGTTTGTCAAAACCTTTGCTCCTCCGAGAATAACTGAGGACACTGAGCTAGATAGAGCGGTCTTAGACCTTGACTCCGCAATTACTAATACCCTGGACATTATAGCTCCTAAGCGCCTAATAAACTGCCCGAAACTGAAATCACCTTGGTTCACTGATGAACTGAAAACTATTAAACAACTCACCAGGAAAGCTGAACGTAAATGGCGCAAATCAAAAAACATTGATGATAAATTACACTATAAAACTGCCCATAAAGAATATATGAACAAAATTGCCAATGCCAAGAAAACCTATCTTGGGGAAAAAATTAAAGCAGCTGGAAATTCACAGAAAGAACTCTATGCAATTGTCTTTCTTTTCGACAAGGAAGATATTGCTCAAGAAGCCATCTGAGTGAAGGGATGCGTGCACGATAGCCATTTTCTGGAGGCGATCTAGAATCTCCCTGCCTACCACCTGCACCTTTTACCTGGAAAAAACAAGGTGTGTGGGGCGAGAAGTCTGGTGTGGTATGGGGTTCCATGGAACTCCATGTGAAACCCCATCACTGTCAGTAACACCCAGGGATCCCCTGTAATCGCTGCCCAATTGTACCTGAACCACTGCAGCTTCCCCCCCCTCCCCCGCCCCCCCTCAGGTCGGAAAGAAGGGATAATCCTCACCGGGGGGCCCACCAGGTGCATTGTTGGCTCCCCAGGGGTTGCCTTTCCCCCCACTGCCTTTGCCGTGACCTCTCCACGGGTAGAAACCTCCGAACTTTCGTTGGTCCTGCCACTGCATGGATCTTCTGGTCTGGGCCCTGTGGGTGTGGTGTTGGAAGGATGGCCGGAGGAGCGCCCCCTACCTCTTCCGGCCCCCCAAAAATCTGTTGACTAAATACCTTTTTAATCGATTGCTGGGCCTTATCCAATGGGGAAAAAGTGTTTACAAAGCGAGATAACTCCTTTATAAATGGATCGCCGAAGAGGCCTCCATTCGCTATTGACCCAGCCTCAGAAGAGGCTAAATCCCCAAGTTTAGGCTCGATCTTAATCAATAGGGAGCGCCTACGCTCTGTAGAAAATGCGCAATTCGCATTGCTGAGAAAGCACAGGGCCCTTAGCGCCCAACCTGAGAGTATCATGGGATCGATGAGATGACCTTTCTTCTTGGCATCCTCTGCCATGTCTAATATCTTGATAAGTGGACCCAGCAAATCCAAGACCTTACCTTGGCAGGCCCGCCAAGAATGGTACAGACCCTTTTTTGGGTCCTTGATAAACTTACCAATGAACGTGGCCATTCTGGCATCGATTTCTGGGGTGCAGGCCACTTTGTTTGGCAGGGATGGCTGGGGCACTCCGTCCTAAGGCGAGCACGGACCTTTTGGTCCACCGGCTTCCGAATATGACTAGCCACTTAGGATGCCACAATAGGCGCGGTATCCAGTCCGCAGAGCTGGGATGGTATATGTCCTCCGGGTTCAACATACCGTAGAGGTCAGGCGAGTTCTGAGAATGAGGTACCTGCAGCCGGGCTTTTTTGGTGCCGCCTTCCAAGGTCTGCTTGGACCAGGCTTGTCTTCAGACTCCTCATCTGGGCTTTTGTCTTCCCCAGTAGCATCATCTGCCCCATCTGGAGGGCAGGAATCATTATTGGGGTACCGATAGGCTGGTAATCCTCAAGCACGTCGCTAGTTTCCAGGCATCTCTTCAGGAATGCCTGGGGCAGACTATCAAAAGCATCTTGGGAAGTAGCGGCCTCCCCAGTGGAGGTCGGGGTCTTTGCTTTAGTCTTAGCCTTGGGCCCTGGGTTCCCCCAATCACCCTCGGTAGAAGTTACCACCCTGCGCCGGACCGTCAGTTCAGTAATACAGCAGCTTAGGGGCTCGAGGGCGGAGGACACTGCCCTTTCCAGGGATGCATCAATGGCATCCACCAGGCACATGTGGATAGGGAGAAGGGGCTGTTTCTCCTCAATGGGTTCCCAGGGGTCCATCTCACCTGCCATTAGTAGTTAGGGTTGAGAAAATATAATCAGGTTGGTCCCCTGGAAAAGCAAGGTGCTGTGCCCCCAAGGTCAGTAAGTACTTGCAAATGTGGTTATTAATAAAACCAAACACAACTTCTGGGTCAGAGCTGTCAGGGGAAAGACAAGTTGAGAAGTGTTTTAGCCGGTAAAAATAACACGAAAATTTTCTCCACGGGTGAAACCGCAAGTCTGGAGCCAAAACAGAGTGCCTATTACACTGAGCAAAGAAGCCTCCATCTCCAGCTGAGCATGTGAACAACTGACAGCCTCCTACAGCCGGAAACTGTCAGACGCACACTCGGATGGGAGTTGAGGCACGCCAGAAATGTGAGGAATTCCCCCGCCCTCCTTTTAAGGCGCATGCGGCCCTCCCTCTAGCGAGGTTGGGACAACACCGCGCTACACGAAGGCGGAGGGAGGTAAGGTTTAAGGTCAGAGGCAACGCGTCCTCAGCCAAACACCGCCCCCAAACCAGTGCAGCCTGTAGCAGATGAGGGGGAGAGTCAAAGAACGCCGCAAGCCGCCCGTAATCCACAACGCGGTCGCAGTGCGAAGATAAAAGAAACACTGGGCAATACCAGAGGGAAACAAGGCGCGGTCGCGCAACAACACTAGTTAGTAAAGCAATACCAATGAAACAACAACACTAACAATAGCGATCAGCAATCATGACAAAAAGAAGGAATATCAAAGAAGGCACTTATCTGGCTGCTGAGCAGCGAAGAAAGAGGAAGTGCTGTCCTCTGATATGCCTTATATCGTTATATGGGACTATCTCTATGGTTGGTTGTTTCATCGCAAAGACTCATGGGATTTGTAGTCTTTGGCTGTTGTTTGTCATTAAGGCTGCGAGAGCAATAAAATATGAGAGAGTTCAGCATAATCCGAGCCTCCGTTCCTGACATAGAATATGGAAGGTCAAAATGTGGGTATATTCAGTATCAATCGATTTAAACACATCCTCGGAGGGGGGGCGGGGGGGGTGCATCCAAAAACATAGGAATGATGAGAACTTACTGAGTGGGCCAATCAGGCCTGGAATACCACGAAAGGATATCTTGACAAAACGTAGATTGTCCAAAACCAAGGACCTATTTTACATGCTGCTTGGCTACAAAAAGCCACTGTCTTTCTGAATTGCACTAAAACGATATTCCAAGATGTTTCCTAAGTGACCGTGGCTAGAAGGAAAGCTCTGGCAGAAATAACAATGACACTTGGAAATGGACAGATAAAATTCAAATTGGCATTCCCCAATGCACTGATCTTCACAATCAATGGGAAAATACGATCTGTCAAAACGGTGGAAGAAGTAGAGACTACCTGGGATTACTGAACACAAATTCATGCCTGAAAAGCCTACTACAGGGAGACCACCTCCCAGTTAGCAACAGCAGAGGGAAGAAAAACCACAGCAGACCTAAAGAAGGGGAAAAGGATTAAAGGGTTTTCACAGAAGCTAAGAAGGGGCTGGCAGGGGTTGCTGAACATGGCTGTGATTTCTTCTTTACACGAACATTTTACATGTGATATTGCATATGGTTAATCTCCTGATAGTTGTGTTGATGTTGGGGGGAGGAATCCAAGCCACAACCCAATCCCCAAAGGGGCAATTTTTACAATTGTCTTTGAGCAGCAACATTCTAGTTGCCTACCAGAGCCAGTCTGATAAATGATTTCCTTAAAAGTGCAGACGTTTCCTACACCTCTTTTAAAGTACATTTGTGACCATATCCGCCTGTTTACAAAATACATCCCTATCATAAATGCCTTCACGGAAGGTTTAGCTCAATATGGGCACCCTATGTGCCTCTTTGGTATATCAGGATTGTCCTAAAAAATGAATGGGCTTGCCTTTTGAGTCACTGCATTGATGCTTACTCCAGGTCATATACAGGAGAGTTACTTTACAAGTAGTAATCACTTCCCCACACACGACAAATCCCAGTGCTATCAGTAGAGGAACCTTTAATTCAAGTCCACAGGGACAAGGTAGTCTTATGTACACATCCATGATTCCTTACAAAAGTTGTATCTACTTTTCACTGCAATTAACCCATTGAACGTTCAGCAGTCTTTCAAAATCCTTCACTAGTTCATTTGCACCCAAACACCTTGGGCAATCTATTTTAAAAGGCAACATAGGCAAATGCATTATGCACTGCAATCAGATTTGTTATGCAAATGCAAACAGAATACTGACGAAGATTCGGTTAGCATATTCAACTCATTAACTGAGTGCCACCATGATTTTCTTGACAATATCCAACTTGTGGATATATGCAAAGCAGCAATATGGTCAAATGCTCATTCACTAAACATTTATGTGTGGATATTCGTGCAGAAAGAAAGCCCAAGTGGTATTCTGAAAAAAATAAAATATACAATAATCTAATTAACAATAAGGGAAGTAAACATGTAATATTCCAAACCCAAAATGAGATTATAGACCTATATGACAGATGGTTAAAAGTACGTAACATTTTCCATATTCCATATTCCAGTATAAACATTGGATCCCGATCTGTTCACAACGCCTGAATGGAAGTCAGCACTTTTTCACTCCTGACAAGCCAAGCAAATGCTTTGCCTGCCTTCTAGCTTAAGCAAAGCATCTATTTTTTCTATATGTAACAAAACCTGTCAGCCCCCCCTCATCCTTTGATCATAACCCAATTGTATTCAAAGATTGACTGTTTTCAACAGTTTTTCTCACTTGGAATCTAGCCGAGTCAATTGTCGGTCGTGAACTTTACATTCTAGAACTCTGTCTCCATGCTGAAGGATGGACCCTTTTTTTAAACGTTTGTCTTATTTTAGACCTCTGCCCTCTAAATGCCTTCGAGCAGCAGGACACATTCAAAATGCTTATGCTGGCCCAAGTTTTGTCTGCCCTGTATCTGGAAAATTGGATGGTCGCATTGACCCCCTTGTTCTACCCCAGAAGTGAGGGAGTGGAGCCACATATAGACACTACTCCTGCTCCTGATGTCAATTTCTTTCTTGGCTCTACCCCCTTCTCCTAGGACATGGAGCAGAACAATTAGAGGTACCAGTGTGCAGATCTCCAATTTGGGTACTTTTTAGATGGTAAAAAAGGTCATTACATAGAACTGGAAGGTGTGAGGGCAGTGAGGAATGTGTAGTTAAATAGAGCATCCACCAGAAAGAACGTTACTGAAGGTGAATTACTTGCTCTTCTGATGGATACTTCTAACTGCAGAATCCTCGCCTTTGGGATAGATATCAAATCAGCATCTCCCCAAGGTTCAGAGTCTGTGTAGTGGGCTGAGACTTCAAAGTACTGCAGGGCCGACTGGCAAAATGCCTTTGCTGTCAGACCGGCTGTCAAAGCAGTAGTGCTTGGTGACTGTGTGCACTGACACCCACGTTGCCGCCTGGCAGATGTCAGACAGGCACTCCATGTGCTAACGCAAAGGTAGCAGGTTTAGCCGTGCTAGAATGAGCCCTCAGGCCTTCTGGAGGCTGCTTCTTGGCCAACACGTAACAGATCTGAATGCAGAGAACTTTCCACCGTGACAAAATTCTTTCCGCACCATTTTTCTCCTTTATTTCTACACTAAGAAGACTATGATGATACAAATGATGATACAAAATACCATAAATGGGCCTACAGAGCTACTCAAAGCTACCAGACTACTGAAAACTATAAACTGTGCTTCTCTTTCAAGCCTCAAAAAATCATAACAATTTTAGTAGACCTGCAGGTCTAGTGACTTGAATAATCTACTCAACCTAATTATAATGCTCTTGATCCATAAACTGTTTTCAAATTTTGTGATCTTAGGTAAATATTTTAATTCACTGAGCCGCCATTTTCTTCTTTATCACATATGAGAGCACCTTCAAATACGCAAGTTCAGTATGTCTGCTGTACAAAAAACCCTTTTATTTGTATTTGACCAAACTTTAGGTCCATATATAATACAAATCTAGCCATATATATGATACACATGACCACTGACTTGCCTGTTAGTTCATTAACCGCATTGTCATCCAGGTGGGGGTAAACTATTTTTAAATCATGATTAAAAACTATCACTTTTAATAATTACAAGCATGAAGTGGTAGCACACATATTTACAGTCAGAAGATTTTCCATTGAAATGTCATATTTCCGATTGAAGTGTCTTTACTAATAAAACTATATAGTGTATAACCTTGGCGGCTGGCTTGTACCGAGGGTGGTAGGACACAGACACAAAAAATTCACTTAGCTTTGGAGCACAACGTCTTCCTCCCTCTGGTGTCTTCCAAGAAGCTCCTGATGCAGGAAACTGCACTACCCAATCTAGGAGGCCTGCACTTTCTCTAATTCATCTGTCTAAGATGGCTAGGTTAGAGAACTTTAAAATGCGCATGTCTGGCTGGCCATCCCAAGACGGCCGGCCAAAGAAACATGAGCATTTAAAAATGCACAGCTCCCTACTGCTGTCACTGGGCAGTGCTGGCCCCGCCCCGTTCTGACACTTAGATCAGGATGGGCTGATGAAAAATAGAACGGTAATAAATCAACTTTATCACCGTTTTATTTTTCATCTCAGATGCCTGTAGGGCGACGCTCCCCTGATATAATGTAGGAGCCGCCCCTGGTGTATAATGTGTGGAAATCGAGTTTCTGCAAATATTTGTCATTTGGACTTCACCAAGTAGAGTGTTCTGATTATATTTGCTCCTATTTAAATCTTTGTTTGCTTTACACTATTAAATTACGCGAATGTTGTTTTAGTAAATCCTGATATATTTTGAAATACTTGTTCTATTCATTTACAAGCTTTTTAAATGTGTTTTAGGAAAACAACCTGACATAGGAGGCAGAGGGTAAAGAGACTGCAGGATTGCGAGGCAGCTCTTGCTTTGTTGTACTGTTGAATTTTAACTAGCGATGATTTTTAAAACTTGTATGTATTTCGAATCTGATGTATGAATTGCAAATCGAATTTTAAAACTTGGAACTGCAAATTGAATTTTAAAAACCTAAACGCAGCATTTAGCACAGAGCACTCGAGCACTTTAGAACTGTAAAATTATACATCGCGTCTGACTGATTTAAAAGTCGCCCTGCACCTTCACTTTAATTGTGCTGCGCCGCGCCGTGCTGTCAGCATTTTCACATATGTGTGACAACTTGTTAATGCAGTAATTTAAACCTGGCCCTTGATTACTAAGTGGACCCGATCCGTCTCGGCTTTTGCCGCGGGCACGGCGGGCTCTTTGTTTACCCTACGGCGCTCCGGTAGCCTACACCGGTCAGCGCTACAGACTCCCCGGAAGGCGGTGCCGCCCACTCCTGCATATAGCGGAGTGCGTAGAGCGGACTCGCGCAGCGACGCGCAGGCAGCGCGCCTAAGTCGCGCCAAAGTCAAGCCCTGCCTGTCTGCGCTTGTCCGCGCCAGGCCGGCGACAGGCCAACTTTTTTCTTGAACTCCTGACAGCCCATCGTTGCCTAACAGGTACTAACATTGCTATTTCTACAACTCTTAAATATGATCACTTATACTCGCAAAGAGCTCCTGTCCTTTAACTTGCCCCACACAGCTATCGTTGCGCCTTCTATCAACCTTGGCCCCTCTCCAACTTGTAAACCATTGACCTGCCTTTACGGAAATGTGCGGTCACTCCCTAAGCATTCCCTAGAGATCTGGAACTTATTAGATCAAGAAACCCCAGATCTTTTCTTTATAACCGAAACCTGGCTATCAGAAACATCTGACCCAGATATAGCAGCTGCCTTGCCCTCTGACTATAAAATAGTCAGACTAGATAGAACTGGAAAACGAGGGGGAGGGACCGCAATAATTTATAAAACGGAGATTGAAATTAACATCATTTCCACTCATCTCGAGACTTGGGGAGAGTTTTTAATCTTCTCCCTTATCCTCACTGGTAATAGGTCCTGGAAAGGAGCCCTGATTTACAGTCCTCCAGAGACCAAGGCTAATTTTGCCGCCCAGCTAGTCGACATCCTGGCACCTCATATACTAGCCTGTAAAAATTTCCTCCTGTTAGGCGATCTGAGCCATCACATGGAAATACACGATGACCCGTACACAATGGAACTAATGAATAGTATTGAGTCCCTAGATTTAAGGATACTCGAAACCGACCCCACACATAAAGCGGGTCACACCCTGGATATTATATGTACCAATTATCAAGACTTGCACATCAATGAACTAATTCCTGTTCTATGGACAGACCATGTGATAATGAAATTCACCATTAAAACAAATGAGTCCCCACATGTCCACTCTAAAGAAAAAAAGATGAGCCGCTCATGGAAAAAGATTAACTTAGAAATGTTTGTCAAAACCTTTGCTCCTCCGAGAATAACTGAGGACACTGAGCTAGATAGAGCGGTCTTAGACCTTGACTCCGCAATTAGTAATACCCTGGACATTATAGCTCCTAAGCGCCTAATAAACTGCCCGAAACTGAAATCACCTTGGTTCACTGATGAACTGAAAACTATTAAACAACTCACCAGGAAAGCTGAACGTAAATGGCGCAAATCAAAAAACATTGATGATAAATTACACTATAAAACTGCCCATAAAGAATATATGAACAAAATTGCCAATGCCAAGAAAACCTATCTTGGGGAAAAAATTAAAGCAGCTGGAAATTCACAGACAGAACTCTATGCAATTGTAAAAGACTTCTCAAACCCCATTGCTTGCCAAAAGGCCATTCAGGAATCTCAAGACTGGGCCAATGAACTAGCCACTTATTTCAAAGTTAAAATTAACACAATCCATGAATCATTTCCCACAGAAACAGGCATAATATACCAGGATGATCCCCCCACTAACCCCATACAGCAAAATGTAGCTGATTTCGGAATAATCACTGAGGACGAGGTAACCAACATACTAAAAAAGGCCAAATCAGGTTCCCCTAAAGGCCCAGCGTCCGCCCAGATCTTAGCGAAACTAGCACCTGCCCTGGCTCCTACATTGACCTCCATCTTTAATATGTCCCTAACTCGTGCCTGGTTCCCTACCCCCTGGAAAGAAGCCAATCCTTAAGAAAAATAATGCAGACCCCAAGCAACCGATTAATTACCGCCCCATATCTTTATTACCACTCTTTGGCAAATCCATAGAATCTATTATTAATGCAAAATTGGTAAAATTTCTTGAAAGTCACTCATTATTAGATTCCTCACAATCAGGATTCAGAGCTTCCCATAGCACTGAGACCACATTGATAGAGGTGGTTGACAATATCCGGTTGGCATTGGACTCCAAAAAGTTGGCTATTCTCATCTTGTTAGACCTCTCGGCGGCCTTCGACACCATATCCCACAGAGTCCTATTAAAGCGACTAGCGGGGATAGGTGTCGAAGGCCAAGCCCTTGGCTGGATCCAGAGCTATCTCACAGGCCGCAGCTCTAGGGTCAAATCAGGACCTTTTTCATCAGAAGCCATTGACAATGATAAGGGAGTGCCTCAGGGCTCAATTTTAAGCCCAACCCTATTCAATGTTTGTTTCACCACTGGCCAAAATAAATTAGGGACTTCGGCTTCGACACACTGTCGTACGCCGATGACACCCAAATTCTTATAACTCTTGGCTCTGATCCAACAGAGACCAAAGTGAGATTTAGGAACTGTATGCTAGAAATAAAGGACTGGATGACTAACAATTACCTTATGCTTAATGCAGGTAAATCCGAAATAATGCTTTTCGGTGCGGCCAAATCCTTCTGGTCCCAAGAGTGGTGGCCAACTGAACTTGGTCCCTGCCCATCCCCTAAAGATACTGTTCGGAATCTGGGCTTTACCCTTGATGACAAGCTGTCCATGGTCCCCCATACAAACAAATTAGTACACACCTGCATAGGTCTTATGAGGACCTTAAAGAAAATATTTAAATGGCTACCCCTATGCTATCGCAAACCATTGATTCAAGGCTTAATTACTAGCCGCCTTGACTACGGCAATGCTCTCCTCGCGGATGCAAACGAAGGCACACTAAGTAAACTGCAGACACTCCAGAATGCAGCAGCCAGATTGGCCCTCGACCTACCTCCACGCACTTCCTCTGCCCCTTGCCTGAAAAAACTGCACTGGCTTCCAGTCAGAAAGCGCATAAGGTTCAAGATCTGCTGTCTAGTGCATAAATCACTAAATGGACAAGGCCCGAAATACTTAAAAAACAAACTTCAAGAATACTGCCCAGAAAGAACTTTACGATCTTCAAATAAATATCTCTTGAAGATTCCTAGAGTTCGTACTGTTAGAAATGGAGACAGAAGTTTCTCAAAGGTTGGTCCTTTGGCATGGAACTCCCTGCCTTCAGCTCTAAGATCCAATCAGAATCACATAATCTTTCAGAGAGAACTTAAAACTCTTCTATTCAAGACAACAGTATAACTTCCTCTCCCCTCTGCATCTCCCATACCCTCTGCCAGCGCTATGAGACCTAATGGTGAAATGGGCGCTCTACAAAAACAAATACAAATACAAATCTTACAGTTTCACAATGATAGTTTGACAGCTCACTTGGCAACAACCTCTGTTATAAGAGAAAGTAAAGACTATTATCAGGATAAGATAAGAAACAATTGGTATATAGACAAACTGACATTTGACCAGAAAGCAAATTTGTCAAGATGAAAACAAGATTTAAAGGCGTCTTTAATGCTTATTCACCTTCTGAATGAACAGAACACATGTTCCTTCCAGCTAAAGTTCACTCACCAGAACGGACGAGTAGGTGCTAAAAATAGCTTGACCTGATCAAATCTGACTCACTACAGCGAGTGGGCGAGTAGATGTTTCGAGTCCTGTAACTCTCTCTCTCTCTCTCTCTCTTACACCACACTGCTAAGTGCTGCGTCCCGTAACACGATAACCACACTTTGGCGGTCATTTTGCAGGGCTTGGAAGCACTTCCCACTTAAGATCAAAACACAGCACCCTTCCAACAGTACAACCTTGCTTGCTCGCTGCCCATATAGGCAAGTACCTCAATGTCCCACCTCTGGATAGTAAGGGCCAAATAAATGCTGCAATACTGTACTGTTTTTCATTAAATATAACAGAGGTTCATTAAAACATAGAGCCTGAACTATTAAAGAGTTTCACCTGTTTTCCATTAATAGCAAACAACATTCTCATAAATTGATGACTTAGAAATCTGTGGATGTACTTATAATATATTGTATAGCAAATTTCTCAAATATAAACGTGCTTAAACAAGATTAGGGTTCATCTGTAATAATATATCCAAGATGGGGTTGTACTATTACAGGGAGTATAATACAGCCTGATATTGGCATGCTTTAAAAATGGAATTACTTGTGTTCTACAATATTCCAAAGTCCACAAAGGATGATCCCTCATCATTGTACAAACTATAGTATTACAACCCACAGTGATCAACACTGCACTAAAGAGTAAGAGTGCAAAGAAGAGTGGTGGAGGAAAACAAACTTCAAAACACAAGATGCTCTATTCAAATAGCCAAAGGTACCTCCAGTGTCCTACACCATAATGTTCATGCCCAGGCTTTGATTTTCTGCTCCAGTGTTTTGTAACTGGTTATCTTAACAAATTTCATTAGGTACCAAATCTACAAATACTGTATGAAAGTTAAAAGTGATGCATGACCATTTGTTACTTTCAGTGTGTGTTTTCATTTGCTTTTTCTATTTTAATTCATGTTGTTTTACTTAAATATTCAAATTCAGATATGATGGATTCTGTATTATTTATGGCCAACATCTCCATACGCAGAGCTGCTTGCAGCACACAAAATAGACATGGCGTTCAACACGGAAACTTGGGCAGATAGTACGTCTGACCCTGAGCTCTCTCTAGCCATTCCTCAAGGTTATACGCTAACCAGAAATGATAGACAAGATAAGCGGGGAGGAGGACTAGCGATTATTATTAAGGATACCTTTCTGATAAACAGCTCTACAATAGGAAGCTATCCTGATTATGAATTGCTTTCATTTAGAATCACAATAAGCGAAAATTATACATTTAATGGTACATTGCTGTATAGACCGCCGGGGGCAAAAAATAAGTTTGAAGAGACAATTAGTGACATTATTGAATCTAGAATTTTTCGATCTTAGGCAATTTTAACTACCATCTAGAAAATGCAAACGACCAATGTACAGTCTCGCTCCTAGAGTTGATGGCCAGTGTCTTGATGCAACAGTTGGTCAAGTACTCAACTCATGAGGCCGGTCATACCCTAGATGGAATATTCACATCTAATCCTCAACTGAAGGTGCAGGAGGTTCTGCCAATCCCATGGTCTGACCATAAGGCCATTCGGTTTGTACTTACCTCTTATCACCATCTCACACACCCTCACATCACCGTTAGGACTTTCAAAGGGCGATATTGGAAGAATATCTGCCCACAGCAGCTGCAATTAACACTAGCAGCTTCCAAACCGAACCCAACGCCTGAAGCCAATGTAGCCACTAACAATTTTACCAACTGGTTTGAAGCAGCAATAAACACCCTAGCGTCAGAAAAACTTTCACTAGTAAGCGGACGAAAAGATCATTAACCTGGTTCTGTGACACACTGCGTATCCAGAAGCAACTCTGCAGAAAAGCAGAGAGGCGCTGGAGAAAGACTTATGCAGAAGCCGAAAAAATCATATATACACAGTCTCTGAGCAAATATAAAAAACTGATCTTGGATAAAAAAAAGCAGCTATTGTTCAGAGAAAATTAGGCAGGCGGGCAACTCGTGTAAAATACTTTTTCACCCTTAAAGGAATTAGTAACACTACCCTCTCCATTAGTACAGAACAGCAGTGGGGCATTCTGCAATCGACTTGCAGACTTGTTTAGGGACACGGTGCTATCTCTCTACAATTCCTTTACAGAAAAGGGTATTGATCTTCAAGAGAATCAAATCTCCACACCACCTAGATGACCTGGTTACGGCCTGAAGTCTTTCATTCCACCCAATGTAGAACAGATCTCGCAGATAGTCAGATCAGTAAAATCAGGGGCACCTTCAGACCCATGCCCTCCTAAAATATTCCACCTGGCATCTGATGATATCAGCGAGCAACTCAGCCTACTTTTTAACGAGATCATCTCCCCTTGCTAAAAAAACAAACCTGGATCTCATGACCATAATAATTACAAACCCATATCAAGAATCCTGTTCGCAGCTAAGGTTCTGGAAAAGATCATCAACTCCCAACTCACGCAATTCGTATCCTTGAAAAATCTGTTAGACTCCTCGCAATACGGTTTCCGGCAAGGGCACGGAACGGAGAGGGCCCTGGTCATGGCAGCAGAGGAGTTCCGCTCCACGCTGGATTCCGGTGCAAAGGCTGTCTTGATCCCATTGGATCTTTCGGCGGCTTTTTACACCGTGAACCATGACATTCTCACTAAAATGCTCCAGAAGGTGGGAGTCTCAAGCTAAGTTTGATCAAATCCTACCTAAACAACACGTGGCAATTTGTTTAGATCTGCGACTCCAGTTCAGAACAATTTACACTTCCATGTGGGGTTCCGCAGGGCTCATCACTGAGGCCTACTTTGTTCAATCTATACGTCACCCCCTTAACTGATGTCATCAGGCAGTTATGCTTCTCATTGGTATCTTACGCGGACAATACCCAGATTGTAGTATCCATCTCAAGCAATCTGGAGGAAACGGCGGCCCGTTTCAGTCAGTGTATATCCCACATGGACCACTGGATGAGCACAAACTGCCTAAAGCTTAATGAAAGCACAACAGAGGTTCTCCTGTTGGGATCCAACACTTCCTTTAGGTCTCAGAACTGATGGCCTCTGGACTTGGGAACTCTTCCCACCCCAGTGCGCATAGCCAAAAATCTGGACTTCATCTTTGACGACAGACTCACCTTCCAACATCAAACTAATAAAGTTGCCACTCAGGTTCACTTAACACTAAAATTAATACGGTAGGTGAAACCATATATTCCCCCAGCTGCAGTAAAAACATTGGTAACAACCTTACCAATGGCCAGACTGGACTATGGAAACATCCTTTATTTGGGCCTCCAGAAACACCACATGCTTAAATTGCAGTGGGTTCAAAACGATGCTGCCAGGATGTTGCTTAATATTCCTAAGTTCCATTCTGTGTGCCAAGGCCTAAAAAAGATACACTGGCTCCCTGTAAAAAAGAGAGCTGAATTCAAAGCCTTGTGTCCAGTTTTCAAGGCTCTACAAGGAACAGGACCTACATACCTGAAACAGCATTTACTGTGGTACCATCCAGCCAGAATGCTTCACTCAACTCAGAGCAAACTTCTCCAGATACCTAAATTCAGGAAAGTTCATTGGGGAGGAAGTAGTTTTCTCCTCAACACTGTAAAATTGTGGAACTCACTTCCTTTAGCTATAAAAAACTGCCCAACATTACTCTCCTTTAGAAAAGCATTGAAAACTTGTTTTTTCTCAAACTAAATCTTAACCTATTACTCATTTCTGGTAGATTTCTCCGCTGCAGCACCTAGACGCCCCATGGCATTCGAGCTCTAAATACATTTCAAATTCATTTCAATTCACACAGAGTACTTGGTTAGACTGTAAACGTATGCAGCCAATGTACCTACCAAATTGTCTCACCAGGCAATTTTGAGAAATATAAAGGAGCAACTCAGTTCAGGAATGGCTCATTAAAATCCAGCCCATGGTTTTCTTATCTCAAGAGCTCAAACATTCCTAGTGATGGTGCTTTAATGTTTTTTCTTCCTAGGGGGGTGTAAATAAGATGTACCATGGTGTGCGTGACTATGATAAAAGCCTTCCAAGAGTCCACCTTGTTATGGAGAAAGGTGACACTGTTTTCTTTCATCCGCTACTTATTCATGGCTCTGGAATGAACAAGACTACTGGATTCCGCAAGGTATGCCATTTATTTAAAAATAAAACTAATAAGAGTGATGCTGTTTTTATATGCTACAACACATATTTATTATATAGTACCAACTGTATCAATGTTATGGTAAATGATCTCTACCTTGAAGCATCAAGAGGATTTAGGGAAGGTAACACAGTAAAGCGTTAAAGGGAACAAAGATAAGTAAATTGTATTGAGGCCTACATTGTTAATTACAACAAGGGGTGGTGATGGACAGAGTCTCTGAATTAAGCAGAATACTCTCACCCAGTCAAGAGATCAGGGCTAAATCCAACACCGTTTTTTAGCTCATTGCACCATCCCAGTTTCAGAACCTGGCTGTATGCAAATTAGTCTGTCCCTGGCCCAGTGCATCATGGGAACAGGGCAGACCAGACTACAAAAGCCAATTCTTACACTGGGAAGGAAACAAGCTTCCGGGGACCGGTTTCTGGCATTTCAGCCGTCTTCGGCCCGGCTTGCTTGAATCCTGATGGTGCAATGAGCAAGGGACTCACATCTGAGTATACCCTTCCACGCTTCAGGTGGACAAAAATATTTACAACAAGGGGTGGTGATGGACAGAGTCTCTGAATTAAGCAGAATACTCTCACCCAGTCAAGAGATCAGGGCTAAATCCAACACCGTTTTTTAGCTCATTGCACCATCCCAGTTTCAGAACCTGGCTGTATGCAAATTAGTCTGTCCCTGGCCCAGTGCATCATGGGAACAGGGCAGACCAGACTACAAAAGCCAATTCTTACACTGGGAAGGAAACAAGCTTCCGGGGACCGGTTTCTGGCATTTCAGCCGTCTTCGGCCCGGCTTGCTTGAATCCTGATGGTGCAATGAGCAAGGGACTCACATCTGAGTATACCCTTCCACGCTTCAGGTGGACAAAAATATTTACAACAAGGGGTGGTGATGGACAGAGTCTCTGAATTAAGCAGAATACTCTCACCCAGTCAAGAGATCAGGGCTAAATCCAACACCGTTTTTTAGCTCATTGCACCATCCCAGTTTCAGAACCTGGCTGTATGCAAATTAGTCTGTCCCTGGCCCAGTGCATCATGGGAACAGGGCAGACCAGACTACAAAAGCCAATTCTTACACTGGGAAGGAAACAAGCTTCAAGATTATGCTTGTTGGGATGAGGTTGAATGTGAAGGTTTGAACAAGTGGAGGTAGACAGGGAAGCTATTGCATAGTGAAGTTTATGAATGGCTGGTGTGTTTAAGGCTTTTAGCAGAATAGAAACAGTTATTGTTAATATTATATTGTCAGTAAAGGATATATTTGAAAGAGTTTGAGCCCTCTCCTTGTTTGGTCACTGCATAACGTCTTTGACTCAGATTATGTTCCCATCCTGTTTAAATCCTAGAATAAAGCTATGCACTTACTGATATTGCTTGCCTGGCTTCCGTGAAAATAGGGATATGAGGAAAAACTAGAACATCACAGGACTAGTGTATTCCATACCATACTTTTCGAAAGCCACAGCGGTGAGCCAAAATGTGGCAGAAATCTAACAGCCTCTCAAACAAAGTCCAGTTACAGAAAGCCAGAAGGTCTTCTAGACATCTGTGATTTCCACAGTTATACATGTTACGCCTATATTATTCTGAAATCCAATTCACTTTTAAGAAAAACTTTTACCATGTTTAATGAAGTTGAGAACCCAGTACAATTCTGCCAGCCTAACTGCCTCTTTAGTCCCTTGCTCAGGATTTCATCATCAATAAAATCACAAAAATTGGCTGAAAATCTCTTTTCAAGTATGCTTATAAATGGGATCTAAAGGGTGCTTGCTGACAAATGGTGAGGGCAACCGTGAGTGGCACTCCCAGTTATCCAAGTTAAGTTCAGCTTTTCACTGATTGCTTTTCATAATTGTGTAACACCTATTGTGGAACTGCAACTCAACTAATCGTAAGGGAAAATCCTTGTCCTTCTAGAGCTAGAGAGGGTTTTACAAGTGCAAGCATTTTCCTAATGCTTCTTTCGGGGCTTTAAGTGGGATGAAAAACTGAAGGGCCTCTAAAAGGGGTGTGACAACCTGATAAAGGGGTGTGTCTAATCCACCCAATTAGGAGCGTGGCCTAAATCATTGTACCTAGCATTGTGTACTTAAGAAAATCATGAGGTATCACTCAGCAAAGGATGATAAAAGAAAGCTCAGTATGGTGGGGTTCAAGTTTGCTTCTAATGTGTGTAAGTAATGAAGGAAATAACCAGAAATAGGGTCACCCGGGTCACTTGTGACCACCTCTCAGCTTTCCAAACAAATGAAGAGTCGGTTTGACAGTAGAGAATATAAACCCATCTTATTTATTAGTGTTGCGCTGCAGCAGAGCCCAGTCTGACCAGCCTCATGAGATAGCTGCAGAGGGACTGACTCCCCCCAACATGACATAAGATATTATACATTTTCAAATCTCTAAGAACCCACCTAGGCTGGAAAAATCCAGTCCATGCACCAGCAAACAAAGGAGGCACAGAAGAATGAGCTGCAGTCCTGAGACCGGGTACATGTTATCTTCACTCCAAGGTTATTTCGCCTATGCCTGCCATTCTAGAAGGTGGGAACGATCCTCTCTAGCAGCAAAGGTATGCCACAATAGAGAGTACATTAATTAGAGCAGCTGAACTGGGCCTTGTAGGAACACAAGCAAAGGTGCATGGAGACAGTTTTCTGCTGAGACAAGCAGTATGAGGCAGGAACTTAGCTGCGGTTATGAAAGAAAATGGCGGTTACTAATAAAATGGTGCCATGAATGCTTACTTAACACAGAATAAAACACGAGCAATGGGACAATAATTTCAATTCTAACAGTAACTTGGTTATTGAAGTGCAAACGCTTCCCTTCTGGCTTATTTATTTATTTAAAAAGTTTTGTATAGCGCGAACAAGACCCCGAAGGCTGGATTCCACTTCAGTGTGCTGGCTGGTCACTTCCTCTAAAAGGGCAGAGCAGGATCGCACTGGTGGTTGGATGCTGCTGGTCCTCTACTGGGAGCTCTGACTCCAGTGAGAGAGCAGGGTTGTGGTGGTCCCTTCCGGTCCCTGGAATTTCAGACAATCTGATTTCCTCTTTGGCTGGCATGACAATGTTGTTGCTGTTCTGCCTCTGGCGTTGCAGACAGGGAATGGAAATCCAGAGAGAAATTGTCTCTTTAAAGGATCCCCTTCCCGCCTCAACATACACTTGGAGTGACGTCACCTGCACTGCTCCATTAGTGAAAAGTGAGCACGAGCACATGTTTTTGACACTAGTGCCCATGCTGACTCCAAAGCTACCGCTTGTGCAAAAACCAGATAGTCTGTGCCAGGGCACGTAAAAGCAGCCTGATAGGGACCCGTTTCAATGTGCCCTTTTAAAAACTAAGAAAACACAAGGAGATAAATGATGGACAGGGCGCTGAAACTTTTCAAATACTCACCCCCAGTCACAGATCTGGGTTGAATCCATCATCATTCTTTAGCTCATTTCACCACCTCAGTTCCGACGCAGCTATATTCAAATCAGACTTGACCCTGTGTCTCATGGGAACAGTCCAGCCTGAACTACCAAGCCAGGTCTTCCCAGAACCGGAAACAAGCATCTTTGGACCGGTTTCAGGGTAACTCCCCTCATCAGCCATGCAAGCTTGATTCCAGTGGGAATGTGAGCAAGAGACCCACATCTGGGCTCACCCTGCCAACATAGGGCGAATGAAGCAAACACAAGGAGACGATGGACGGAATGCTGAAACTTTTCAAACACTCACCACCCTTTTAAAAACCCGGCCCATTAAAGCCCTGTCTTCCTTTCTGGCAAAGGTTCTTGAAATGATAATGAATGCTCAACTATGGGAACCAGAAGAATGGTAAGAAAACTGAGCTAGTAGTAACTTGATTCGTAACATCTTAAAGAAGCGTGATCTAGTTCCTAAATCTTTCATGACAGACCTATTCTTGATATCATCTTCACAAAACGAAAAGCAACTATCGTCCGCCTGGCTCCTTTCTGTAACCTTTTATCTTTAATGTTTGATGGCTTAGTGAATTGATGACAATGACACTGTAGAGGCATTGTGTTTGACCTCATGATCACAGGTTCCAATCCTGGAGGGTCCACTAAGCCTTTCATACTTCTGAGGTTGACAAATGAGTACCATTGCGTTGGGTAACAATAAGCCTCTGTTATTCAGTGCAAAGGTACCCTGTAGTGAACGTGCACTTTACAAGTTCTGTTAATGCATCTGGTTTCTCCATCCTTGGTGAGCAAAATTAACACCTTGCTTCTTGTCGATTCTTTAAAAGCTGTTCAATCTAACAACTCAAAAATTCTCCTATCCATATCGTGAGTCACAGGCTTGATTCCATTTTTATTAACTATGCCTTCATTAAAGTCAAGAATGCCCTTTCCTTTAACTTGGTCTGACCATGCAACATCTCCTTTTTAATGTTATTTCTTATGGTTACTTCTTTATGCAGGTTCTTCCCATTCTGAATATCCCAAGCACTGGACTGGATCCAGATCTTTCCAGTAGCCCATCTACCTGGTAGAGGCTGCTGGCTACTCATTTGTGCCAGTAAGGACACCACTGTGACTTCAGTGGAGCCATAAATCACCCATCTAGGTGTCCTAACATCAGTTACCTTTTCATTTCCCTTTTTTCTGTCCTTTCAACGCCCATCCTCATCAAAGACTTTGATTCATGCCACACTAACATTTTTTGGTAACAGTGCTAAATGTCCCCATAGTCTCTCTTCCTCACCGCACACATTCAAGGTTTAAACTCTTTAGGAACTTTGAGGACCAGATCTCAATCACGAACCCTCATAGCATTTGTCTTTGGTGCCAGGGATCAGACAATGTCACCGCGCCATGGTGCTCATGCTTGAGCATGCACCCTAAGGCAATAAAAGAAGCCAGAGTTTGTAATGAGCGCCAGGCCAGATGAAAGCGTGCACCTCGTTCAAATTCCTCTGAGTAACCATCCTCAAAGTCGTTGAAAGAAATGCAGGTAAAATATATAAACAAGCGGAAGCACAGTGATACCTCCAAGCAGTGTTCTTGAGTGAGTTCTCCCAGACATACGATGAACCTTTCAGAGTTGTCATCTGAGCTGGACAACTGTCTGAAGGGAAGGACCCACTGTGTTATTGGCTCTGACTCCGATGCCTAAACTTTCTCCTCAGGATCCACCTTGAGGCCCACAGGTTCTGCTCTCTAAAAGCTAAGTTTGATATATTCAGATTGGCCCTGGTCCCCCCCTAAAGTGCTATTGAGCACCATGGGACCTGTTTAAGGTGGCATTCTGACTTCTGCTGGCGAGTCTTCCCACAACTATTGCACTAAGTCTAGTACTAGCGCAGCCACCTTCACTAGCATAGCTTCTTGTGACACCACAGCTAGCACCGCCAATTCTGATTCCAGCTCCCCCTCCCAATCCCCTACGCTGATACGGGTCCTGACAGCTCATAGTCTGAGGTTGCACGTCCTTTAGTGGACCATACTTTCCTGACCCTAGGCCATCCCATTAAGCTCACGAAGGGAGGCCTAGTGTTTAATTGAGGAGCTACAATATAGGGAAGGATCAGTCAGTTGAATCAAGTTGGTGTAGTGACACTATCAGCACCTTATTCGGCAGTGATTTGGATCCCTTGGAAGACATCAGAACAAATGATAATAGTGAGATCGGCCGTCTCAGACTCAGATTTTCAGGCCTTGAGAAATTCTAATGTCATTGACACATCCCCCAAATTGGAGATGGGCAATCCTTCGGGCCAATATTCTCAGCGGTCAGTCTAGCCTTAAAATCCCTTAATGCAGGGGGGGAAGAAAAAAAGCCCTTCCCCACCGACGCCATGTCAGGCAGAGGACCCCGTAATCAAAGCACCCAGGCCAAACTGGACAAGTATGCCTATGACAAACGCCCCCCACCACGGCAGGAGGGACGCACATCCACAGATAAAGGCACGGAGAGTGAGGGACCTAAAAAAGTAACACTAGAGGACATTATGGCGGCTCTCTCGAGCGTCCAGGCCACAGAGAGAACAATCTCAACGGATGTTACGTTGCTATGTGCGGATTTTCACAAAATGGCAGACCGTGTAAAAGAGGTGGAAATAGTAACTAAATCCTTAGTGGCAGACACTACTGAGTTGCAGAACCCTTTGTCACGGCTAGAAGTAGAGAACAAGCACCTGGCGGAAAAGCTCAATGACCAAGAAGGGCGCTCACGCCGCAACAACGTACAAATTCTTGGCATACCAGAACGCGAGGGTACACAGGCCATGGACCTTTACGTGGAGGAGTTGGTCAAAGCACAACTACAACCCAAAGGCCTCTCCAGCTTTTTTTCAGTTGAAAGAGCACATAGGGTCCCGGGCGGGAGACCAAAACCAGGAGAACCGCCAGGCCAGTACTTGCTAGACTCTTTAACTTCCGCGACCGAGACGCCATTTTACAAACAGTGAGAGTCTCTCCACCGCTACAGATTAACAACTCGTCAATTGCCTTTTTTCCGGACTACACAGTGGCAGTCTCCCGCCGCCGCCGCAGCTTCCTGGAGGTAAAGAAAGCACTAAAAGCGCAAGAACTGCCCTACTCTATGTTGTTTCCAGCTCGCCTCAGAGTAGTGGCAGAGGGCAAGACATGGTTCTTCGAGACCCCAGAGGAGGCATATGACTGGCTGGAGGGCTGGCGGCGAGTTGATAGCTCAAGACGCGGAGGTAGGGGCCGTCGAAACCAAGATGAGGAAGACAACGCAGACAATTCCACAATGAGAGACCCGGGCCCGGCCCACTCACCACGGACAGAAGCAGAAATGACCGGTCAGGGATAAGCCCCTAAGCCTGATTCTCCCGGGAAGACCACTCCTATCCGTACAATGTAATAATCGTGCCGCCTTGGATATCGGACTGAAGCGGGCCATGGAGGAGAAGAAGGGATAAGGCCTTCGCTGGACTCTTTACCCCCATCAAGCAAGTACTATGGTTGGGGTGGGGAAAAAGCACTCTGCTGAGTTGGGGAGGTGGGCGGTTTTTTGCCCATTAAGCAGGGAGGCAGGGAGGGAAAGGGAGTTTCGAGGGGCGGTAATTTTGTTTTTGTTTAGTATAATTGTCATTTGTACAGGCAGTGATGATAGAGCAGGGGAATGTTTAAACAAATATTCAATGTGGGAGTGGGCCGAGCTACATTATACAGTATCTATACACAACATCTATGGCACCAGTTTCGCAACCTGACAGAGTCCTAGGAATGCCCCGGGACGCCCCGACCGCCCCTCTAAAGATTGTGACATGGAATGTTCGAGGGCTGGGGGACAAAATAAACAGAGGGCTGGTATTGCAGGCCCTGAAACGTCAGGGCCCCACTTTGGCACTACTGCAGGAGACACATCTCGCAGGGACGACGTGTAAGGCGCTGGACAGATGGGGGTACAAAATGGTAATACACTCTGAATTCACGTCGGGCTCCAGAGGAACAGGTATTTTGATAGGGAAAAGTTCCTCCTTCATGGTCCTTCAGACTAAAACCGACGACCAGGGGCGGTTTGCAGCACTACAGGGTCAATGGGAGGGAAGACTCATTGTTATTGTATCAGTATATATTCCACCGGCACTTCACGCAGTGGCACTCCCGGCACTTAGTGACTTTCTCCTGGCACTGCCGGAGGGGGACCTCATTATTGGGGGGGACTTATACGCGGTATTAGACGCCACCACAGAGAGATACCCAGCTAGACACCTGACGGCGGGCGCCTCTTGCTTCCAATGCTTTGTGGAGGCGATGGGACTCATTGATGCTTGGAGGTACATACACCCTACGACTTACCAATACACATTCCACTCCACGGTGCACAACAGTCTATCACGGCTGGCTTACTTCCTGACACCGGGTACCAATATAGAATATGTAGAAGAGGTTGATTTCAAGCCCCGTGGCATTTCGGATCATTCCCCAGTGATACTAACATACTCCTACCGCCACAGGTCCCGCCAGAGACTATACCCTATATACCCCGGTCATCTTCGTATCCATAAGATTAAAAAAGAACTCCATAGGGCCACAAAATATTTCTTTGCAGAAAATGATACATCGGTGAAATTACGCTCCACATTATGGGAGGCATATAAAACCGTCCTTAGAGGACAGGCGATAGCGTCGATCACAGGGCACAAAAGGGAAAAACAGAAGGAACTGTTAGACCTAGAATTAATATTACAGGCCGCAGACGCCAACTACTCGGCAGACCCCACACCAGAAAAGGCACACACATTACATCTTCGGCAGCAGCAATATACAGAACACCTACAAGAAAGGGTGAGACTTAATTTGACTGCAACCCAACACAGGATATACGACATAGGCGATAAGGCTGGGAAAATGTTAGCCTGGCTGGATAAACGAGAGAGTGGCACCAGAAGTATACATCATATACGACAAGAGGGGGGACAACTCACGACGGATCCGGGATTAATAGTGGCCACACTAGCAGACTACTTTCGAATAGTCTACACACCAACCTCAGCGGTGACAGAGGAAGAGGTACTGGAGTCTCTTCGGTCGTTGGATATGCCAACACTGACACAAGAAGCTTCCCTAGAATTAGAAGCGGCCCCAACGGTTGAGGAGCTACAGTTAGCGATTCAGTCGTTAAAATCTGGAAAAGTGCTCGGACCTAATGGGATTCCCATAGAATGGTATAAACAATCAGCGGAGACCATGAGCCCACATCTGTTGGCAATGTATAACGAAAGTTTGGAAAAGGGAGAGCTGCCACTGGATCAACGCATTGCGACAATAGTGGCAATCCCAAAACCCGGTAAAGACCCATCCAAATGCACCTCCTATCGCCCGATATCCCTGCTAATCGCAGAAGCTAAAATCTTGGCCAAACTGTTGGCGAACCGACTGACATCACAATTGCCACACCTAATACACCCTGACCAATCAGGTTTTATGCCCAACAGGAATACATCCCTTTATCTTAGACGACTGCATGGAGGTCTGGCAAAAGCTCCCTCATTATTAGAACCGGCGGTGGTATTGTCGTTAGACGCGAAAATGGCGTTTGATATGGTGGAATGGCGGTTTCTATTTGGACTCCTCCCTCATCTGGGATTCGGTCCCAAATTTTGTGCTTGGGTGAAACTCCTATACACGAGACCTCTGGCTCAGGTGACGGCTAATGGGCATTTATCGGGTTAAATACCATTAGCAAGAGCTACACGCCAGGGCTGCCCATTGTCGCCGCTCTTGTTTGCGCTTGTGTTGGAACCACTGGCGACATTGATTAGGAAGGCTCCACTGTTGAAAGGTATTAGATGGCAAGAGAGCTGGGAAGATCGTATCTCCCTATACGCCGATGATATACTGGTGTACCTCACGGACCCGGAACACTCTATAACAGTGCTCCTTGATATATGTGATGCTTTCGGGAAGGTGTCAGGATATACCATAAATTGGTCCAAAACGACGCTTTACATACTGAGGGGGCATCCACCACAATTGCCAGAAATTTGCCAGTTAGTAATGGCTGATAGTTCCTTTAAATACCTCGGACTTCATATCACCCAGGATGAGGCAGAATTCCATCTCAAGAATCTGACGCCCCCCCTGGAGCGCTTGAGGAGAGATGTGGTCCACTGGGCGTCTTTGCCTCTTACACTCCTCGGCAAGGCAGCACTATATAAGATGATGGCCTTACCCCGGTTTCTCTACGCCCTGGATAACACACCTTTTTCGGTCCCACCCCGATACTTCAAACAATTGGCTGCACAAGTATCAACACTTCTCTGGGGAAACCGGCCCGCTCGTATAGCGCAGGCGAAGTTAAATAAAAGTTGGTACGACGGCTGGTTAGCTCTCCCCGATATGCAGCTGTACTACTGGGCGGCACACCTCAAGGTTGTTAACCAGTGGATACATGCACCCCAACATGACCCAGCATACAAGGCAGACAGAGCGCAGTTGGGTGAACATAACATATTAGCAGTTCTCTATAATAAAGGGTTAACGCTGAAACTAATGGGCCCCACACGACACACGGCTGTCATATGGCACACAGCACAAGCACGGCTGGGTTGGAGAGGTGTTATAACCAAACTCACCCCACTTTGGGACACAAAAAAACTGGGACAACTACGAAACAGCAAAGGATTTACACAGTGGGACAATATAGGGATCTCCACAGTGGGAGACTTGTGGGACAAGGGCACAGTGGTATCTTTCACCCAACTTCAACAACAATATGAACTGGGCCCAACCGAGACCTATCGTTATGTACAGATTAGGCACGCGATACTAGCTGTGATCCCGCCAAATACTGAAGTCCCCGAGGCCTCCCCACTAGAAGACCGACTACTGACTGATTACATGGAAAAGAAAGCCACATCCCTCACCTATCGAAAACTGATCAATAATCTGCCAGACCCGCTGACCTCTTTACGGGACAAGTGGGTGACAGACTTGGGAGACATTGAGGACTCAGAATGGCAGGAAGCCCTGGCTTCACCCAGGGAGGTAGGAATCCCCGCACGTCTCCGACTTGTACAACTTAAAATCCTACACCGAATCTACTACACCAGACTTTTCATGCATAAAATACATAGGGCACAAGACCCATATTGCCTTAGAAGATGTGGTGAGGAGGGATCATTCATACATACCATATGGGATTGTGCAGCGTTGGCAGAATATTGGAGACAAGTAATGCGAACAATATCCCAGGTCATGGAAATGTCACTGATACCAGAACCGCGTAGGTGCCTACTTAACATATGGGAACCTAATGATCTCTCCCGTCATGGGCAAATATGGGTCACACTGGGACGAATGGTGGCGAAACGGAACATCGCACAGAAATGGGGCGCGTCGGAGTTGCCCTCGTTGATAACGTGGTGTTGAGATATGGATCTGACTATGGTAGCAGAATGCACAGTATATGCTAGTCGGGGTAGCCCACGTAAATGGACAAAGATTTGGACAGCCTGGAATACATACCGAGGGGATATATGTGACCCACTTCCAGAACCTGACAGTGATAGTTCAGATGAAGATTAATAGGGTGGGAGGTATGCAGAGGATAGTATCACGGATAGGATTGTCACATCGTTACATAATGTATTGCTGGTATAGACTGGACAGGGCTGTAAACTTCCATATGCTGATTGTACTATATGATTCTCTATGTATTGTCATCATTGCCGATTTGTTAATAATGTTAATAAAAACTTTTTTTTTTTAAAAATCCCTTAATGCCATTTGCCTTCTGAAACAGGGCATGCCCTCTGAGATTTGGCACAATTAATTGTACGGAATTTACCTGAAAACCTTAAGGACCTTGTTGGACCCGGCCTCATGGCGTGGTCCTACCCCTCCCGCAGGGCGGGCCCAGGACGACATCGGCCCTCCACCCAGCATCGGGCAGCCCTTTTGCCCGACACTGCACGCCCCAACATTGCTGGTCCGGCCCCCATCCCGGACCCCCACTACCGACCTGGCTCCATCGTGGGCCCCTCACGACCTAAGCACGAGGCCGCGCCCGACTCCATCTTGGGCCCACCACGTCACGACCACGTGACCTCGGCCCCGGCCCAGGCCCCAGCGAAGCCCAGACATCGAGGCACCAAGATCCACCCAGGTGGTCGAGTGGCCACTCGACAGATCCCGGAGAAAAGGGTGTTTCGATGGCCCTCCAGCCGTCCCCGGACGCCTGGTTTCGATCGCCCTCCGGCCTCCCTGGGCGCTGGCTCCACCCCCCTGCTGGGTGTCTGGACACCATCATCCCGGCCCCTCTGACCCCCAGGCGCGAGGGTCCGGACATCAAAGGACTCCAGTCCTATATCTGGGCCAGCCCTGGATTAGGACGTCAGTTGTATCCTGGACTGGAAGCCCTGCTGACGCTGTCACGGCCGACACCAGAAGAACTCCTTGCCTGTAACCTGAAGAAACCCTGAGAGCCTGCTGGCGCTGCCGCGGCCCACCTTTGCTGCACCTGAGAGCCTGCTGGCGCTGCCGCGGCTGAACCATCTTGAGAGCCTGCTGGCGCTGCTGCGGCCGAACCACCTGAGAGCCTGCTGGCGCTGCCGCGGCTGAACCATCTTGAGAGCCTGCTGCCGCTGCCGCGACTGAACCGTCTTGAGAGCCTGCTGGCGCTGCCGCGGCTGAACCATCTTGAGAGCCTGCTGGCGCTGCCGCGGCTGAACCATCTTGAGGGCCGGCTGGCGCTACCGCGGCCTCCTCGCTGTTAAGACCACCTGTCGAGTCCTGCTGGCGCTGCCGCGGCTCAACCTCTCGGAACCCCCGGCTCGAGGATTGAGAGCTGTGCGCAGGGTATCCCTTCCTGTATCCATACCGAGACTGTCCCGCTACCCTGTCCCTTTTACGAGACTCTACAGATCCCTCGATCTGCCTGTATATACCGCTGAGACCCAGCAACCTTTATTCTTGATAAAGCCTAAGAATTTAACCTCTTGTGTGGTGTCCGTTTGTAGTGTTGTGGTTACCCTGCTGTACGATCCTAGGAGAGGACCCTCACCCAGGAGGCCTCTCGATAACGCTCGGCTACTTCTCGACGGAGGGGTGGACCTAGGGGTGGTCAGTCAGACATCTTCTGCCTCCCCCAGGGTCGCCTTTCTAACAGACCTCCTTTCTGAGCTGATGAGAGATGGACAAGTGGCATCGAGGCACATCACAAAGTTAGGATTGGATTTTGTCTACTTGGTGGCCAGGGCACTAGGCTGTTCTGTAACCCTCCACTGAGACATCTGGATTCATACATCACGTTTTTCAACAGTTCTCCAGATCATATTAAGTATTTGCCTTTCTATGGAACCCATCTGTTCAGTGATAAAGCTGACTCTGCTTTAGTTCAAAACAAGTAAAGCTATGTCACAATTCTTAGCACTTCAGCCACCTCAAAGAGACTGTAAACAATTTTGAAAGTTACAAGTCTACATGCAGTGCTTTAATTTCTGGCAGTGCAAGGCAATTCAACCACAGCAGCAGTCCCAAAACCTGCTGCATAAGCAATACAAGGGCAGTGTAAAATGCAGAACTCATGCCCTTCAATAGACAATCTCCTCCCCTGTACCATCTGGGGAGTAGCTCTAGATGAGATTGGTGAGAGGCCGGGATATTATTCTGCATGTCTAAAATGTCATCACTTCAGACCAGTGGGCCATTCAGAGTGTAAAAAGGAGGGGTTATGCCCTACCATTCCAACAGTTTCCTCCCAATATACCCCACCCCCTCCAGGATCCATCTAGTCATAAGAACATGTCCATGTTCTGTAGCACGAGGTAACAGCTGTTGCAGAAAATAGCAGTGGAGGTTGGTGCCAGATCATGAATTGGCCAAAGTTGCTACTCTCCGTACTTTTCTGGTTCCCAAGAAGCACAGAGGTCTTCTTCCAATCATAGACCTAAGGATCTTGAATCTTTTCCTCCGCAAGGAGAACTTCAGCATGCTGTTCCTGCCTCTGGACCTTTTTGTGCTGGAAAAAGACTGAATGGTGTCCTTTGAGTTGTTTGATGCATATTTCTACGTACCGATCCTACATGGAAGTACCTGTTTTTCCTATATGTACTATTATTTGTATTTGCATTGGATATTTGTAAAGTGTGACTGCGACCATAATGGTGTCCTCACAAAAACGAACAGCATTGCCTTCTGGTTGACTATATTCTAGATCGAGTAAAACCATAATGTCAGTGCTTTACAAAAGGAACGCAGTTGATCATGTTGGCAGAGTTGTAAGGGGAGAGCATTCTAGATAGTGGCAGCTCGAAAAGAGAAGGCTGTTCCTCCAGATAAAAGACATTGGATCATAGGGATGGAGAACAGACTATGGTCAGAATATCTGAGAGGAGCATGAGGGATAGTGGGAGAATGTTTTATGCCGGTAGGTAAATCAAACGCCAAGAAAGTTTCTAAAATAAATGCATAGAGATTTAAACATCACCCTTTTAGATATTGTCAGGCAGTGAAGTTTACTATTGTGGATGAAAAAGCTAGGTAGTTGTAAGGTTAGCCTAGCACATGGGTACTCACAAACTTTGTCTAGGGCCAAACTTACAGTGTGGTTTGTGGCCGAGGGCCGCACCGGTGGGGGCGGGGTCAGTTGGGGGGAGGGGAGGCAGGGCTAAAGGGGAAAAAAAACACAGGTTGAACACAGGTCCCTGCAGCAGACGCATTCGTCCAATAAGCCACCAGACCCAGCATACACACATCTATCTTTCTCTCTCTATCTCTCTCTATCTCTCTCTCACTCTATCTCCCTCTATCTCTCCCTCTCCCTCTCTCTATCTCTCTATTGCTCTCTATCTAACTCTCTATCTCTCTCTCTTTCTCTATCTATCGCTCTGTCTTTCTCTGTCTCTATCTCCATCTGTCTCTATGTCCATCTGTCTCTGTCTACATCTGTCTCTGTCTACATCTGTCTGTCTCTCTCTGTCTCTTGCTCACTCTCTATCTCTATCTCTCTCTATCTCTCTCTCTCTCTCTCTCTCTCTCTCTCTCTCTCTATCTATCTATCTATCTCTCTGTCTCTATCTCCATCTGTCTCTGTCTCCACCTGCCTCTGTCTCTGTCTGTCTATCTGTCTGTATCTTTATCTGTCTCTATCTGTCTCTGTCTCTGTCTATATCTGTCTGTCTATATCTCTATCTCTATCTCTGTCCCTATCTGTCTCTATCTGTATTTTTTCGGACTCTATCTGTATCTGTCTGTCTCGATCTATCTCTATCTCTCTCTGTCTGTCTTTGTCATGATGCTGTATGAAGCCACACGTATGTATGGCTCAAATTCTAATTTGACACTATTGCTGTAAAAACCCACCCCTTTCCCGTGCACCTGCACTCCATAGGTATGTATATGTATGGTGTGAAGGCGTGTTTGGTGCAATATGTGATGTATAAACATTGTGACTTTGGTTGGTAGCATTTAGGAATATGAAGCCACTGATTGCCGTTTTGTTTTGGTATTACATGATACTCCATTGGATATTTATTGTGCCACTTTGTTTTCCGACCCTTGAATGGCCTTCAAGATGTATTTTACAGTATTGTTTCACGATAGATCTTTTGAGTTAGTCTCTCGCGTGCACCAGTGTAAATCTGGCTGAGCGCACGCATACACGGCCAAGCGCACGCATACGTAAGGTGTGGCTGGGTGCGGTCCGGTATTTAAACCGCACCCAGCCTTCTGGAAGGCGCTTTGCCTTCCGCCAGCGCAGAGAAAGGACGTGTGAAATCCCAGTGCAAAGAAGACGGCGACAACTTACCTGATTAACGACCTTGAGGCCTTCAGTCTTCCCCGGAGTTCAAGCCTGGCATCTTCTTTCTTCGTGAGAAATCTGCAAAGACAAAAAGATAAGTTTATTATTATCTAAGTTAAGGCGCCCTTCGTGAAAGGAAGTCAGAACAATTTTTGGAACACTTCTTTCTTCAAGAGAATTTACAGGACTTCAGGATACAAACATTTAAAAACTTGATTTAGGTATTTTAGAGTTTGTTAAATTGAATCAAAGGTCAGGAGGTGATTTGGAAAGGTGTTATTTCCGAATGTTATGTCTTTGATCCCATGTGTTAGCGCTTGTTTCTTCTTGCCATAAAAGCCTTCTATTTTAGACCTGGAAACCAAAGAATACAAGACACAGAAAGCAATCTAAAAAATAACTTTTAAAGCTTGAAACCACAACAAGACTACACAACAAGACGCGATAACAGAACCTCTCCCGACAATACAGAACAACAAGACAAGAAAGACATACTGGACGGAAGACTGACAACAGCTGATCGCAGGTAGGCGAGAGGTAGAATTTATAGCAAGAGAGATAGGAATCGTTGGAGAAGTGTCTTGTTGTAAGTTGATGCAAACAGATGACAGGATATCTCGTGTTGGTTACAAATAGGTTTAATGCAGGACACAGCCGAGCACAAGCCTCGCCAGCTGACCAGACCACCAACTGACACTAGTGGAATTCTCCAGGTAGAAGTCAGAACATACATAGGCATTGTGGTAGAGAGAACAAGAAAACACAAAGAAAGGACTAAGACAAAAGACAACCATATTACATGAAGAATCAATGTACAACACATCTCCCTCCTTTATAGAAAAGAAAAGAAATAAAGGAAACAAAGTTTACAATACAAAAGACTGCAACGACAACCACAAAGACAAAAGAGTATTCAGAGACACAGAATGAAACGAAACTCTCAGCTGAAACAAAACACTCAAACAACACCTACCCCATGTTGTACAATAACAAGATAAATCCGAAATATATCAATACACTCCATCCCCCTCCCTTAGGGATTGGGAGAAACACAACATACCCCAAGAAAGTTAAAGAAACCAAAAGTTCCCCTTTTACGGACACACAGACAGTGTAAACATGACCCCTCAAAATAAGGAACAACATAAGGAACCAAACCTGATAAATAACACAACTTTCCTTAAACAGGGTACACCTCAGGATAGACAACCAGGGAACTGACATGAGCAATGACCAATAAGAGCAGCACTAACCCTACAACCCATTTCGGAAAAACTACACCAGACAACTGGAGAACTAATATAGGTATTGATTACTCACCAACTCTACGCCCTCCAAAGTAGGCTACACCACACAACACAGCACAGGATGGTTAACCTGGAGATTGACTAACTTCCAACACTATTGCTCCAAAGAAGGGTACAACACAGAGTACAAACCCTGAAACTAAACCTACAGCATGCCATGGGTACCAACAGGCCCCACACTCTCCCCAAAGAAGAGTACACCAATGGGTAAAAACACCACCATAGGAAAGTACAACATCAACAACTCACACAGGTTGCACAGGGTTCACACCCTGGAACTTATACACCAACGTGCCCTACATAGGGTATGCCATGGGTACTAACTGGCCCCACACCCTCCTCATAGAAGGGTACACCATTGTATAAAAGACACTGGCATATCACGCCCTACATAGAGTATACTATGGGTACCAACCGGCCCCACCCTCTCCCCAAAGAAGGGTACACCATTGGGTAAATGACACCGCCATGGGAAAGAACAGCCACACACTTTCCACAATGACCCCCAAAACATAAGCTACAATAAACGTTGCACAGGGTTCACACCCTGGAACTTATACACCAATGTGCCCTACATAGGGTATGCCATGGGTACTAACTGGCCCCACACCCTCCTCATAGAAGGGTACACCATTGTATAAAAGACACCGGCATAGGAAAGTAGAACCACAACAGCCCTCAAAACACTTTCCACACTGACCCCCAAAACACTCAAAAGGTTAACCACACATAAGCCCTCCTAAATAGAGTACAACGGAGGAAATGGCCCTTCAGATTAGAATGAGACACCAAATATCAGTGCAACCTCATAATAAAGAATACAAAAGGATAAAAGACCTGTTGAAACCGTCATCACACACCTGGTGTTGACCTCTCACAATAATGCAACATTTACTAACAAACTCGGTGACTTAACCACCAACAACACAACAAAACAGGGTGACAACAAACATTGCACAAGGTTCACACCTTGGAATTTATACACTAACACGCCCTACATAGAGTACATTGAAACCGTCATCACACACCTGGTGTTGACCTCTCACAATAATGCAACATTTACTAACAAACTCGGTGACTTAACCACCAACAACACAACAAAACAGGGTGACAACAAACATTGCTCAAGGTTCACACCTTGGAATTTATACTCTACTCGCCCTACATAGAGTACACCATGGATACCAACTGGCCCCACACCCTCCCCAAAGAAGGGTACACCATTGGGTAAAAGACACCGGCCCCACACCCTCCCCAAAGAAGGGTACACCATTGGGTTAAAAGACACCGCCATGGGAAAGAACAGCCACACACTTTCCACAATGACCCCCAAAACATAAGCTACAATAAACGTTGTACAAAGTTCACACTTTAGAATTTATACTCCAACACACCCTACATAGAGTATACCATGGGTACCAACTGGCCCCACCCCCTCCCCAAAGAAGGGTACACTATTGGGTAAAAGACACCACCATGGGAAAAAACAGCCACACCCTTTCCACATTGACCCCCAAAATACAAGCTACAACAAATGTTGCACAAGGTTGACACCTGGAATATATATATATACCAACACGCCCTACATAGAGTACATTGTGGGTACCAACCGGCCCCACCCTCTCCCCAAAGAAGGGTACGCCATTGGGTAAATGACACCGCCATGGGAAAGAACAGCCGAGCACAAGCCTCGCCAGCTGACCAGACCACCAACTGACACTAGTGGAATTCTCCAGGTAGAAGTCAGAACATACATAGGCATTGTGGTAGAGAGAGAACAAGAAAACACAAAGAAAGGACTAAGACAAAAGACAACCATATTACATGAAGAATCAATGTACAACATGTCTATAAAAGATTAGAATCAAGGGGAAGTAATTTAGTTATTCGTGTTGTTTCGCAGGTCGACAGCAAGAACAACTACGTCCAGTACCGGCCCTCCTCCCCTTGGTCTAGCTCATATCTTGTAGTGTTTTATACTTCCTCCAGGAAGGGGTTAGTCTTTAGGGAGGTTGGTCCCTTGCGTCCCTGCGAATTCGCTTCTCATATCAAGACAAGGTAAGAGACGACGTTTTTAAGACCTTGACAGTCTTTAACTGTCTCTATCTATCTCTGTCTCTCTCTGTCTCAGCCTCTCTCTGTCTCTGTCTCTCAATGTCTCTCTCTGTCTCTTTCTGTGTCTGTCTTTCTCTCTCTCTCTCTCTCTCTCTCTGTCTCTGTCTGTGTCTGTGTCTTTCTCTGTCGGTCTCTATATGTTTCTGTCTCTATCTGTCGGTGTCTCTATCTGCATCTCTGTCCCTGCCTCTATTTGTCCCTGCCTCTATCTGTCTCTGCCTCTGTCTCTACCTCTATCGGTCTCTGTTCAAACAGGAAGCTTCCCAAAAGGCCCTTTAAAAGTCAGCTGTGAAAGCGTTTACCGCTGACTTGTAAAGGGCCTTTTGGGAAGCGTTCAAACGGTGCCGGAAGGTCACAGAGGCCGGCAGTAAACACAGACGATGGCTGCAGGAGCTTAGTAGTGAATACCTATTTAATATGTTTTGACAATGTATGCTCCTGCTTTAATCTTTGGGGTTTACTGCTGGCATCACTAGAAACGTAAACATGGCAAGGAAAGGACCGCGGGCCGCCAATGAAGGCCTGCCGGGCCGCTGGCGGCCCGCGGGCCGTACTATGAGTACCGCAGGTCTAGCATCTGCATTTTAAATAATCTGAAGCCCATGAAAAATGTAAACTGGGGAGCCTAAGAACAAACTATTACAGTCAATCAATCAATCTATAATTTGTAAATCGCACTACATACCCGCGAAGGTCTCAAGGCGCTGGGCACTACTGATCGCACAGCCAGGTCTTGAGTATCCTCCTGAAGGGCAGCAAGTCGTGGGTCTGTCGTAGGCTCAGTGGGAGGGTGTTCCATGTCTTGGCGGCGAGGTGGGAGAAGGATCTCCCACCGGTGGTTTTTCTTCGGATGCGCGGGACGGTGGCGAGTGAGAGGTCGGCGGAGCGTAGCTGGCGGTTGGGGATGTAGAAGGAGAGCCGTCTGTTGAGGTAGGCTGGGCTGGTCCTGTGGAGTGCCTTATGTGCATGGGTGAGGAGCTTGAAGGATATCCTCTTGTTGACGGGGAGCCAGTGCAGGTTTCTCAGGTGGGAGGTGATGTGGCCGTGGCGTGGTACGTCGAGGATCAGTCGTGCCGAGGCGTTTTGGATGCGTTGTAGTCATTTGATGAGCTTGGTCGGGGCTCCCGCGTAGAGGGCGTTTCCGTAGTCGAGTCTGCTGCTGACGAGGGCCTGGGTGACTGTCTTTCTTGTATCTGTCGGGATCCATCTGTAGATCTTGCAGAGCATACGGAGGCTGTTGAAGCAGGAGGAGGAGACGGCATTGACTTGCGTGGTCATTGAGAGCATTAAGTCCAGGATGATTCCCAAGCTGCGTGCTTGGTCGGTGGGTGTCGGGGCTGCCCCAAGTGCCGTCGGCCACCAGGAGTGGTCCCAGGCTGAAGGGTTGGAGCCGAGGATGAGGACCTCCGTCTTGTCCGAGTTCAGCTTCAGACAGCTGGTCTTCATCCAGTCGGCGACGGCCTTCATTCCTTCGTGGAGGTTGGCTTTAGTGGTGATGGGGTCCTTGGTGAGGGAGAGGATCAGCTGAGTGTCGTCGGCGTAGGAGATTATGTTGAGGTCGGGCTACGTTTGCATGCGGGGCCATGTAAATGTTGAACAGCGTCGGGAAGAGGGAGGATCCCTGGGGTACGCCGCAGATGATCTCGAAGGCTTTGGAATGGAATGGGGGGAGGCGGGCACTCTGGGTTCTGCCGGAGAGGAAGGAGGTGGTCCAATTCAGAGCCTTGTCTCGGATCCCTGCGGCGTGGAGGCGTCCGTGTGGTGTGCTGTGGCAGACGGTGTCGAAGGCGGCAGAGAGGTCTAGGAGGATGAGTGCTGCGGTCTCGCCGTTGTCTAGCAGGGTCCTGATGTCGGTGGCGGCGATGAGGGCAGTCTCGGTGCTGTAGTTGCTGTTGAACTCTGACTGGGAAGGGTCCAGGATTTTGTTTTCATCGAGGTATCGGGTTAGCTGTCTGTTGACGGTTTTCTGAATGACCTTGGCCGGGAAGGGGAGCAGAGAGATGGGCCGGAAGTTCTTGACATCTCTTGGGTCTGCCTTAGGTTTTTTGAGCAGGGCATTGATCTCAGCGTGTTTCCAGATCTCTGGGAAGGTCGCGGTCTCGAGGGAGAGATTGATGACGTTGCGTAGGTGGTGTTCGATGGAGCTGCTTGCTCTGTTGAAGACGTGGTGCGGGAATTGATCTGACGGAGAGCCGGCATGGATTGTGCGCATGGTCTTGATGGTGTCATCGATGTTCACACTGGCCCAGGCTAGCAGGGGGTCGTGGTCGATGGTATGCGGAGGGTCTGTTGTGTTGCTGTCTGTCTGGGTGTTGAAGCTGTCGTGAATGTCTGATATCTTGCGGTGGAAGAAGGTGGCGAGGGAGTCGCCCAGGGCTTGCGGCGGCGGGATGTTGTTAGTGTTGGAGCTGGGGTTGGAGAGTTCCTTCACGATGTTGAAGAGCTCCTTGCTATTGTGTGCGTTGTTGTCGAGGCGGTCTTTGAAGGAGGTCCGCTTGGCGGACCTAATGAGGTGGTGGTGGTTGCGGGTGGTGTCCTTGTGTGCTGCGTGGCTGTCAAGAGTTTGTTCACTGTGCCATTTCTTCTCTAGTTTCCGACAGGCTTGCTTGGAGGCTAGGAGTTCTTATGTGAACCAGCTGGCCCTCTTGCTGGTGTCTCTGTGGGGGGTTTCTTTAGCGGGGCGAGGGTGTTGGCGCAGTCCTCGATCCAGCGTCTGACCCTGTGGGCAGCGTCGTCGGTGTTGGAGGGTTCGGTGGGTGGGCGGAGAGTGAGGTTTGCGTGCAGCTGGTCTTCGGCCGGGAATCTGTTGGGTGCGGTGGTGTGTGGTGGGTTTCTGGAAGGCGAAGTGGATGCAGCGGTGGTCGGTCCAGAGGAGTTCGGTGGTGTGGCTGACGGAGTCTTGCAGGCTTAAGGAGAAGACCGGGTTGAGCGTGTGGCCGGCGGATTGGGTGGGCGTTGTGACATGTTGCTTCAGTCCGAGGTTGGCGAGGTTATCAATCAGAGTTGTGGAGTTGTTGTTGTTGTTGTTCTCAATGTGAAAATTCAGGTTTCCTAGGAGGATGTTGTCGTTGGAGGTCAGGGCATGCGTGCTGATCAAGTCGGCAATAGAGTCGCTGAACTGGGGGCGGGGTCCGGGGGGTCGGTAGACGAGGGTGCCTCTGAGGGTGGAGTTAGGGTCTGTGTGGATCTGGAAATGCATGTGTTCAGCAGTGCTGAGCACGTCGTCGGTGCTAGTCGAGGCCCTGATGCTGTTCTTGTGGACAATGGCGATTCCTCCTCCGACGCCGTTGGTGCGGTCTCTGCGGGTGATTTTGTAACCGTCTGGGATGGCTATGGCGATGTCAGGTGCAGAGGAGTCTTTAAACAAAGGTCTCTGTAAGGAATGCGTCATCTGGGGATGTTGTGCCGAGCAGGTCCCAGAGCTAGACGGCATGCTTGCGTGCGGAGTGGGTGTTCAGTAGTATGCATCGGAGGTGGTTGGGGTCTTTCTTGGCGGGTAGTTCGTCGGCTCTGAGGCTAGTGTAGCTGCAGTTCCAGCAGGTGAAGGGGCTGTGTGTGCTTTTCGGGGTGGCCTTGAAGCAGGTGGCTCTGTCCGGAGTTGAGAGCGTGCAGAGTGCTGGCGTCGTAGTTGCGGCGGTCATCGTGCCGGGTGTGTGGGCCAGGGGTTCTGGCGCTTGGCGTGGTCCTGGTGCAGATGGGCGCAGACGGGCTTGCCTTAGGCGCAGCCGCACAGCGGCCGTCATATATGGGGAGGTGGGAGGGAGGATCAAGCAGAAGGCGGGGGCAGCGAATGGGCAGTAGGCAGTCAGGAGGGCGGGGACGCAGCGGCAAGGGCGGTGAGGGACAACAAAGGTAACAGAAGGAAAAAGGGGCACAGAAACGAGGGAAACACGAGTGGCACAGAGGGCAGAAGGGCACAAAAAACGAGTGGAACAGAAGGCAGAAGGGCACAAAAAAACGAGTGGAACAGAGGGCACAAAAAACAAGTGGAACAGAAAGCAAAAGAGGCACAAAAACAAGGGAAAACGAGTGGCACAGAAGGCAAAAAGGGCACAGAAATACCGGAAAAACGAGTGGCACAGAGGCAAAATATAATCTACAGAAATACAGGGGCAGCTAAGAACAGAAGGCAGAACGGGCAGAGTGGCACGGGCGAGCGAGGGGTACACAAGGCAGAACGGGCAGAGAGGCATGGGGGCAGCGAGGGTTACAGAAGGAAAGACCGGGCAGAGAGAGCACGGGGACAGCGAGGGGAACAGAGGGGAAAAAAAAGGGCACGTACAGGCAGCAGGGGAAGACAGACAACAGCAGTCACAAACACAACAATGAAACTACGGGCAATACAATAAAAGCAATATAGCGGAGGATGAACAAACCTACCTACGGCCTACCACTGGCCACCAGGGGTGAGGCGCAGGTGGTAGCCTGCGGGTGGTGGAGGGCCTCAAACTTCCTCAGCAGCAGCAGCAGCTGGGGCAGGGACACATAGGCGGTGCTGTGCAGAGGGGGAGCGACCTACCTTGTAGGGTCAAGGGTGATCCAATCAACTAAAAACCATGGCCTCGATAATGAGTTGCTGGGAAAATAAGGAAGGAATGGAATGATTTACAAAGGTTTTTGAGTACTAGGAAACGGATAAAATAACTTACTTGCCTGCCCTGAAAGGGAGCGTTTTTTGTCCAGCATAAAGCGGATGGCCCGAACGGAGGTAATATGTTTGGGTTTGTAGCCCTGGTCTGAGGGTCAAATGCCACAGATGTGGAAAGTGGGTGAGCTAGGACTAGAAAACATTAGGAGTTGAGTTTTCTTTAACTTAAGTTTCAAAGAGTTCTTGCTCATTCACTGAGTGATTACCTGCTAGACTTGTTAGTCATAGGGTGGTCTTTTCCTAAATGTTTTGCCTTCCTCCATTTTTACTTACCTTTTTTAGTAGCCTTAGGACTCTGTGGACTTTACCACTGCTAAACAGTGCTCTCTCCTTTAAACATGGTAACATTAGCTTATATCCAATTGGCATATTTAGTACTACATGTACCAAGGTCCGGTAAATTAAATGCTACTAGTGGCTCCTGTTTAACTCTGAATGCCGATCTGTGATGGCTATACAAGTTACTAAAATCTCGAGCATTGTCTCATAAAAACATCAACCAACACGGATTTGTACAATTCATCATTGCTAAGAAAACTGGAGGATAATTGTTATCTTATCCAGATCAAATCGAGCCCTTCCATATGAGCCAATTTCTCATGAGCTCACAATACGTTCATATCTTAAAGGTCTTCAGTCTACATATATATTCCTGGTCCTGAAGATGGTCCTCCTGATAATTTACAAGATAAGACCAAAACGTCGACAATTGGAACCCACTTTCGCCACAATTGTGATAGAACAATTAATCATCATATGGTAATTACAATTTTCTCAAAATATACGAAATGGGTTGTAAGAAAAATGATTGAGACAGAATCATTGTACAGGCGAACTTGCTCAGTCATTTTTGTTTATGTGTACTATGTTTTGTACCCTCAACTTATGTTATTTATTTATATAAATCTGTATAGCAAAAAGAATGCACCCATTTGTCCTATTTTGTTTGTCTTTATTTTTTTATTGCTTATTTGCTTTGTTTTTGCTTTGATTCAGTCTACTGTAAATTTCTTTCAACATTGAGTTTGAGTTTATTTGATTGAGGTCATTGTCTTTAGTACTCACAATTGGTTTGTTAAAAATGTAACCCAATTGTATATAAAAGAAATCTCTTGTAGGCACCTTTACCTGACAACTAGTGGGTCTGCCGCACAGATTGTGCCACCCACTTAAGTAGCACTTTAAACAGGTCTCAGGTTTGCCATTGCAGAGCCTGTGTGTGCAATTTTAATCTACCATTTTGACCTGGCAAAGTAAACCTTTGATACAAAAATTACTAGAACAAATGTCCTAGAACCAGTGCGCACTGCTGTGCCCAAAGGCTTCCAGTAGTCAAAGGTAGTCCAATCGGGATTTCAGTGGTGCTCCAAACAAGGAATCTTTTTATTCCAGTTGTATATAGAAGTCAAGAATAGTTCACAAATGTTGTCATCACACTCGTGACTCAAGTTGAAAAAAAGAAAATTCTCCTCAACTCTAAATTCTTTTCAATCTAAAGTGCACAGTTTCCAAGGCGCTCTAGGGGCACACATTCACCTCAGCCGTAGGTCCGCCACCACTGAGAATTACCCTTCATAATCTAACTAACAATGAATTGACAAGCGTTTCCTCTTTATCTTGCAGGAGAATAAGTGAAATACTTTTAACTACCAAGTCAGGTTCCCCCACAGATCCATGTCCTCTTTTTGTCTTACAGATGATATCAGACAGCGTCCTCACATACTTATCTCCCTTTCTAAATAATGTACTCCATCAATCAGGGATTATTGACGCGCACTACTCATGCGAGGGTTTCAATGCGCTGGGTGGGGGGCGGAGGGGGGATATCGGCCAGCTCCAAGTCATCCGAACAGCCAGGTCTTGAGGATCTTCCTGAATGCTTGCAGTGTGGGGGTTTGTCTTATGCTGAGTGGTAGTTCGTTCCAGGACTTGGCCGCAATATAGGAGAAAGTTCTTTCTCCCGTTCATGATCTCCGGATTCGAGGGATTTTGGCCAGGCCAAGCTCGGCAGAGCAGAGTTTTCTCTTGGGGGCGTGGAAGGAGATTCTTTCGTTGAGGTATTGGGGTCTGTGTTGTGGAGGGATTTGTGGGCATGAGTGAGCAGCTTGAAGGTCACTCTCTTTTTGACGGGGAGCCAGTGGAGATCTAGTAGGTGCTGGGTAGTGTGATCTTGTCATGGGATGCCGAGGACAAGTTCTGGATGCTCTGGAGTTTGTGGAGTAGAGATTTGTTAATTCCGGCATAGATGGTGCTTCCGTAGACCAGTTTGCTTGTTCTGAATGCATGGGTGTGATGGTCTTCCTGGCTACGGGGGGGGTGGGGGGGGGTGGATCCACTTGAAGATATTGCAGAGTATGCGGAGGGTGTTGAAGCACGTAGAAGATACAGCTTTGATCTGTCGGTTCATGTTGAGGGAGGAGTCCAGTATGATGCCGAGGTTGTGGGTGTGATCTCTGGGTATTGGTGGATTGCAATGGGTGCGTGCTACCAGGTGTCGACCCATGCGGAGGGGGTGGTTCCGAGGACTTCTCTCATCTCCGAGTTAAGCTTCAGACAGCTGCTGCTCATCCAGGATGTGACGTCCTTCTTTCCTTCCTGGAAGCCGTGTCTGGTGATGTTGGGTTCCTTGGTGAGGGAGAGGTTCAGCTGGGTGTCGTCGACGTAGGATCCTATGCTGAGTCTGTATTTCCTGACAATGGCTGCGAGAGGGGCCATGTAGATGTTGAAGAGCGTGGGGCTGAGTGACGAGCCTTGGGTTACTCCGCATCTGATTTCTGTGGGTTTGGAGAGGAAGGGTGGGAGTCTTATTCTTTGAGTTCTGTCAGCCAGGAAGGAGCAGATCCAGTCTAGGGCAGTTCCCAGAATGCTGGCGTCGTGGAGTCTGGCGGTTAGTGTGCAGTGGGAGACGGTGTCGAAGGCTGCCGAGAGGTCTAGTAGGATGAGTGCTGCCATGTGGCTTTGGTCGAGGAGAGTGCGGATGTCTTCCGTGGTGGCTAGAAGGGCGGTCTCTGTGCTGTGGTTGCTGCGGAATCCGGATTGAGAAGTGTTGAGAATCGAGTTGGATTCTGTGAAGTTTGTGAGCTGGTTGTTGACAATCTTCTCGGTGACTTTGGCGGCGAAGGGGAGGAGGGAGATGGGTCTTTTGGGTCTGCGGAGGGCTTCTTGAGGAGGGGTTTTACTTCTGCATGTTTCCAGTCATTGGGAAAGGTGCCTGTTTCGAGGGAGCAGTTGATTGTATGTCGTAGTTCAGGTGCTATGGTGGAGGCAGCTCTGTGGAGGATGTGTGGTGGTCGGGATCGGTGGGGGCTCCTGAGTGAATGCTCCTCATGGTCTTTGTGGTGTCTTCTGTGGTGACAGGGGTCCAGGCGGTGATGGTCGACTGGATGGCTTTGCTGGTGTGGTGTCTGTGCCTTTGTTCTGTTCGTCGAAGTTGTCATAAAGAGTCTTGATCTTGTGATGGAAAAAGGAACCGAGTTTGTTGCAGAGATCCTGGGAGGGAGGGACGTCTGAAATTTTGCTGGGGGTTTTGGTGAATTCTTGTATGATGCTGAAGAGTTTCTCTGAGTTGCGGGAGTTAGAGAGGATTCTGTCCTGGATCAATTTCCTCTTCATGGACCTGATGAGTTGGTGGTTTTCTGTAATGGCGGTCTTGTAGGCAACGCATGCTTCAGAAGTTTTTCTGTTCCTCCATGCTTTCTTGAGTCGTCAGCACCTGCGCCTGGATTCTCGGAGTTCAGTGTTGAACCAGGAGGCCTTCGAGGTGCGCTGTCTGTTGGCGTTCTGGAGGGGGGCGAGCGTGTTTGCGCAATCGGTGAACCATCTGTGGAGTTCTTTGGCTGCAGATTTGATGTTGGTTGTGGTAGGAGGAGAGGTGGAGGTGTTCCATGGAGGGCGAGGCTTCGTTCAAGCTTCTCGATGTGAGTCGGAGGGAGTTTTTGTGTTCGATGGCGAATCCACCTCCAGGGTGGTTGGTGCGGTCTTTTGGATCTTGTAACCGTCGGGGATGGCAGTTGCAATGTCGGGCGTGGAGCTGGCTTTGGTCCATGGCTCTGTGAGAAAGGTGACGTTGGTGAGAGGGTGTTGAGGAGGTCCCAGATTTCTACTGCTTCTCTGTGTAGGGAGCGATGGTTGAGGAGAATGCAGCTCAGGGTTTTGGGCTCCCTGGCGTCCGGTGGGTTGGTGGTAGCTGTAGGGGTCCGGCGGTGGGTGAAGGTCTGGCAGCAGTGTCGGCAGGAGAACTCGCCTTGGGTGGTGTTCAGCATTGACAGCTGGCAGTTGTTGTTTCTTCCAGGGTTGAGTGTGTGGTGGGTTACTGAGTTGTAGCTAGCTGTGGAGGGTCGGAGGACCAGGGTCCCTGGTGCTGCTCGCAGGTGGGTGCAGACAGGCTTGCCTTTGGCGTGCCAGCAGCGCTCCCAGCCACCATTAAGTAGGGTCAGAGGGAGAGATAGCAGCTGGGAGGTGGGAACAGTCAGGGGGGATGAGGCTGCGGGGGCAGCAGCAGTGGGAAAAGGGAGCAAAGCGACAGCAGTGAAAAAGACGGTAAAATAATGCACTAAAAAACGAGAAAAAAGGAAAAAATGCATCAAAGGCAACAAGAGACAGAGGCACAAAAATAACCAGGCAACAAGGGCACAAAAAACAACAAGGCGCTAAGGCACAAAACCGCAAACACGGTCAAATTAAAAACAGAAAGACTAAAGACGGTACAGACAGACCAAAGCAGGGCAAGCAGAAATAAGGCTGATCGGGCGGACCAGCAGAAGTGTGAGGCTCTCCCACTGGACACCAGGGATGAGGCGCAGAACTGTGGGTGGAGGAGTGCCTCGAACACCTCACTTGGAGGCAGGGAGATGCAGAGGGCAGCGGCGCAACAGAGGAGCTGCGCGAGGGGAGAGCAGTTTTCCTTACCAGGAGGTCTGAGGTGTTGCTCATCCTCAACTCAGGGACTTTTCTGACATCTTGGAAGAAACCCTGTATGTGTCCTATACTAAAATAAACGTCCTTAGACTCCCCCCCGAAGCTAAGAACTATCGACCTACATCATGCCTACCACTTCCTACTAAATTCTAGGAAAGGGCCATGAATGAAGACCTGGTGAGTTATCTTGAATCTAATGATCGTCTTGATACCTCACAACACTGGTTCAGACCTAATCACTCCACGGAATCAGCATTAGTTATGGCCACCGAGGAAATCCATAAGCAGTTGGATCTCTCAGCCACTTTTGACACCGTCAATCACCAGGTGCTAACGCAGCGGCTAGAGACAGGGAATGAAAGGGGTTGCTTAAACCCTGCTCACCTCCTTTCTCTCCCACAGAGACAGAAGCTGACTTGGGGAAATCTTACCTCTGACACGTTTTCTCTCCCTTGCGGAGTCCCTCAGGATTCAACGCTGTCCCCCACTTTATTCAACATCTACGTCACCCCTTTAGCTAAACTTATTCGAGCTTACGGTTTTTCGGTGGTATCCTATGCTGATGATACGCAGGTAGTTATATCTATAACATCCAGCATAAAATCTGTGGCAAGTCAGTTTCATAACTGTCTGAGGCACATCATTAGGTGGATGCACGAAAACTACCTCAAGTTAAAACCAGACAAAATGGAGGGGAATGTGTTTGGGAACAGCTCTCCTCTTTGGAACGACTCCTGGTAGCCTGCTGACGCGGGTCCACGACCTGACCTGGTTAACAAAGCAAGAAATCTAGGAGTACTGTGTGATGATCAACTCTGTTTCTCTGAACAGATTAATCATATTACATCCTCTTGTTTCTTCCTTTTAAAAGTTCTGAGAAAGATCTTTCCATGTATCCCCACAAGAGCTGCAAAAAAACGTGATAATCGCCCTGCTCCTTTCTAGAGTAGACTACAGCAATGCCCTTTTTTGGGAATTGATAAACGTTTGCAACTAAAACTACAGTCTCTAAAAACACTGTAGCCTAAGTGCTGTTGAAAATTCCCAAATTTGGTTCCATATCCAACAGCATTAGGACCTCCACTGGTTGTCTGCCCATGAAAGGATTAAGTTTAAGGCACTATGTATGGTGGGGTGGGCCTCCAGAAACACTTTGTTTGGTACATCCCGTGGCAGGACCTTAGGTCTGCCAATGCTGATTTTGTCCATATCCCTAGGATTAGAAGGGCTAAGTGGGGTGGCAGAAGCCTTTCCTACTGAGCAGTGAAACTTTGGAATGCACTGCCTGCCCCTATTAGATTGCAATCTAATAGACTTTCTTTTAGGAAGCTGCTCAAAACCTGGCTTCCCCACCACCCCACCCCCGGCAAAAATAATTCTCGCTATGCCTAAATGAAGTACATGCTTCCTTCAGTGCCAAGATGCCTCGGCATATGTTGCGCTTTAAAAATGTTTTACTTACTATATCAATAGCAATGCAAAAACCCAATTAATTTAAGGTATATTTCCCTGCATCAGGGGCAACTGAAAGAATAATAAATAGAAAAAATAATAAGGGAACAGACATTTATCAAATACAGGTACAACCTGTTACTATTGTACCATCTCTGTCTATCAGATCATGCTGGATCCAGCATGCATAAAAATTCCCATTTGAGATAGAGCCGACCCGTATTTAAATGGGTATGTGAAGAACTACATGGACGAGCATGCATTGCTATGGAAAACATCAATCAGATATGATGAACACAGAATTAAGGAAAAGTAAAAGAATTAAATGTTGAGTCTCCTACATGCATCATAAAGTGCCCAAAGACCTCAAGAAACACGACACCAGTGGAAAATAGAAGGCATACTAAACCTTACGGAATGGCTGTAAAAGCCGCAGGCTGGTCAAGCAGATACCGGGAAACTTCAATGTTTCCAAGCTTCTGAATTGCACAAGGCATCAAGTGTACTAGCTGAATAAATTAAACAGTCCAATATGTGAAGAAACACACTTGCTACGAAGCGATGTGAACAAAAAAATACACGGAAATCAGAAAGTGGAGGTACAAACTCACCCTAATTCGTGTGAAGACCGGCAAACTGATGGAAAGCTGAAACTCGGGGAGCATTCAAACAAAGCATGACCCACGCTGTGTGCCCAGGTATTGGTAATCAGTGGCTTGCTACGCAACGTGCGTGTATGTGATGAAAAGTATACCTCCTTCTTAGCTTCTTTTAGTTTTTTTTTAATTTTTCTCTTGATTGTTGTGTCTGAAACCACACCTGTAAGGATGGAATTCGAGCTGGCCAACATGGGTGCCTACACTGTGGCTTAGATCAAGGAGTTCTGCAAGGAGATCGACTTCCAGCCAAGATCATCCCCAAGAAGGTGGAACTGCAGAAGGCACTGCGGGCCTGCTCACCAGTCAGTGGTAGAAGCTACAGAAGGGAACAAGGTGATGGATGGACAAGGAGAGGGCCTCCCTGAGATGCAGCCTGCAACTGAGGGGGATGACTTGCCCCATGAAGTGAAGCTCCCTGCCAGAACAGGGAGCAGTGTCTTTTCCCATAGCCTGTCCTCAGAGGAGCTGGTAGAGAGGAGGGAGGAGAGGAATTTCAGGTTGGAGATGGCCAGACTCAGGATGGAGAAAAAGAAACAGGCCATGGAGGCAGCAAAAGGAGAAGGCTGAGGCTAGAAAGCCCTGAAGGAGAGGAAAGTTGTTATTGGCTCATGAACTGAGTCTGAAGGAGCTGGATCTCAAGTCCAGGCAGGCAGAGTCCAGCAGTGGTGGTGGCAGCAATTCTACAGTGTCTGAAGGAGACAAAAAGAACTGCATCCCCAAGGATCTGGTGCCAGTTACGTGGTGGAGGATAATATTGACAAATGTTTTTCTGCTTATGAGGTAGCTGCGAGAAATCACAAGATCCCAGAATAGCACTAGGGAGGGGGGGGGGGGTTGATTTGTGGAAAAGCATGCCTATAGTGGGACTGGACACACTTCTTACTTTAGAGGTTGTGGATCAAACCATGTACACCCCCACGAAAGGCATCTTGATCGCCAAGTTTGGACTGACCCCTGAAAAGTACCGCCAGAGGTTCAGGGACAGTCAGAACCTCCCTAACCAGTTATGGGTGAATTTTGTGGACTACTCCAGCAAGGCACTGAACGGTTGGGTGGGAGGAAGCAAAGTTAATTACTACCGTCGGATGTACAGGCTAATCTAGAGAGTACAATGCTCAGTATTTCTTTTCCAGAGCTGCAGCAGCACCTAGTTGACAGCAAGCTGACTGACCCCGAGAAGCTTGCTCAGGAGGCTGACCTCTGGTCCAGCACCAGCGTGTCCAAAAAGGTATCCAGGGTAGATTCCTACAAGGGTGGTCTTGGGTCCCATCAGAAGAAAAAGGCGGGAGAAAAACTTAAAAATAAGGAGTTCTCAAAATGCCCCCAAACAAATTTCCAAGGGATCATTGGTAACCAGTCCCAGTCTGAGCCTAAAAACAAGGGGTTCTTTGATAAGCGGACAGGGATGTTTGTACCCAAATGCAAAGAGTGCTGCAATGCTACAAGTATGGACTCTTCAAGGGTGGCTCAAGTGCCCCAAGAGGGAACAGCCCCCCACAGGTGGACAGGTACCTGGGTTTAAGAGTGTAGCGCTCAGGGAGAAAGAGGAGGTAGTCTCAGTTAGCTTCAGGGAGCAGACACAAGTGACCCTAGTTTTCCTGGGGAATAAAGAGGTGCTCTCAAAAGCCCATATGCCTGCCAATACTGCTAAGTGCCGGCAGTGGATCACCCTCAATGAGCAACAGGTGGAGGCTCTGAGGGGTCTCAATTCCGTCATAAAGATTGAGGCACACCCCATCCCCTGAGCTGATGAACACATAGAGTAGGAACTGCGAAATTTCTCAGCCCTTTTGATTTGACATCAGAATACTGGCATATCGCTCTGACTGACGGGGAAAAATAAAAATCCGCATTCTCATCCCCAGAGGTTCACTTTCAGGTCAGTGTGATGCCTTGGGTTTGAAGAATTCCCCTACCACCATTTAGAGATTGGTCAACAGGGTCCTAGATGGAAAAGAGGCATTCTGTGCTGCCTATCTGGGCGACATAGCTGTCTAATACTGCAACTGGAAGGTACACCTGTACTACCGTCAAACAAATATTCCCTTTGGGACACCTTACTATTGGAACATATATTCTCAAGACACATGTACACAAACAACAAATACTAATGTGATACTCTAGTGAAGCAAAATGTAAACATAGACAAACTTATAAGAATATGCTGAACAGTTTATTCATATATTACAGAATGATTAAAAATATATAATTAAAAACAGGGGACAGAATTAAAATAAGGAAACACTCAAATTCCTATTTGGTAAAAAGGAGGTACCAAACAAAAAATCAATTCAGCAAAGCGTCAGAATTGTCTTCAATTAGTATATAGCACAATCCTCCTTTTTCTTAAGCATCGACGCGTTTCGGTGGACCTTCTATTAAAGCCACCTTCATCAGGTATACATATATATGTATTGTAGGAATTTGAGTGTTTCCTTATTTTAATTGTCTGTCCCCTGTTTTTAATTATATATTTTTAATCATTCTGTAATATAGGAATAAACTGTTCAGCATATTCTTATAAGTTTGTCTATGTTTACATTTTGCTTCACTAATAGAGTATCACGTTAGTATTTGTTGTTTGTGTACATGTGTCTTGAGAATATATGTTCCAATAGTAAGGTGTCCCAAAGGAAATATTTGTTTGACGAAAGTCTATTGTGGTACTCCATCCCTTTGGTTGTGGGGTCCCTCTCTCTTTTATTAGACACCTGTACTACCTCCAGGAGGTGCTCAGGCCATGCACCAGGCTGGCCTGAATATCAAACCCAGTAAGTGCCAGATAGGGCAGAGTTCCGTGATTTATCTGGGTCACGTGGTGAGCGGGGACAAGGTGCAGCCCCTTCAGGCCAAGATTGAGACTATCCTGCCCTTGCAACTTCCCTAAAGTACAGACAGGTGAGGGCCTTCCTGGGTCTCACAGGATACTATAGGTGGTTTTGTTGAGGGATATGGCACCATTGTTGCCGTCTTAACAGAGCTGACTTCAAAGAAGCAGCTCAGACAGGTGATCTGGACATAGTCCTACCAGAAAGACTTTGATACCCCCAAGGAGGCCATGTGTACAGCATCCACTCTAAAGGTTCCTGACTTCCAAAAGTAGTTCATAGTGCAGACAGACAACTCAGAGCATGGCATATGGGCTCTCATAGCACAGTTAAGTTAGTTAGGCCCTACACCAACTGATAGCCTTCCTTAGCAAGAGGTTATTTCCACAGGAACAGAGGCAGAGTGCAATTGAAAGGTTGGCCTTTGCTGTGGTCTGGGCAGTGAAGAAGCTAGGACCATACCTGTCTGGGACTCACTTCCGGGTTCAAACAGACCATAGATCACCTCAGAAAGCTCATGCAAATGAGGGGTGAAAATCCCAAACTGTTGATGATGTCCATCTCCCTACAGGGAATAGACTTTACGGAGGAACACCATGCTTGGTCAGACCACGCAATGCTGATGGTCTATAGTGAGCGCCTTAGTGATGAGAACTCCCAAGAGGTTGGGTAGTTCTCCCCACTCTCAGCTGGGGGGTGGGAGGAGGGGGGGATCACATGTTAGACATGTCTGCCTTTGGGTGGTCTTACCCAAACCTTTTGCTTTCCTCTTGCTTGTGCTCTCTCCTCTAAACATGGTAACATTGGCTTATACCCAATTGGCATATTTAATTTACATGTAAGTTCCTAGTTAAGTGGTACCACTTGTACCCAGGGCTGGTAAATTAAATCCTACTAGTTGGTGTGCATTACTGATTGTGCAACCCACTCTTTAAGTAGCCCTTTAAACAGTTCTTAGGCCTGCCATTGAAGAGTTTGTGTGTGCAGTTTTAAACTGCCATTTCGACATGGTAAAGTAAACCTTTTGCCAGGCCCAAACCTTCCTTTTTAATGCATGTAGGTCACCCTTAGGGTAGGGGCCTGCACAGCCCACAGTGCAGGATGCTATATATATAAAATGTAGGACATGCACTGCTAAGTGTTACATATGATATCACCCATGACATGGTCTAATATTTTCTTTTTTGTAAACAATTTTTATTGGCATTTTCATAAACCGTGCCGTACAGCAACAGTTGTAATTGGGAGGGCACAAACATCCAACAATAAATACAATACTGGTGCACTTGGGATATATACCTTTCCCACAACAGCTGCTCCCTCCCAACAGAGGGCATGTGATCCAGATAGACTCCCAATAACAACCCTCCCTCTCGCTCACTTGCCCCACCCATCCTTCCCAACCCAGGTTGACTGGAGTGGTGACTAATTAAGTGAAAGTGTAAATGTAAGCGAGAGTGCGGGGCAGAAGACAAACATGATGCCCCCTCCCATTCATAGGCTTGCTGCCTCTTCAGAGAGGGAGGATGCACATCTGCAGCATGTTAGGAGACCTCATTCAGTAACGATTGAGCCCATCAAGAGTGTTACTCCTCTGGTGAGTGTGGTGCAACTATACCCTCATCTCCACCCGGGGCTGAGCCATCGTCTGAGGTATCATTTCATGTTTGAAGCTCCTCTAAAAGACCCTCCCATGCTCTGACCATTGGCATGAAGCCCTGGCCCCTATCAGCTTTCCTTACAAGGACAATGCTCTCATATCCCCAATCGAATTAGTTCCCTGGTCCACCCAACAACAGTGGGTCCCAGTGCTGACTTCCAATTGGGGGTAATCTGTAGCTTAACTAGGATAAGCCCTTAATCCAGAAACCTGGGTGTCACCATAAATTTGGCGGCTGAGCGCGGGAAGAGCCCAAGGAGACACACCAGCAGGTCGTAGGAACGCTAAGGCCAGTGATCCCGCCATGAAGGTCAGTTACTGCACCCCAGTACGCTATGAGCTGGGGGCAGCTTCATAACATATGTAGTAATCCTGTATCAAATGCATTACATTGTGGGACACACAGCCTGGGCAGTCAGAAAGAATCTATTAATGTGCTCCAGTGTAAGGTACGCCCTATATAAAATATAAAAGCTCATCATTTGGAATTCGCATTTCTGAATACCTTTGGTATATACTCCAGTATTTTCAACCAAGTTTCTTCCACAAAGGGTGCCCCCACATCGGCATCCAGCGTGTCCTTCAGGGCTGTTTGGGGAGCCTCTTTGTCAGTTCTCAAGATCCTGTAAAGGTTCAAGACCAGTTTATTCTCCCCCAAATAGTTAGAAACAAAATGGCAAGCCAGGTCGTTTGTGGGTTCGACCAAATCACCCAGCCATTGCCATCTCGGTGCTGCCACCAGTGCTCTGTACAATACGAAGTGACTCCGTGAAATATCAAAATCAGTCTGCAACTTGGCAAAAGACAACAACACCCCCGCTCTATATAAGTTGCCCAACCGCACCATATGCCGCTCCACCAGGCTGCCATGGTGATGCATTGGCAGAAGTGTGGCCGGCCATACCAAAGGGATATCAGGTGAATACAGGTTCTGCTTCTCTGATTATTGCAACCAGTGGGCACAACAGTACTTAGTCTTCCCCCAAAGGTGTGCTGGCGGCGCTTTTACCCAACATGGCTCCAGAAACAATAGAACACGCCTTATGGGGCCTTTCAGTAATATCCTGGTCCGCCTTCATTCTCCCCACATTAATCAACTGTGAAACCTGTTAGATCTGGGCCGCAAGATAGTAGGACTCAAAGTCTGGGGCAGGTAAGTCTCCCCACCCCACACCGTCCCCAGTCATCAGATGCTGTAGCTTAGAAAGCACAACCCGATTCCTACCAGCGGGCCAAATGAGATCCATGATGAGGGAGTCCAAGTCCTGAAAGATAGCTCTAGAGACAATAACCGTCAGGTTGCCAAACAGGTAAAGGAGTCATTGTAGCGCCACCTTTTTATCAATCATTCCTCTCCCCGCTACCAGTAGCGGAAGCATCTTCCTGAAACCCACCTTCTCTCACAGCGATGTTACTGCAGCTCCTATATTACCCTCCATGAGGTCAGCCACCATTCTTTAAACACAGACATCCAGGTATTTAAACATAGTGGGATCCCATGCTACCCTTTGAGTCACAGTGGGGTAATTCCTATCCAGATGAATGCAAAACAAGTTCGTTTTTAGCCAGTTAACCCTGAGATCTGACAGGTTCCCAAGCATGGTGTTGTCGGGATCCACACACCTATCCTGGATGAAAAGTAGTATATCATCCACATATAATGCAATATGATGCATTTTACCACTGCTTGTCACCCCTGTATGGTAATGGCCCATCCATGTCTCTCTTGCTAAACGCTCCACTGCAATAACAAACGACTGCGGGGACAATGGGCACCCCTGCCGAGTATCTGCTCCACCCAGTAGGTATCAGAAATCACTCCCCCCTGTTTTGACCCACATCAATGGGGTTTGAATACAGTAGTTGTATTCAAACTATAAACCCAGGGCCCAGTCCCCTCTGTTCCATCACAGTGTGCAAATATGACCAGTCTAGACTCTCAAAAGCCTTCTCACTGTCAACGGACATGACCAGTGCATCCGCGTTGATATTCGGAGTATACAACTGCATTGCTACTATCCGCCCTATATTCAACACTGTACTGCAGCCTGGTATGAAACCGGTCTTGTCTGGATGAATTAGGTGAGGCATATACGGCAATCAGTGAGACGCCAACACCCAACTCAACACCTTATAGTCCACATTTTACATCAACATGGTTCTATACGTTTTGACATCAAGAGGACCCCGACCGGGCTTCAATACTGGTACTATCACTACCTCGGTAGCCGATGTTGGAATGGAACCATCGTGCCGTGCTACCCTGTAAATCTCTGCCATAAGTAGCGCCAGGGGCTCTATATACGCTGCTTAAAACTCCATTGGGAACTTCTCACTGCCAGGCATCTTCCGACAAGCCATGTTTTTAACTGCCACAGCAATTTTTCTAGGGTGTAACATCGCCCCCTCAAGTTATTACCTTCTTCCCAAGTGAGTGCCAGCAATAATAAATGCCTTAAAAAGTCATGAATCCCGGGTCCAGTATAGTGAGCAAGAGTGGCATATAGGTCAGCATAATATCTTCTAAAAACCTCATTGATGGCATCTTCCCCATAAACCCAGGCCCCTTCTCATTGTCTATTTCCAATATTTGCAAACCCCCTTTGGCGGGATTAGCCAACCACGCCATCAATGTCCCCGATTTATCTCTTTCAGCGTGCAGTTTCACCATGTATTCTTTGTAATCAAAGCACTTAATGCGGACACCCAGGTCTATCCCTCTCCAGAAGCTCCCAAGATCTGTCCTTGAGTGTTAACCTGTGACACTAGTATGTGGCGCACCCCCACCACCGTCTTAATACATTGTCCCCTGATGACTGTCTTAAAAGCATCCCATTCCTGCAAGACGAATGTAACGGAGCCAGGATTGTCCTCAAAATAGGTCTGAATTTCCTCTAATTGGTTGGAAATGAAGTTCGTAATAGAGTGAAATTCCCTGAAAAAAACAGTTAAGAACTGGGTTATGGTACTATCTGTAGTGCGTAATCCACTGAAATGTGCCAGTTACACATGCCATACCTTGCGCTACCAATTAGCCGGAATAATAATAACTAATAACCATAATTAGCAGAACGAAAAAAATGGGTATCATGACAACAGCATGGATTGGGGCCCATTATATGGCTTGTGATTTGTGCGTTCACAACGATAACTGGCAAACTTTAGATGAATTGCGTTTGAGTAAGAACCACATTCTGTAATAACTACTTTTTCCAGATAGATAGATATACCTACTCTGTCCTTTTTCCTTTTCCCTTTCTTTTTCCCTTCTCTTTCCTTTTTTTGTCCTTCTTTCCTCCTTGCCTTTGTTTTTCCTTTGTTTCTTCTTTGCCCCCTGCTCACATGAGCTCTGAATATAAGCTAACCAGTAGTGCTCTTTCTACATTTGCAACCCTGTCTTTCTTTCTTTCTTTCTTTCCTATTATGATTTCTTTCTTTCTTACCTTCTTTCTCAAAGGCAAGAGGCTAACCAATTTACTTTTTTAGCTCTCAGTTAGCAAGACCTTTTGACTTAACTTAAATTATGTGTATAACATACTTATAGTGGTTTCCAGACAGACTTCATTGATTAGCCATTGTTTTCATTCACATTTTTCTTTCACCCACTCCAGCTTGCATTAAGAGGCAGTGCATCAGCCCATTTCAGCCATTGACTGACTTCACTATGACTTATGGCATGCAGCCCTTTCGCAAGAACTACATCCACACACAAAGTAGTTCCCTCCAGTGCTAGGGAGTACAAATGGTAGTTTCTGCTTTTTTGACACCAAAAACATTTTTGCCTGGCTGGCGGCCAACACCAGGATCTACTTTATTTGCCAGTGCATGTTTATGATTGCTTTCAGCATCAAAGTACTGGTTACTTCAAATCATATCATCAGTTTGGTTCACATTCGTAAAAAGCTTTGTAACACAACTCAAGGAAACTCGAAATCCTGGTATCGTTCAAACTTTCACTGCTGTCCATGTAAGGGAAGTGCAAAACATTGGCCTTGTAAGATCAACAAGCATTGGCAAAGTCAATAGGTCTCACCTGTGGGCGAACTATTGGCTTCAGCAATCTGGTGAGGATGGGTAACGGGGGAGAGGTTGGTGAAGGTGGCTAACAGCATGGTTAAAAAACATGCAATGAAGCAGGCAGCACCGAGCACTTCATAGTGCTTTTTTTTTTCCTTCTGTCAGTCTGTCAGAGATGGAGCAGTGAGAAGAAACTGGGACTAGTGGGAGGATGTGGAACAACATGGCCAGGAAGGTGAGATTTAGGAGAAGAAACAGGGAGTGCTGGAGCGGGGAGAAGAAACAGGATAGTGAAAGGTGGACGGATAGAATAAACTGGTGAACAAGAAACCGGAACAGAATGGGGAGAAGGTAAAAAGCATTATGACGCGGCCATCATTGACCTCATCAAAATACTTAATTTTTTAGTCGTTTTAGAAGAAATGTTTCCAACTACTACTCATAAAAATAAGTATGTATTGGGTATATATTGGCGAATTGGTATTTCAACTAAAATGGGTACGCGTTATGAGAATAAAAACTTCACTGGGTGTGGGTAACTTGGTGATCAAAAGAGTGCCTTCCTGTTTAAGACTTCTAGACAGGACAAGTGTCTAGTACTATTTATGTAGGTATATCTGTGTTCTATATTACATATGTATTGTGTGTGTTTTCTCTCTCAAAGCTTCAACACTTCTGCATAAACCAGTGTAATGTATCATCTTACAAGGAAGAGGACAACTACAAATGTAAACTGTTATGCACATGCCACCACAAGCATACTTCAGGTTCAAAGTATTGAATGCAAAGTCCACAGAGTTGATTCCATGTCCTCCACCCCCCCCCCCACCCCCACCTTTTCCACCCAAAACACCGACCATATAGAGCCTGGAAGATGAACACATTAGTGTTAGGGACTCCGTTCATCAGGACACTGTTAAAGAGGCAATAAACAATTGCTTCAAGGAAAACCAAACTAATGACCTACCATTGATGACAATTTGGGATGTCGCAAATGAGGTAATTAGGAGTGAAATCTTCAATCATACCACTCCTTTCCTGAAGCTTGCCCGGAGTAAGCAGCTGGAATTAAAGGCAGAAATAATACAACTTTAGACCGACCTCAATGAAATTCAGAACCCAAAGGGCTTTGCGACGTGCACAGGGGAACTAGAAGATGTCTTAACTAAAGACGCTGCATATAAATTGCTTGAAACTAAGCAATGATTATACAAGGGTGGAGACAGAGTGGATCACCTGGGGCACATAATATATGAACATTTAGACTCTAGAATCATATACGGTCAGTAGCTGATCACCAGGGTGTACTCCAAAAGTCAGTTTTGCGAGATCCTGCAGACTTGTCCTCAATGCATGAGAACATTGCCTCTTAGATTGGCAAGATGAATATTTAGCAGGAAATTTGTTTCCGGAACTCGAGCAAGGGATGCAAGATGAGTTAGAGCACCATAGAACTTGGAAGAAACACTACAGTCCATTAAAACCCTCCTGACTAATCAAGCCGTTCCGTAACTCTTTTTATCGGGCCTTTGCAGGTCTCCTTACCTCCTTATCCTTACCAAGATCTATAATTTGTTCTTAGCAATTCGGGTGGTAACTCCAATTAATGATGGAATCTCTTCTTACATTGATACCCAAACAAGATAAATATCTTCAGCAGATTGCACTCCTCAATAGCGACGTAAACATCTTTACCAAAATCTTGGCAACTCACCTACGTGGTATCACTCTACCGATTAGGTTTATTGAGAACAGACATACGGGGACAATTTTAATTTAGCCTTTAACTTGGTCAATAAGTCCATTGCTACCGACACTTAAGTCCTCCTTTCGCTGGGCTCAAAGAAAGCTTATGACTTTGTGGATTGGACATTCCTAACAAAAACACTAGATAAAGACCTACCTGAGACTCTGACTAAAATCGTTCATTTTAGTGAACTATGCTAAGCCTTCAGTGAAGATACGAATCCACTCTTTCCTTTCATAGTGCATACAATTGACCCCGGCACACACATGGGGGCCCCCTTTCACCCTTGATCTTTTTCCTTACGATGGAACCCCTGTTTTAGTGGGTAATTGATTACGCGCTTGGAATCTAAGAATGGACAGATCAAAATGGCCCTGTTTGCCGACAAAGTCTCCTGCTTTCTAACCGACCCTTCCGTATCCCTCCCGGCTCTGCTGACGGACCTTCAACACTTCCGTTTGGTATCGGGGTTCAAAGTAAATTATCAAACATCTATGGCGATGGAGGTTGGGAAAGACCGAGCAGGAAGCGGGGTAGAAGCGGCAAGACATGGGCTACAATTTGCATTGAACGAGTTTAAATATTTGGGGGCGGTTGTCCCTGCCAGCACGGCTGCAGTATACCAGAGCAATGTACCCCCTTTTTTTTTGGGACTCCTTCTTTAATGATCTTTGTGGAAGGGGCAGGCTAGAGATCTCCTGGGTGGAAGGATCAGTTATGTGAAGATGAATTCCCTGCCTCGATTATTATACCTCTTTCCCCCTCTCCCTTTTCGCATTCCAAACACTCTAACACAACAGATTAGGGCCTTTATATTGGGTGGTGGCCCCTCCCAGGATTGCTAAGTCCATCTTGATAAGGCCCATCTAGGGAGGCATGAGAGTCCCTAAAGCTGACCATAATGTCCTAGTTGCACAGATATTGCCAGCACTTGTGTGGTGTTCCCTGCATGTGGACAAATCCTGGTGCCTCCTCAAACAAGATGTAGCCCCTGTTATGGCTGCCCCAGCACTTCTGTGGTCGGCACAGGTGGCCTTACACTACTGCTCAAGGGCTAAAGGACTAGAGAGATAAATGACTTACCCTTCACCCTGACACTGGTGACAGGCAATCCAAAATTCCCACTACGAAAGAGTTTCCTCCCATGGGGAGGAGGAGATCTGATGTGCTTGGGGCAATGAAATACACAGGGGTGTTCCCAAAACACGAAACCAATGAGCCACTGATTTCCTATTGGGTCCTAAAGACCTATACTACAACACTCAATTCTTACACTAATCTAGACAACCTGCAATGCAAGCACATAGAGCAAGAGACACCACGAAGGTCAAAGATATGTTCTCAGATGACAACACCACCAGAATGCTTTCCCGTTTGTATAAAGTTTTAGACAGACCCACTGCGCCGACGCGACTATTATACATGACAAAATCAGTAGATTATTTAGAACTATAACTGATGTAATCTGATTGGATTTTGATATAGAGGCAGGAAGCATGATCCTCCATATGCCTACAATATTGGGCCAATGATTTTAAAATTATGCACCCATATATGACACCCAAACACTTGCTGGATGAGCTGCTGGGCGAGGGAGACATATCTAAACGTGGTTGGACTGTCCTCCAATACGTCCGTTTTGGGCCCACGTAGGTCCCGGAAGTACTAAAAGCAATCACAAATAGAACCCTACCATGCAACCAGTAACAGCCCTTACTGTGGACGAAGAGTCGTGCACAGTACCCTCAACCGCAACTTGGTTGCTGTCCTCCCTGCTCTTAGCAGCCCGCCTCACTATGGCACAACAGTGGTGGAATACCTTGCCACCATCAATGGGTATGTGGTGGACTAAGGTGTGGAAGTGCAAAGTTATTAGCCATTTCCATAGAAAATGTGCTGTCTGTAAATGACAATTCGCTACCACAAGATGCTTTAGCTGCTTTGAAAAATCACCCCTCTTCACGTCCATTAAAGGAAGGTGAGTCACAAATGTTTGATGTTCTAAAAACTGGGACATGGTTCTAAAAGGTTTGCGAACCAGTGACTTAGATCATACACAGTTGTAACTGCAAAATGTTATCTCTACGTTTCACTTGCCTTCGCTTGGGGCTCAACATTTTTTAAATTAAGTTGTTACAAAAGAAATCCCTGTTATTTGATGCAGTGACACCGCACGAGGTAAATACAGAACCAATGGGCGTATGCTTCAGAGTTCCACTTGTCACAGTGGGAGATAACTTGGTAGTACTGCTCGTTTTCCCCCTTTTCTCGTGTGCAAATCTCAAGAAGCATGGCATTTTCCCCAGACAAGATGCAGCAATTACCCATAAACTCATATGTCCAGTATAAGCAAGTACCGGAATCCATATTAAGTACATGTTGCTTGAATAAGGATTGCAGTGGGACTTGTCCTTTCATTTTCTATGTGTGAACAACAACGGTTCCAGGAAAAGAATAACTGTTTCCCAATCAATACAAAAAAAACAAATACAAAGAATGCAATTTGCCACACAAAAAAAATCATTTACATAGAATTATTGTAAATAAGTTTTATATATAACAAAAACACAACATAAACATTACAGTATATACATTCTTGCTGCTCACCATAATACACTTACAAATACTTTAGTAGTACATAGTGTATTTCAAATTAACAGAAAATAGCAAAGGGACCACAACTTTGTAGAATAGTCCATAGATGAAAATGGAAGATTGTGGGTTTTAATCTCTTCTCAAAAGCCAAAAAGTGTTTCTAGCGTTTCGAACCCCAAAAGTCAAAGGGTCGACATCAGGACTCTACTTCGCTGGTTTCTCATTTTTGGGAATTCAATCATTCTACAAATGATGTGAAATAGTAAATCATTGAGTTGATCAGGAAACCTCCACGTGGAGGCGACACTCAGGCCATTCTAAATTGGGCGAATGTCGTTGGATTCTCAGATGTGGCAGCATTACTAAAGGACTAAATACGATGGAACAGTGCAACTCTGTGACATTACTCTGATATGTATATGTGTCTGGTCTTCCTTTTGTATTCTCAACCTGATTAGCGTTCATATTTCTGCAGAATCCTCTGGATCTTTGTTTGGGAAGAAGCTGTTGACAGCCATGCCACAAATGATTATAGAAGACTTGACTGTCTTAGAATATGTCACCCAACTCTGAAGAAAACCCTTGATGGAGAAACCTTGCAAGTAAAAGTTTGAACTTTGTCAATGGCTCTGATTATCCCCTCACATTTTCATGTAGCATACCTAATGCCTGTGGTCCCAGTTTGGAAGTGGCCAATTTAACAGCGTAAAGTCTATCATATGATAACGATATTTGGGTGCTATTGGCATTTCCTGGTAGACAAAACCCCACTATCCAAGAGCTGTTGGGTATATGGATGATCCTGAAGTCCGAGCCTTTTTTCTATGTTTGAGTGTGTAATAGGAAGCCACCCAGGTTTGGTGAATGCCCTCCTTTCTGTCTGTTGAATTCCTCCTCCCGTCCCCTTAATGAAGAATCCAATCGGCTTTCTAGCGACTCTTGACTTTGTCCAGAAACTTACTTGATCTTTTTCTGGTACAGTCGTACATGAATGGGGTGGAATCCATTCCAAG